>NW_025110940.1:0-440059 GCF_015476425.1 Leptopilina heterotoma | reverse complement strand
AACGGAGCGCCATTAACTTCTCCTTCTATCGTTCTTCAGGGAGCATTGTCAACTCAACACATAGGCTAGACTATGACTCGCGCGCATTTGTCAGCAAATAGTTTTTTTATTAATATTTACTAACGTTAATCCTAGAGTAAAACTGCTTGGCAAAAATATTTATTATACTTAATGAACATTTTCTTCACTGGAAGTTTCGATTACTAAAAATTTTTCAGATAAACAAAGTCCTCAAACATTGTAAATAATATTTTGGACACTGTGTATGGAAAGAAATAATAACTTTTTTTAATCAAAATATTTTACTTCTTGCCAAAGTTTGTTGTGTTTAAACTATACTCCCTGTAAATATAAAAGAAAATATTCATAACTTTATGTTTAGAGCAAGTTAAGTTAAAAAATTCAATTAAAAATGTGTTTTCAGAAAATTCATTTTTTTTGCATTTTCTCGAAAATGGTAAGAGGTTATCAATTTTTTTTTATAGAAGAAAAAATATGAGGAATCGAATTTCTAATAAGGAAGTGATTTCAAAAAATTTTTTTATGACCATCGATTTTTCAACCATCAGAGGCCAACACTCAAACGCATGAGGAAATTGTATGCGTGATTTTACTATCCTGCGGCTCATATATACTGCAACTGGAGATTTGAAAAAATAATTGATTCTAAGAAGTGCGGAAGTCGACATCACTAATAAGGCTTCCTTTGAGAGAAAGCAAAATTTCTTCAAACTAAGTGAATTTCAAATTGAAAGCTACTAATGTACTGATTTGAAAATGCGTGAAAATAAAAAAAGACGTTATTTACAAGAAAGAGTATTATAAACAGTTTGCTCATGTACTAATGTAAAACTTTTAGAACACTTGAGTTTACAGGCAACGGCCACACCACGATGAAAAAACCAGTTCTCGTCCGATCACTGAAGTTAAGCATCTTTGGGCGCGGTTAGTACTTGGATGGGTGACCGCTTGGGAATACCGCGTGCTGTTGGCTTTTTTTTCTTTTTAATAAAAGTTACAATAAAAAATTAATCACTAAGTTATCGGCTGGGAAAAATTGAAAAAAGAGAAAGTATACAGTGTAAGAAATGTCAGACATTGGGGCATGTATAGCTTCGAATTGTTTCTTAGAATATAGATGTGTAAAATGTATCGATAACCATGCACCGGGCTAAGAAAAATAAGAACACTTTGCATACACAAACATTGTTGTTATAGAACCAAATAATTCTTTCGTAAAAATTTTTTGTTGGCCCTGAAAAGGGCCGATTGTTTTGTTGAGGGTGGACAAGAATTTACTTTGAGCTGGTGTACTTGGTGACAGCCTTGGTGCCTTCAGAGACGGCGTGCTTGGCGAGTTCACCAGGAAGGAGAAGCCTGACGGCAGTTTGGATCTCCCGGGAGGTGATGGTGGACCTCTTGTTGTAGTGTGCCAAGCGGGAGGATTCGGCAGCGATGCGCTCGAAGATGTCGTTCACGAACGAATTCATGATGCTCATGGCCTTGCTGGAGACTCCAGTGTCGGGGTGCACTTGCTTCAACACTTTGTAGATGTAGATGGCATAGCTCTCCTTCCTCTTGCGCTTCTTCTTCTTGTCGGTCTTGGTAATGTTCTTTTGAGCCTTGCCGGCTTTCTTGACAGCTTTGCCACTGGCTTTAGGAGGCATTGTTAGTTTTCAGAGAGTGTACGTCTGAACACAAAGGCAATTCAGGGTAAATTGATATTTTGCACACTGGCGGCACCGTATTTATGTCCGCCTGCGGCATTTTGATTGGTGCGGGCACTCACTGCGACCATCTGCCACTCACGACAAAGAGAGGGGAGCGTACTTGTGGGCGTGACCTGTGGAGAGAGCGTAAATAGGCGGATTTCTGGAGCAAAATATCATTCGCTTCGAATTCTTCGTTGTGCTTACTTCGTTAACCTAAAACTAAATCGAAAATGTCAGGACGTGGCAAAGGTGGCAAAACCAAGGGAAAGTCAAAGACTCGCTCCAACCGGGCTGGACTCCAGTTCCCAGTCGGTCGTATCCATCGGCTTTTGCGCAAAGGAAACTACGCCGAGCGTGTTGGTGCAGGTGCTCCAGTGTACCTCGCAGCTGTGATGGAATACTTGGCTGCTGAAGTTTTGGAGTTGGCCGGAAACGCAGCTCGTGACAACAAGAAGTCGAGAATCATCCCCCGTCATCTCCAACTCGCCATCAGGAACGACGAGGAATTGAACAAGCTCCTCTCTGGAGTCACCATTGCCCAGGGTGGTGTTCTCCCTAATATTCAAGCTGTTCTCTTGCCCAAGAAGACCGAAAAGAAAGCTTAAATTATCCATCATACTCACCCTCACACAAAACAATCGGCCCTTTTCAGGGCCAACAAATATTTTTACGTTTGAATTCTATGTTCTTTATATTAATATTTAAAAGCAGAACCAACATTTTTTTTTATATATCAATAGAATATAGTAACTATTATTGAATGTGTGAGTTTTGAACAATATCAGGGTTGCTACAGAACCTGGAAGAGTCAGGGATTTTTTAAAATGGTCTGGAAAAGTCAGGGATTTTTTTAAAAAAAAAAAAAGGTCTGGAATGCCTGGAATTTTATTCCACTTAATATTTTTTACTACATTTTTTCTTTTAAAAAATGATGTCCTGGAATTCTTGGAAATGTCTTGAATTTTCCATATTTTGCTTTTAAATATTCAATAATTTAAAAATTTTACTCAAATTTAAAAAAATAATTTTTTTGATCCTTTAAAAAATAATTTTAATTTGTCGTTTGAGAATCTGATATCTATATATAATATTAATTTTGAACTCTTTTTATAATAAAATAAATATTTTTGTTCAAGTATAGGTTAATTTAAATTATGTTAATCGTAATATGAAATAATATTACACATGTAAATGTCCTGGAAAAATAAAAAATCTGTCCTGGAATGTCCTGGAATTTTAAGTCATATTTTCAGTAGACACCCTGTCTGTGCTTTAATAATCAAATAGAGATAATCTGACGTGAATATTTTTATAATACAGAAAAATTCTAATTTATTATTATTAGGCCAATTTTTCTTCAAAAATTGCTCTAATTTATAATGTTCAAAAGGTGACCTGGAAATTTATCAGATTTGTTACTGGAAAAGTCATCAGGGTGTCTAGCGAATTATGATTTTCAAAATTCCGGATTTCCCGGACCTAAAACTAAATTATTCCCGGATTTATTTTTAAGACATTAATGACTATACTATAAAAATTTCATAATTTTTTATAAATACAGTGGAAACTGAATTATCCGAACTAATTCAGGTAGGATCTGGTTCAGATAATCAAAAGTTCGAATAATAGAAATTGCAATTATTTTTGTTTATATTTGTGGATAAATGATTGTTTCGGAATTATTTTGTAATATCCAATGGCATTTATGTCTTCTTTTAGATATTTACATTAAAAGTCACTGAGGTTCAACTGCAATAAGTTAAAAACATTAGGATTTATATTTAAACTTTCAATTTAAGACTTTAAAATGTTAAAAACTTATGCATCAATTATATAAATAATAATAATAATAATAATATACGGTCAATTCTACGTCACAAGTATATTTTATTTATTCCATTTAGAAAAAAGGTATACGTATCCTTTATTTTTCTATTCTACAGGGGACCAAAATATTTTTTGCAAACTATCCTTATTATTTGTAAGTATGTATTAGATAAGTAAAATCCTAAAACTGTTCTTGGCACATTTATCTAACTTCAATAGTTTTAGAGTTATAGATACAGTCAACTCTATGAATAGTGCCTCAAAATGTTTGTATATTTCTCTCTTAGGGGAAACTCGAAATTCAGAAGCCGTGCTAGAGTCGCTAAAGTGGGGATAGCGGCACTATTCGTAGAGTTGACTGTAATTGAAAATAAGTCTACTTTTAAAAAATCAAAAATTTGGTTACCTATAAAAAATGAAAAAATAGATTTACAATAATATATTTTTATCTTATTTGAAAATGTGGACTGAAATTTAACGTGAAATTGCCATATATCTTTCTTAAATTTTTGAAAAATATAAGACATGACAAAAGGTTTTGAAATTTTTACCACATTTAAAGGGCACCCGAAGAAATATTTTCTCAAAATTTGAAGAAAATCTGTCGAAAATTAATTTTTAAAAGAGTAGTAGCCGGAGAACTACCTTAAATTGAAATTTTTTTATAGATTTTAATGAATTAGCGAAACTTTCCAAAAATTCCCGGATATTTTTTTCATTTCCCGGCAAATTCCCGGTTTTCCCGTTTTTCCCGGACGCTAGACACCCTGGTCATGGAAATTTAAAAACAGACTTCTGTAGCAACCCTGAATATTTTATCTGCGCCTTTGTGATTCATAGAATGGAAGTATTCCAGTCAAAAGAGTATATATATGTTATAAAAAATAATTATTTATTATAAACAAATTAAAAACAAAACATGTTCTGGATAATATAACCATATTCAATTTCATAAATAAGAACTTAAAGAGAATTTATTAAGGATTGCATATCAAAAAGATAAAATTGTTTCAAGCAAATATTTTATAAATTATGAATTTTTTGCAAGCTCCGTCTGACAAATGTCGAGTGTCCCGCTGTGCACGCTTTAACTTGTTTAATTTTGAAGGTTTTCTTTCATAATTTTTTCAATTTTTGTTTGTATGTTTTGAACTTACATTAAACTGGAATACTTGTTTATAACAATATTAGGTAGTATTATTATTATTATTATTTATTTATTCTATTTTAAGTTTATTATTTAATTGTTTTCAGTTGGATATTTCTCGCTTCCAGAAAAACAAGTTTTAACTAATTTTTTTTGTATTATATAATTTTAAAAAAATTTTAATTTCCTTGTAAACTTCCGTACCCATTAAAATCAAAAAGTAGTAATACAATATATTTTACTACTAAACAGACAAAAATTTTTAAGGACTGTTTTAATGCAATTTGCTCGGTAAGCATAATGTGGTAAAATTTTGTTTAAATTACGTGAAGGTAAAAATAAATTTTACCCAAACTGAAAGGATTTTTATAAAATTTCTTTTATAAAAAAAATTACATTTTGTAATTTATATTGTAAAATAAATTTTTTAAAATTATTATTATTGAATTTTTAGGCTCTAAACAATTTTTAATAATAAATTGTAAAAAATCCCATTGTGCCACGTGCGTGCGACCTGCACGGACAGCTTAATTATTTTTTTTGGACCCATCAAACTTGTCAGGCCCACTCTGAAACTTTTTGCAAAACCTTCTTATCATTTCCAGGTATGTTTTAAAAAAAGAAAATTAATTTATGTTTATAAAATTTTTTTATTTTTTTACTAAAAAATGAAAAAAAAATTTTTCTTATGATTATTCAAAAGTACACGGAGAGAAATATCTGGGCTTTTTAGCATGAAGTTCTTCATACTACGATTGCAAGAAACCTATGCGATTTCGGTAAAAGTTTTCTGCAATGTGATTGGTCGGCCCAGGCTCTGGGCGTGGCCTAATAGCCAGTTGCAAGGGTCTAATACCGAAAAAGCATAGGATTCTTGCAATCGCAGTATACTTTCTTGCAGTCATAGTATACTAACATTTCATACTTTTAAAATACAAAGCATTCATGCTATAAACGATTGATTTTTCTCTCCGTGTAGAGAGAAAAACAAAACTTTTTTTCTCTTGTCAAAAAATGAAAAGAAGCAATATTTTTTGAGTTATCTGACATTAAAAATATACCTACATTTAAAAAGCGAAAATTTTGAAAATTCATAACTCAAAAATTTGGCCTCCAAAAAAATAATAAAAAAATACGTATCTATTTTTTTTCAATACAGAATAGAAAAAAAATATTTTTGGCCGATTTTAAGAGGTCGACTGAAATCTCACGTGGAATTACCCATATGTATTCAAAGTTTTTTTTTACTTTTAGTACGAAAGTTTTCAGGCCCAGAATGCAAAAAGTTTGTTTACCAAGTGCAAAATTTTCCTTTAGTATGTCGTATACATTATTTATGTATTTTAGTGTATCTCCGAATATGATTTGGAACAAAGTCGGGAACTGTAGAAGAATATTATATTTTCGTAAAATATACAGTTATTATTAAAATATAAATAAATCTCTACCCTTTTAATAAATTTTTGTGGCAGTACTTTTGCTTCATTCTTTTTTTGAAAAACTTTATTCGTTGATAAACGTTGTGGACTTCAACTTGGTGTCAAAGTGGGAAATACCACACTCAAACACCTTACATTAATTAAAAGCTAACAACTTCGCATACATTTTCTTTATTCATGAAACATATTATTTATTTTTTATTGTCTAGATTTGGGTCAGATAAATCCTTGGGAAAATTTAGAAAAATGGGTTATTATTTTAAATATTAATTTCATTTTTCTTACATTTTTTATTCATTTAGAACTGAAACTGCAATTAAATTTCAGTTTTGTAATACTTTGAGGAATTCCCAGTTAGGGCCAAGTTGGGTTGACCCAAAATTTTGTTAAATAACATCAGTAGAATTTCACTGAAGAACAGTTCAAATTTATTGAAATTTCAGTCATTTTCCACTGATTGGCCAATTAAGAAGTAAATGAAATTTCCAATATGAGTGACAGAAATTTTCAGTAATTTTCAAATCAGTGAAAAATGACTGATATTACAGTAATTTTTAACTGATTTTCAGTTAAATTCTATTGATTCAAAACGCGAGAATAGAGTCACTTGATTCTCAGTCAAATTCAGATTTAGAGAGTTGGTTCAATAATTGTATGTAAAGATGCACACTAGAGCTGTGCAAAATTCGAACAGAACCGAGTTTTGTTCGGTTTTGGGGCAGTTATTTTTGAGCAGTAATAAATTAGCACAAACGCGCTGAAAAACATTTCTTTTTTTTTCAATGTAATAGAAAATATTGGTTGTAGTGTTGCAGACACTAATTTATTACCCTAAAAAGACGGACACAATAGACTTTTTTATGTCTATATACAAAGAAATGTATTGTATATTCAGGGTGGCCACAATTTCCCTGACATTAAAATTACTTTACCTGACAAAATTCTTTTTACAGGAATATATGAATGTTTACAGAAAATGGGTCGTAAAATTTATGAATTTGAATAATTTCTAAATATTGCAATTATAGCCCTTCCTGAATTCAATTATTTTTTTTACAATTTTCAACTAAACTTCATCTCTGATTCAATTAATTTAAATAATTTCCCAAAACTTCTTCTAGAATTCAATTATTCAAATACAAAAAGTCAATTTTTTATAATAATTGTAATTATATCAATATAATAGTTTTTCAATTTTGAATAATTTCTAAACAATTAAAATTTCGTAAAATTTTTTTAAAATAATTGAATTTTTGAAAAATATTAATAAAAATGATCAAATTTTTAAAGAATTTTAATTATAAACAGAACCATGATTTCTCAAAAATTTTATCTAGGCCTTCACATTGATAGAAAACTGCTATGGAACAAACACACATGCGAAATGAAGAAAATTGGTCTTGCTGCCATCTCAAATCTGAAGCCACTTCTGCAAAATCCTCACTTAGACTTGAACTGCAAAAGACTTATTCTCACATCTATCATCAGGCCTGCCGTGACCTACTGTATCACAACTTGGGGTGCAGCAGCAAAAGTTCACATCGACAAAATTCAAGTAATTCAAAACAAAATATTGAGGATGATCACTAATGCTCCATGGTTCGTCACAAATGAACAATTACACAAAGATCTTAACATTCTTAGTATTCGCAGATTCTGCCGCGACTCAGCTACTAAATTTTTCAAACAAATCGAAGAACACAAAAATGAGACACTTAAAAATATTTTAAACTATAAACCCGAAGATTGCCGACCAAGTGCTCGGCGCCCTCGTCTAATTGAAATATTGGACGTGGGCCCCTTTTAAAAAATTATTTAACTCGCCAATCCTCAAGGACTCAACCAACTTCAATGTGAGACAACAAGGGTAAAGATGCATCCGCATCAACCTAATTTGTACATTAGAGATCACAGACGGACAGACCATGATATTTGACATATTCAACATAAGGACATAATACTTTTTTGCATTCTTTGTGTTATAATCGATATGAAAAACGAAATTTAAGATTGCAAAAACTTTAAAATAAATTATCTTCAACTTCATAAATGGAGATACCATTCTGAATAATTATGTTTGAGACAAAGAAAATTCTTTCGTAAAAAGTAATTGGTGGCCCTGAAAAGGGCCGTTTGTTTTCAATCATCCACTATCAACTTCTTTTCACTTTACTTCTTGGCAACCCTCTTTGCCGCGGGCTTCCTCGCTTTGGGTGCAGCTGCTTTCTTGGGCGAGGCTTTGGCCTTCTTGGGAGCAGCCTTGGTCACCTTGGGTTTGGCGGTGGTGGACTTGGCCTTCGGTGGCTTGGCCGCAACCTTCGGGGTCTTCTTCTTCTCGGCTACGGCTTTCTTGGTCTTGGCTGCCACGGCCTTCTTCGGAGAAGCTGCTTTCTTGGCCTTTGGTGCTGCAGCAGCTTTGGGTTTGGCGGCAGTCTTGGTCTTGGGCTTGGCTTTGGCCTTGCCCTCGGCCTTGGCGACGTTCAACTTGAAGGACCCTGCAGCGCCCTTGCCCTTGGTCTGGATCAGAGCCTTGCTGGCGACTGCAGCCTTCAGGTACTTTCTGATGAAGGGAGCCTGCTTCTCGACGTCGACTTTGTAGGTGGCGGCGATGTACTTCTTGATGGCTTGGAGCGAAGAGCCGCCTCTCTCCTTCAAAGTGGCGATGGCCGCGTTCACCATCTCCGACGCTGGCGGGTGACTGGCCTTGGCGCGGGGCTTCTGCGCCTTGGCTGCTTTCTTCGGAGTTGCCACTGCAGGTGCAGCTGGGGATTCTACCTTGTCTGCCATTTTACTAAAGCGGTTTTCGAAAAACTACAAAAAATGTTCAATAACTTGGAGATGCTTTCAACTCAAGCGTTCAAACAGTTATAAACACATTTTCCTGCGCTCATCGACATAGTAAAACGCACGGACGGTGAAGAAAGGCCCCAGCGCTCGTTGGCTTTCTCTCGTTTGAATTCTCGGTAACTTGGGTACACTATTCAAAATTTAGTTCAATTTTTTGATATTTATTTGTTCTTCCCCAGTTGCAAATATATTAAATTTGAATTATACGATTATTCTAGTTTTTTAATATTAAGAAAAACATAACACTTTCATTGTGTTTTTCGGTAAAAATGAGCAATTTTCAAGACTCTGCTTTTAGTGATCATTCTCAACAAGTTCAGAAAATTATAAAAAAACAAGTAAACAAATTGAATTGTTTGAAAATTAACCTTCAAATTTAATGCTCTATTTATCTCCCTTTCTGAAAAGAAAACTTATTTTACTTTGAGTGATAAATTGATGGAGGTACGGTTGCTTCATTTTGGGTATGAGTTCTTACTTTCAGCACATAATGCAGTGGGATAGAGTGCATTGTCTAGATCAATAATAAAAAATTTTTAATAATTTTTCAACATTATTTATGTATAATTTAAAAAATGCTTAGAATTTTTTACTCAGCCATAGAAATTTACTTTGAATGAATTATTTAAAAACAGCCAAATATATGTTTCAGCATTATCTTTTTTTTCACTCTCTCTGGTATAACTGTATTTTTCTTTATAAAAAAAATTATTTTAAACAAATTTTAATACGATTTACAATTAAAAACAAATATGTCTCTTACATTTATTATTTGAATGATTAATAATTTTATAAAATTGTAAAAGAATAAAATTTATATTAAAAATAATGATGACGACGGACAAGTAATGTTTCAACCAATATGAATTTACGTTTAGGATTGTTATTACATTTTCTAACATCATTTATGATGTATAATTTACTTACATCATAAGAATTTAAGAAGTAAATAATTACTTAAAAATTTGTTAAAAATCCTAAATTGAAGATTTTAATAATTTTAATAATTTTTTATTTGGTCTTTGCTCGAAATATTAGGTAGTGCTTGATTCGAAGAATAAGTTTCAAAAGACTTTTTTACATTACATAAATAATAATTATTCCAATTTGAAGTCTCGATTTTTTATATCTACTTGTCTCATTTTCTTCTTTTTTGCTCTCTTCAATTAACAGGTTAGGAAGTGTAGAGAAACCAATCAAAAATAGGAAACGATATTGTCGTCAATATTTTAAATTGCGAATTACAATATTAGGGCTTATTTGAGGATTATACTACATAGATCAGAACTTCTGAAACTGTAACAAAAATAATTTTTTTTGTAATTTAAAAGTGGATAAAGTTATATTGTTTTTATGTTTAGAAAAAATTGTAATGAGGGTTTTTAAGGAACTCGATGGTAGCACTTTAAGTGTTTTTATATAGAAAGTCATGTAAAATTGACGCTACTTTTTTTGAAAAATAACAATTTTTAGATGTGTTTTGGGTACTTTATAGAGTTCTATAACGATTATTTAAATATAGTTATTATTATTTTTCAAAAGTGAGTTTTCACCTAATATTCTAAAAGAGAATGAAGAGTTGTCTACCATAACTAGAGTTCTGCAAAATTTCGATAAGAAAAGTTATGAAAATAACATTTTATGAGTTCTAAATAGACTTCTGGTACAGTCACAGAAGTGTTCTACAAGTAATCCTCCTAATGACAATAATAAATAATACAAACAGTAGAAAAAGTTTCATAAAATGTAATATGAAATAGGGTTCTAGACACCTTGTGCAGACGGCACTGGCCACAATCATGGTATAGGAAAAAGAAATTTCAGTACAAGAATATATTTTTTGCAAACATGAACTGAAGAAAGAATTCCAACGTAAAACTATTTGGTGGCCCTGAAAAGGGCCGATTGTTTTTTGTTGATGACGATGATGGGAAAATTAACCGCCGAAACCATAAAGGGTGCGACCTTGACGCTTGAGGGCATATACGACGTCCATGGCGGTGACCGTCTTCCTCTTGGCGTGTTCGGTGTAAGTGACGGCGTCACGGATCACGTTCTCAAGGAACACTTTCAAGACACCACGGGTCTCTTCGTAAATCAATCCTGAGATACGTTTCACTCCACCACGACGAGCCAAACGACGGATGGCGGGCTTGGTGATGCCTTGGATGTTATCACGCAACACTTTGCGATGGCGCTTTGCTCCTCCTTTTCCCAAACCCTTTCCTCCCTTTCCACGACCAGTCATTTTTGCAGAGAATAAAGTTTACGTTCAAAACAGAACAGAGAACAAACTCGGAATGATGCTAAGCCGGCGAAAGTGCGCTGTTTTATTCCCTCTGGAGTTACACTGCTCCCCTCCACAATCTGACCGACCAATCAGAATGTCAGTGTCCCCTTCCTCTTGACTAACTGGTGCAAGAGCTTCTGAAAGCTATAAATATGTGCGTTCGTATCGCCGAAACCATTTTTCAGTCGTCCTTCGTACTTTGAAGTCGTAAGCAATGGCTCGTACCAAGCAAACCGCGCGCAAATCCACCGGTGGTAAAGCACCAAGGAAACAACTCGCCACCAAGGCCGCTCGTAAGAGTGCGCCTGCAACCGGTGGAGTGAAGAAGCCCCATCGCTACAGGCCCGGAACCGTCGCTCTCCGTGAGATCCGTCGCTACCAGAAGAGCACCGAGCTCCTCATCCGCAAACTGCCCTTCCAACGGTTGGTCCGTGAAATCGCTCAGGACTTCAAGACCGACCTGCGCTTCCAGAGCTCCGCCGTGATGGCCCTCCAGGAGGCCAGCGAGGCCTACCTCGTCGGTCTCTTCGAAGACACCAACTTGTGCGCCATCCACGCCAAGAGAGTCACCATCATGCCAAAAGACATCCAATTGGCCCGTCGTATCCGAGGAGAACGTGCTTAAATTTCTCTACCACTCTCAAAACTCAATCGGCCCTTTTCAGGGCCAACACATTTTATTACGTTGAAATATTTTTAATTCCTATACATACATCTATACCTTACTATTGTGTAAACAACGCTAATTTCCTATTAATTATAGAAACCTATTTTTATTTATTTTTTTACTGCATATGGTTATTTTTCAATAATACATTCAACATTCAATGCAATTATAAATATAGAAAAAACCTACAAGTGAATACAACTAATGGTTATTCATTATTTGATTGTTAGAAATATTACTATCCAGGGTTGCCACAAATATTTAATTTTATTTTTCCCTAATTTCCAGATAAGACGAAATTCTCACTCTTTCCCTGACCCTAAAAAATATTCTAATTCACTCTAAAAATTATTAGATATTCAAAAGAACATTCTATTACATTTACTTACGAATTTCTTGAATTGTAAAATTATTCGCAAACATCAATAATTTCTTTTTTAAATAAATATTTAATGATTATTATTTTTCCGTATGAATTAAAATTCTTCAATACATTCAAGTTTAAACCATGAATTATTGGAATTCAATAATTTATAAGAATATTATTACAAAACATAAAGATCGCCTTCTTCATGTTTTGTTATAATTTCAATTACCATGAAATTTTTCAAAAACAATTTTATTATTTACAAAAATCCTAATGAAATCCTTCGCAAAAATTGAATTATTTTTAAAAAGTAGTAAATTTTCTGAAAAAAATTCAATTATTTGAAAACATTGTAATAATTCAATTATTTAAATTGAAAAATAAATAATTTATTGAATAATTGAATGTTTGTTAAAATTGAATTCTCATATAGTACATTGTACAACTAGTACTCTTTCACCACGAGTTGTGCACTACGTTTTCTCCAACGCCTTGCGAGGAAAGGTTTCTTCGTGAGTTTCGTATAATTTTAATTTAACGTGTGCTTATGTTTAATATAATAAAAGACGAATGTTTTCACACTTTTCTACCAAGAAAAGTACTCCTTTCAGAGCAAGTGTTGGAGAAAAGAATTTCATCAACAAATTTTTAAATAATTCAATTATTTTGACAAATTTTAATGAAATTTTTAAAAATAATTATTTTTGTGGAGGAATTTGATTAAAATATTGTATCAAAAATTAATTAAAATCCTGCGATGAGTTTTATTATTTATGAACATAATTAAAAATTTTCCCAAAAATGTTATTAAAATTTTTCTAAAATATAATTGAATTTCGGTGAAGAATTTTATTATAAAAATAATTGAATTCTTGAAAAGAACTTTGTTAAATTTTTTTAAATAATTGAATTCATGCGACGAATTTTATAAAAATCTTTTTAAATAATTGATTTTATGAAATTTTGTATATTAGATAATTAAACTCCTGTGAAAATTTTATTATTTATGAAAATAATTGATTTATTTAGAAGAAATTTATTAAAAATCTTGTAAATTATTGAATTCCTGTGAAATTTTGCCAAGAATTTTATTAAAGTTTTTAAAAATAATTGAATTTCGAAGAACAATTGTATTATTTATAAAGATAATTGAAATTTTGACGAGAATTTTTAAAAATTTTTTGAACATAATTGAATTTTGGAGAAGAATTTTATTATTTTAAAAGATATAATTGAAATGACCAGAATTTCTTTTAATTTTTGAATATATATATTCCCATATTTTCCCATAAATTCAATTATAATTGAATTTATGGGAAAAATTTTATTACTTTTGAAAATAATTGAATTTCTGGAATTATTTGTAACTTTTTCAAAATTCAATTTTTTTTTATTATTTTTTAACTAAAATTCTTTTAAATCAATCTGGTATTTATGAAAATTGTAAAAATGATTCATTAAATAATTTATAAGTTATAATTGTATGATAGTTCTTGTAAAATTAAGTTATTTAAAAAGAAATTTTTGTCTGAAATAGGAAAAATCAAAGGTTTCGTTTTAAAATTCGTGGTAATTTCATAGTTTACGAGGCAAACAAAAAAACATCAAAATTCAGAGTTTTTTCATGAATTTTTAAAATTCAATTTTTTACAATACTTTTAATAAAAATCCCTAACGTTTCCTTGATTTTCCTGACCTGTGGTAACTTAGATTTTAATTTCAGAAAATGAAATTTAAATTTCTTAAATTTCAAAAAGTGTTTTAAAATAGGGAAAAATAGAGAAAAAAATTACAAAAACTATTAAAATTTTTTCCCTTTTTATTTATTATTATACATCCTTTGTTAAATTAAAAATTTTTCGCGAGGATTCCGTCTGTTTTGCTTAGTCTGCCAATACAATCATCGGATTCACCCTGAAAATGAAAAATTTTTTAATTAATATTTTTCTCGTTGAAAAAAAGTAAATTAATTAACTTTAAATAAAAACTAAAATTATTAATTTTAAATTTTGAGAAAACTAATGTTTTTGTAATTTAGACAAAAAAAAAGGATTTTTCAACGTAATTTTTCGTTTTAAAGAATAAAACAGAATTAGTTGAATTAAAAAATTTCTGAGTTTTAATAAAAACTATTTTTTGATTTCCATTTGTGAAATAAAATGTAAAAAAGTTTTATAAAACTCCTTTTTAAAAAAAAAAACTTAATTTTACATATAAAAAAATTATTTCTATCTTGAATTCCTAAAAAAGGGAATTTATACAAATTTTTTTGTATAATATTTCAGTTAAGTAAATTTTAATATAAACAAAAGTTCCACTTACCATTCTTCTAATTTGTCCGCAAATGGCATACATTTTAAAAGTATCGCTCATGCGACCGGTTTCGGGATCAACATCGGCCAAAGTGATTTGAATTGAAGCATGATCCTTGGCGTGAATAATGCTGTTGCTCGCTGAGCTACAAAAAAAAGAAAACATTTTACATCTTCGAAAGCTTTTCAAAAAAAACTAAATTTTAGCTTTACTTCTAAATTCAATTACTCGTGACTTCAATAAATTTAATTTTTAACAGGAATAAAAATGTTTAAAGTTTGAATTTCAAACCTTCTAAAATTATAGAAAGCTACATTTCAATAATTATTCAACTACATTTCAAAAATTTGATAATTTTCTAAAATTTTAAAAAAATATTACAATATTTCACTGTAAAATTTTAAAATAATCTGAAATTTACTAACATTTTTTTTTAAAATAATTGAACTTTAGAAAATTATAGGAAAAATTCTAAAAATTAATGTTCTAAAAGTAATGTGATGTAATTTTTCAAAAATAATTGAATTCGTTAAAAGAATTTTTGTAAAAAAAACATTTTTTTTTGTTAAAGAAGAATTCCTTTTTTGTAATTTTTGTAAAAGTCCAAAAAAATTTTCAACTATTTAAAGAATTTTTATTAAAAAATGTGGAAAAATATGGTTTTTAAAACTTATAATAAAAAAATTCTTTACATTTTTTTTTTTTGAAATTTTTTGAAATTTATACTAACATTTCTTTAAAAATAATTAAATTTCAAAAAATTATGAATGAAAAATTCGAAAATTTGTTTTTCTAAAAATATTGTGATGTAATTTATCGAAAATAATTGAATTCCTATGAAGAATTTTTGTAAAATTTTAAAAAACTTGCAATTTTGAATTTGAGTTAAAAATTGAGAAAAAAATTGATTTTTAAAAAATTATAGTAAAAAAATTCTTAAAATTATTTTTTTTAAAATCTTTTAAATTTACTAACATTTTTTTAAAATAATTTAATTTTAAGAAATTATGATGAATAATTCAAAAATTAATTCTCTAAAAATATTGTGATGTAATTTTTTGAAAATAATTGAATTCGTTAAAACAATTTTATATTTTTGTAGATTTTACAGTAAACTGAAAAAATTTGAAGTAATTGAGATTTATTAACATTTTTTTGAAAACAATTGAATTTTAAAAAATTTACAAATTATAATAAAAAATTCGAAAAATGGATTTTCTAAAAATATTGTAAAGTAATTTATCGAAAATAAATTAATTCTTTAGAAGAATTTTTGTAAAATTCTAAAAGACTTACAATTTTTTAAAGAAATTTAATAAAAAATTGTTAAAATGAACAATTTTTCTAGAATTTTGAAAAAAATTTTAATTATATATTTCGAAAATTAAATTATCTGAAAAAAAAATTCATTCAATAATAATTTTTGAAAAATTTTATTGTAAAAATAAAAGTTAGTTGCATTTTATACCAAAAAAGTGGTATTTTTCTGTTCTACTCGGAAAAGAAGGGGAAAAAGTCGAATTTTTTAAAAATAAGTCGAAAAAATTCGTCTTTATTGAAAATCGTGGAAAAAAGTTCACTCGGGACTCGAAAAAAATTAAAATTTCCTATTTTCACTATTTTTCTAAACGTAACAACTAATTGTTAATTAATTAAAAAAAATTTCCGTACAATTACTTCTCGACTGTAAAATAACAAATCTGGCAAATGTGACGAAACATAACCTCAAAATCTACAAAAGTATAAATCACTGATCGATAATAATTGTTTTGTCTTTTATTATTTTATAAACAATTTCTATTCGAAGAAAAGACAAATTCATTTCTATTCAAGTATTTTATGAGTATTAATAGAATAAATATGGTAATAAACAATATTTTAATTACGAACAACACAAAAACCACGTGTTACTTACCATTTTCGTGGGCAGTACAAGTCAACAAGTTCACCAGCGTCGTTTTCCATTGTTTAGAGAATAATAAAATTTTCCAAAATTATCGAAAAACTTTTAAATAAATGGTTTGAATACGTTTTGTCGTATTTTTCAACGAGAAAATATTTGACAACGATGTTGCTTACGGAACTCACAAAAGGAGAAAAGAAAGATGGCGAATATTGTTGCTGTGCCGTCAGATTGGTACGCATGCGCAAAATGCACAGAAATCTAGTGACAATTCAAATCTTCCGCATTCCGCTAATAATTTACTCCTTTTACCACTCAAGTTACAATTTTAGAAAAATATTTTTGTTTTCAAAAACATTTTATCATATAATTTTGTCATTTAGGTATTTTTTCCACAGAAAATTATTTTATAATTTCTTTTGCAAGAAAAAGTTGGACAAACAGAGATAAGCCAATCAGAGAGAAGGTTGAAATGTCGAACATTCCATTCGCCCAATCAAAATTATCGCTTAGAAAATAGTTTTATAAAAAAACGAGCAAAAAATTAAAAATAAAAGAGATAATTATATTTGATAAGATATATAATTTTTTCTATTGATAGTAATTTAGTAATATTGGTAATTTCTGTCAAAAAATAAAAGAAATATTAAATTTCTCTATATAGAGATTTTCTCTAGGAATTTCCAAACTTTAAATTGTGAAAAACCCTAGATCTCTCGATTCTCTAGAAAAACTACTAAATTGGATAATACCAAAATCATTGACTCATTTACACAATTGTTTTTTAATACTTTTTTGAGAGCTCATCATTCAAGAAGGTGAAAAAGCTACTGAAAACTGTAAAAATATGGCATCGAAATTAGGGCGAATTGTCGCTCGACAATATTCATCTTTTCCTTTATCACATGGAAATAAAGAAAGTATTCGTAAGTAAATAATTTTATGATACTTATTTTCTTTTAATTTCACTCATCCTATAATTTTACTCTCACTAAAAGTGAGGTTATTCTTTTAATACATCAAGTACATTATTATCGGTATCATTCTTTTCTTTCGCTACTTTATCTCGTACGTGATTATTTATATTTTTTCGTCCTGTCTAAATTCATGAAAAGTTATTTTCTACATGCAATAAAGAAATATTTTTTCCTCTTGCTATCGAGAGAAGGAATAATTACATAACAATATAAATGTTGAATTTGAACCATTTAAACATTTTTTTTTTTTTGACAATGTAGTCTTCAAATTTTGTTAATTTGTAGAAAATTTGAATAAAATTTATCAATAAGGAAAAAAATGAATTTATTTATTTATAACAACTGTGATTTGGGAAAAAATGTTCTTTTTTGGATAAGAACACTGGAATGTATAAAACTAAAACGAATATATAAATAACAAATAATGAAATCAATAAAAATAATGCAAGAATACGAAAAAGTTAGCAACTGACGGACAGTCAAAACAAAAAATTAGTCCATTATCATAATTTCGTATATTTTATAACAGAAAGACAAATTAAATTTTAAATTCATTTTGGTGGAAGCAGAAAGAATTTAATTGATTTTATTTTCCAAATGTTAAACAATTAAATGTTGCATTTGAATAAAAATGGCAATTTTTCGTTAGTAAGAAATATTTATTAGTTTTATTTTATCTAAATCGTTTCTCATTGACAAAATTGTATGTTTTATTTAAATGCAACTTAAAATTGTTATAAATGTAGAAAATTAAATTCTTGCTTCTACGAAAATTAATTTATATTTTATTTCTTTTTCTTTATTTTTCTTTATTTAAAATTCGAAATAATCGAATTTATTGCGGATTAACTTTTCAGGGTTATTACAGGTCAGGGAAAAGTCAGGGAAAGTAAAATTGGTCAGGGAAATCAGGGAAAAGTCAGGGATTTTTAGTAAAAGTACTGGAAAAATAAATTGAATTTTTGAAGAGTTACAAATCATTCCAGAAATTCAAATTATTTTCAAAAATTATAAAAATTCTTCACAGAATTTCAATTATGTTCAAAAATTGAAAAAAAATTCTCGTCAAAATTCAATTATCTTTATAAATAATAAAATTCTTCATCGAAATTCAATTATTTTTAAAAATTTTAATAAAATTCTTGTCAAAATTTCACAGCAATTCAATTTTATTTACAAAATTTTTAATAAATTTCTTGGAAAAAATTCAATTATTTTCATAAGCAATAAAATTTTCACAGGAATTCAATTATTTAAAATACAAAATTTCATTAAATTTTTCGAAAAATTATTTAAAAAGATTTTTATAAAATTCGTCGCAAGAATTCAATTAAAAAAAAAAAAAATTGAACCAAGTTCTTTTCAGGAATTCAATTATTTTTAGAAATAATAAAATTCTTCACCGAAATTCAATAATTTTTATAAACTTGAATAAAATTCTAGAAAGAATAAAATTATTTTCAAAATTAGTAAAATTCTTCGCAAAAATTAAATTACGTTTAAAAATTAAAAAAAAAGTCAAAATTTCAAAAATCTTTATAAATAATAAAATTCTTCATCAAAATTCAATTATTTTTATAACTTTTAATAAAATTCTTGGCAAAATTTCACAGGTATTCAATTATTTACAAAATTTTTAATAAATTTCTTCGAAATAATTCAATTATTTTCATAAATGATAAAGTTTTCAATAGGAATTCAATTATTAAAAATAAAAAATTTCATAAAATTTTTAAAAAAGATTATAAAATTCGTCGCAAGAATTGAATTATTTAAAAAAATTTAACACAAAATTCTTTTCAAGAATTCAATTATTTTTATAAATAATAAAATTCTTCTCAGGAATTCAATTTTCAATTATTTTTAAAACTTTTAATGAAATTCTTAGCAACATATTTAATTATTATTAACAAAAATAATAGAATTTTTCACAGGAATTCAATTATTTTCAGAAATATTTTAATAAATTGTTCGAAAGAAATCAAATTTTATCAAATACAATTTTAATTAAACTTTTTGGAAATAATTAAATAATTTTTATTAGATTTTATGAAAATTCTTCTCAAGAATTCAATTATTTACATAAGTAACAAAATTATTAACGAAAATTTAATTATTTTAAAGCATTTTAATAAAATTCTTTGCAAAATCCAATTATTTTTGTAAATAACAATATTCATCACAAGAAATCAATTATTTTTAAAAGTAATAAATTTCTTCATGGAAATTCAATTATTTTAAAAAAATTCTCTTAAAATCGTTCGCGAGAATTCAATTATTTTCATAAATAATAATAAAACTCATCGAAGAATTTCAATTATTTTCAATACTATTTTAAATTAATTAATCGAAAAATTCAATAATTTTAAAAACTAAAGTTTTTTACAAGAATTCAATTATTTAAAATAAAATTTTCATAATATTTATTATATTTCAAAAAAATAAATTATTTAAAACCATATATTTATAAAATTATTTGCAAAATTCAATTATTTTCATAAACAACAAAATTTTTCACAGAAATTCAATTATTTTCAAAAGTAATAATAAAATTCATTCCAATAATTCAATTACTTTCCTAAATAATAAAATTCTTTTCCGAAATCCAATTATTTTAGAAAAATTTTAATAAAATTGTTGGAATAATTTTAATTAATTTCATGAATAATAAAACTCATCGCAGGATTTTAATTATTTTTTGATACAATATTTTAATCGAATTTCTCACAAAATGTAATTATTCTTAAAAATTTTATTAAAATTTGTTTTGACAAATTTTAATAATCATTCAATTATTTAATAAATTATTTATTTTTTAATTTTAATAATTGAATTCTTCTAGAATTTTCTAATAAAAATTGATTTAAAAATGAATTACCGAATAATCGATTTATTATTTATGAAAATAATTGAATTATTGCAACGAATTTTATTACATTTTCTTTAAATGATTGAATTTTTTTGAGAAATTTTACTACTTTTAAAAATAGTTAAATTCTTGCGAAGGATTGTATTAGCATTTTTTGTAAATAATTAACTATTTTTTGAAAAGTTTTATGGCAATTGAAATTATTATAAAACATGAAGAAGGTACTTCTTCATGTTTTGTAATAATTTTCTTATAAGTTGTTGAATTTCATAAAGGTTTGAATTTGAATGTTTCGAAAAATTTGGATTCCTACAGAAGAATAATAATGATTAAATATTTATTTAAAAAAGAAGTTATTGATTTCTTTTTTGAATAATTTGACAATTAAAGAAATTTGTAAATAAATGTAATGGAACATTTTTTTGAGTAATAATTTTTAGAGTGAATCAGAATATTCTTTAGGGCCAGGGAAAAAGTGGAAATTTTTTCTGGAAATCAGGGAAAAATAAAATTAAATATTTGTGGCAACCCTGCTTTTGCTCTGACTGTCGGATGCTTCCTTAAATACTAACAAAAAAGTTCTAGGAAATAATTTCGAATTTTAGTTTTTTATTAATTAACTATTATTGTTACTATTATTATTGTAAATTTTCAATTAGAATTCTTCAAAAATACGATTATATTTCAAAATAATTTTTAAAAGTAAACACATGAAATTCATTAAAATATAAATAATTTCTTTTAATGAAATTTGACAGAATTTTCAATTATTTCAATTTTTTAAAAAAATTATTTCCGGAAATACAATTATTTTCGTAAAAATTTTAATTACATTTTTTCTAATTTGTATTTTCTTTCTTCAATTCTATCTAATTTCTCTCCGAGATTTATAAATAAACAATTAAGTTATGAAACATTTTTTTATCAGGTAAAACGAAGAATATGTGGAAAATGGCTTCTTTGTTTATTGCATTGCCAGCGACTGTTATTACTGGCGTAATTAATTATTACCATCACATTCAACACGAAACTCATAGGCCTGAGTTCATTCCCTATCAGCATTTGAGGATTCGCACCAAGGTATTTTCATTTTTCATAATAATAATAATACAAGGTTGCCACAAAAAATTAATTTCCTGATTTCCAGACAAAATTTTTACCTTTTCAATAACTTCTTTTTTCAAGAAATATTTAATCATTATTATTTTTCCAAAGGAATTAAAATTTTCAAAACATTCAAATTCAAACCTTTTTGAAATTCAATAAATTATAATAATATTGTTACTGTACCTCTTAAAAAATTATTTTCATCATTTCAATTCAATTATTATTTTCTAGAATTTTTAACTCAAACTCTTCTTTAAATCAATTATTTTTAATAATTTTTGAAAAAGTTCTTCTTTCTGAATTTTTTAATCTATTTGTTTACAATTCAATTTTACGTGAAATTTCGATTGTTCGGAAATTTTTCAATTTTAAATATACATTAGAAAATAAAAACTTGAAATAATTTCAAAAAATTTCGATTAATCTTTTTGAAAAAAATTAGTTCCATAGAATTTTTAATTAAAAGTATGAAAAATTCAGATTTTCATAGATTTTAATTTGAAACCTTTTCAAAATTCAATTATTATCTAAAACTTTAACTGAAATTAATTTTGAAATCAATTTTTATTAGAAAATTCAATTCTTTAAATACAAACATAGATAATTTATTGAATAATTGAATGTTTCATAAAATTGAATTCTCATAAAGAATTTTATCAACAAATTTTTTTATTTATTTATTTAAGTATTATACTATTTATTTTATTAGGTATATTTATAATTTTATTAAAAGTTTCGAAAATATTTGAATTCCTGCGAAGAATTTGATTTTTGAAAATAATTATTGAATTATATTTAAATAATTTGAGAAATTATTAATGTTTTGAGTATAATTTCAGTTAATTGAATTATTGCGAACAATTTTATAAAAAAGTTTCAAACAATTGATTTTTTCGAAACAATTTATGCAAATTCTATTTGTAATAATTGAATTCCTGTGAAATTTTCATTATTTTAGAAAATAATTGAATATTATTGTAGAACTTTGTCAAAATTGTTTTTAAATAATTGAATTCTTTAGGGAAATGTTATGAAAATAATAGATATGCAAATAATTGAATGAAGAAAATATTTTGAAAATAATTGAAATTTTGCAATGAATTTTATTAAAATTTCTGAAATAATTGAATTTTATTACTTTCGAAAATAATTGAATTCTTGTGATGAATATTTTTATGTTTAAAAGAAAATAATTGACTTCCTCCGAATGATTTTATTAATTAATGCCAAATTTTAAAATATTTTATTTGTTTGGAAAATAATTGAATGTTTGTGTAGATTATTATCAAAATTTTTGTTCAATAATAAATTGAATTCTTTTGGAAAATTTTATTAAAATAATAGATATTGAGAATCATTGAAATAATATAAGGAAATTTTTTAAAAATAATTGAACTTTAAAGAAGAATTTAGTTATTTATAAAAAAAATTGGGACTTTGATGACAATTTTTTTCAAATTTTCAAAATAAGTAAATATTGTGAGAAGAATTTTATTACTTTTGAAAATAATTGAATTTCTGCAATAATTTGTAATTTCTTCGAAACTCAATTTTTTAAATGTTTATTGTTTTTGAAAATAATTGAATTCTTGTGATGAATATTGTGATTTATGAAAATAATTGAATTTTGCAAAGAATTTTATTAAAATTCCTGTTAAAATAAATGAATTTTTGAGAAGAATTTCGTTATTTATCAAGATAATTGAATTCTTTTGAAGAATTGCTTTAAAATTTTTAAAATAATGTCAATTATATATTAAAAAATTCAACTAATTTCAGCAGAATTGAAATTAAAATTGAAAAAAAATAGTTCTAAACAGAATTGTTTATTAAAAATATTAAAAATTCAGATTTCCAATTATCTTAATTTGAAACCTTTTTAAAATTTAATTATTTGTAAAAATTTGCTATTATTTATAACTACTCAAAAATTAAATTTTTTTTATAGTTTGTAACTAAAATTCTTCTATAAATTAATTATTTTTCTCAATTAACTAAATATTTATTAAAAAATTTAACTCATTTGAGAAGAATTTGAATTTTTTAAATTTTTCAAAAATCTAAGTTCTTTAAAATTTGCAATTAAATTCATTGAAAATTGAAATTATATAAAATTTCAAATTTAAACCTTTTGAAATTGATCTATTTATGAAAATTGTAAACGCAACTCTTTTAAAATTTAATTAATGTTTAAATATTTAAGTACATTTATTCATTAAATAATTTTATGATAGTTTTTCAAGAAATTTAAAAAGAAATTATTGTCAGAAATGGAAAAATTAGAAGGTTTTGTATTAGAATTCGTGAAAATTTCATATTTTATGAGGCAAACAAAAAAGAGAAAAATCCAGAATTTTCTTAATCTAAAAATAAATTTAATTTTTTTCCAGTAGTTTTAATAAAAATCCCTACTGACTTTCCTGACCTGTGGCAATCCTGTAATAATAATTTAAATGTTATACTTTTTTCATTCCACCAGCAAAATTATATATTTGATTTGAAAAGAATTTGTCTACTCTTTTTTTTCACAAATCTTTTTATTATTTTTCTGTTTTCCAGAAAACTCAAAAAATTTGTTTCTTGTCTCAATATTTACTGAAATTTTATTTTCTTTAGAAAATTCAATTATCTTACTTATAAAATACGTTGGAACACTCAATTTATTGTCTTCAATCCAATTTTACGAATTTTCGATTTTTAGGGTTGCCACAAATATTTATGAAATTCAACAACTTATAAGAATATTATTACAAAACATGAAGAAGGCTATCACCTTCTTCATGTTTTATAATAATTTAAATTACCATAAAATTTTTCAAAAAAAAGTTCATTATTTACAAAAATCCTAATAAAATCCCTCGCAAGAATTTAATTATTTTTACAAGTAGTAAAATTTCTCAAAAATATTCAATTATTTAAAAAAAAATGTAATAAAATTCGTTGCAATAATTCAATTATTTGCATAAATAATAAATCGATTATTCGGTAATTCATTTTTAAATCAATTTTTATTAGAAAATTCTAGAAGAATTCAATTATTAAAATTAAAAAATAAATAATTTATTAAATAATTGAAGGTTTTATTAAAATTTGTCAAAACAAATTTTAATACAATTTTTAAGAATAATTACATTTTTCGAGAAATTCGATTAAAATATTGTATCCAAAATAATTAAAATACTGCGATGAGTTTTATATATTATTCATAAAATTAATTAAAATTATCCCAACAATTTTATTAAAAGTTTTCTAAAATAATTGAATTTCGGAAAAGAATTTTATTATTTATTAAGATACTTGGAATTTTGACAAGAATTTTTTTCTTTATCATAATTGAATTTCTGCGAACAATTTTATTATTTATAAAAATAATTGAATTCTTGAAAGGAATTGTGTTAAATTTTTTCAAATAATTTAATTCTTACGACGAATTTTATAAAAATCTTTTTTAAAAATTTTATGAAATTTTTTATTTTTAATAATTGAATTCCTATGAAAAATTTATTATTTATGAAAATAATTGAATTATTTCGAAGAAATTGTTTAAAATTTTTGTAAATAATTGAATTCCTGTGAAATTTTGCCAACAATTTTAATAAAAGTTATAAAAATAATTGAATTTCGGTGAAGAATTTTATTACATATTTATAAAGATAATTGAAATTTTGACGAGAATTTTTTTTTTAATTTTTGAACATAATTGAAATTCTGCGAAGAATTTTTATAATTTTTGAAAATAATTTGAATTTCTGGAATGATTTGTAACTTTTCGAAAATTTAATTTTTTTTAGTATTTTTAACTAAATTTCTTCTATCAATCTAGTATTTATGAAAATTGTAAAAGTTATTCATTAAATAATTTATAAGTCATAATTTTATATTTTTATGATACTTTTTGAAAAATTTTATTTAAAAAGAAATTATTGTCAGAAATAGAAAAAATTGAAGGTTTTGTATTATTAAAATTCGTGGTAATTTCATAGTTTACGAGGTAAACAAAAAAACATCAAAATTCAGAGTTTTCTCATGAATTTTCAAAAATTCAATTTATTTTTCCAGTACTTTTACTAAAAATCCCTGACTTTTCCCTGAATTCCCTGACCTGTGTGTTAACCCTGATTATTCAAATGTTGTACAAATTTTTACCATTGAGTTTTTTTATAAAGAGAGAAAATATTATTTTCTTTCTTAACCAACTCCAATGTTTTTATTTTTCATATAATAATAAAAATTTTATATATAATAATTTATTATTAATTTTTGAAATTCTATATTTTTTCTATTTTTTTAAAAAGCAATTTTAAAGAAAATGAAATTTTGTTTTTATACAGCCTTTCCCTTGGGGTGACGGTAACCACGGTCTTTTCCACAATAAGAAAATGAACGCTCTTCCCACTGGCTACGAGGAGTAAAAATCGTAAGAATCAAGATAGATTAATTCCATAAATATTATGTAGTTATTAAAACAAAAAGAATACAAAAATTTAATTAGCATTATATCTTAAATTTGTCAAAAAAATAAACAGAAACACAAATTTCTCTAAATATCCGAAAAATGAAAAGTTAAACTTTTTTTCACCCCTTCCTTTTTTAATTTTAAAAACAAAAACAAAAGCCCATTTTTAAATAATTAAAATAATAATGATTTATTTGTAACTAAATAAGAAGAATTACTAACAAAAAATAATTTTGCTATTGAATAAATAATTTTATTATATATTTATAAAAATAATTGAATTGTTTCAAAGGATTTATTAAGATTTTAAATAATAATTGAATTTATTCGAAATAATATTAAAATTTTTTTTAAAGATTTAATTCTTCCGAGGAATTCAATTAAAATTATTTTGAAAATAATTGAAAATTCCTGCAAAGAGTTTCTAAAAATAATTGAATTGTTTCGAAGGATTTATTAAAATTTTAGAAAATAATTGAATTGCATGGAAATATTTAAAAATATTTGAATTCTTCATAGAAATTCAATTAAAATAAAAATTTACAAATAATTTTACTATTTATAAAAATTATTGAATTATATTAAAATTTTTAAAAATTTGAAAATATAAACAATAATAATTAATTTTTTACTTGAAAAATGAACTTTTTAAATTTTGATCATGAAAATATTTAAAAAATTATATTTGAAAATAAAAGATTTTGTAATTTGCATAACAATAATAAATTGAATTCCACGTTTCGCGCGTAATATTCGCTAGTTATTAATAATTATAATAAAAGAGATTGTATACAATAATAATAATATAAAATTTTTTTTATTAATAATAATAATATAATTAATATTACACAGAAAGGAATTCAGGATACTAAAAGAAAATTCATTATTTTTCATTATTAAGAACAATTGTATTTCTTTTCTATACTATTTTCGTATAAAATTATAAATTCCATGAAACATATTAAAAATTGTATAAACTAGTAATAACTCATTTTGGTTTTTTAATGACGAAATTTGCATTTCTCATACAACGAAGATTTTTTTATAAACCTTTTACAAATTTTTTCATTTTTTTTTTATTAATATTATTAATACTTGAGTCTCAATACAAATATAATGACAGATGAGAATAAAAATTAAAACATCAATAATAATTATAATAATAATAATAATAATACTAATAATAATAATAATAAAATAATAATATTAATAATAATAATACATTTCAAAATTTTTTTCATTAACACTGTGTCCCTATAAAATAAAAATATAATTTTTATTTTTATTCGGACTCAACGTTAAAAGAATGAGTTATTTGTTCTTTCTTCTAATCTAAATACTGGCATTTTAATTCTATTTCTTCATTTTTTTAACAATTTATGGCACAAGCGGTTTTGTCGTGAATGTTTTTTTTTCGTATATATATATATCATTAGTATAACAATGACTTTGTCTCTATATCTCTCACACATACACGAATAATTATAATAAAATAACAAAAAAAGTTATTTTTCCTTTTCGAGAAAAATATATCTATTTTATATAATTCTCTTTTTATTCATTTTTCTCTCTAAATCTCTTTATTTTATACCCAAGTATTCAAAAAGTTCTATGTCTAAAAAAAAATATTTTTTTTCTTCAAAATTATAATTCTACGCTTTCTAAATATATCTATAATTAACATTTATATCTTAAATAATGTAATGCGGAACTTTTTGAATACTTCGTATATAAATAATAAATATTTATAAAAATTTTCACTATGGAACTTTTAACATTTATAGTAAATTTGCAGAAAAAGAAAATTTCTCCAAATATTTTTTAAACAAAAAATTAATTTGTTTTTTGTTCAAAAAAAAATTTCGTTCTTTATCAATGTTTTAAATTTTACTGATACTTTTGAATTTCGATTTTTCAAAAACAACAGCGTTTTCGATTTTTCGAAAAACAATAACGTTTTTTGAATCAAAAAACAATTTAATTTTTTAAAAATAAAAGAAAAAATTTTTTTTTGTGAAAATTAACGCTTTTCTTGTGAAACGAGACCAAAAAAAAAATTTTTTTTTAAGTAGTTGAACAATTTTTATTAACTAATATATGAAATAGTTAATAAAAGTCAAAATTTTCTTAATTATTTCATATGAAAAATAGTTAATAAAAATTGACTTGAAATTAAAAATAAAACTTGATTCAAGTTAAAACTTTTCTAAACCAAAGATAATTTACTTAGATTCGGCAAAAGTCCTCTGGTGGCATGTGGACTAAGGAAAAAAATCCCATTAGTAAGAAAAGGATAGACATAGCTTCGTCCTTTTCTTACCAATAGAATTTTTTAGTTATTTCACCCTCCATCGGGACTATCTAAAATTCCCTAGAATCTAGGTATATTTCACTTTTTCTGTATTTTTGTCCACTTTTTAGTAAATTATCTTAACCTAAATAAATAATAATTTTTTAAAGGTCTCTTCCACTGGAAAACGTCACGTATTTTACAAAAACAGGAAATATATTTATATATCTATAGAATATATAAAATATTTTTGGTTATATATAGCATATAATATACATGTATATATATATATTTATATAGAAATTTTCTCATACTTCTAAAATCTATATTTTGTGTATATTTTGTACACTTTTTGGTTTAACGACGTTATTTTCCACTTCTTCTTCTTCTTCTTCTTAGAAACACCGACATAAAAAAGAAAATTTATCAAAAAATAAAAATTAGGAACTTTTTTTGGATTTACAATTTTTATGATGTGCTTCCTGCCAATGTTGTTCTTGACAAGATTTAGAACAGTAATAAGCCTCTTGGCAAAGTTCACAGGCAAAGCGAATCTCTCTCTTGCAACGTAGACATAAATAATCTTCTTCCTCTTCAATTTTTACCACGAATTCTGTGTTCGAATTTTGAACCTCAGTTGATGTGGTATTCAGAGTGTTTGATGCAAGACTTTCGATTGATGATTCCCTGTTGAAAATTTGTAATTTACGTTCTACTTGCTCGGCAACAAGGGATGCACGCGATTTGCTTTTATTTGACTTACTACTTTCTGGTGGCGTCCCCTTTTTTTCCGTTGGGAAATTTTTTTTTTGTTGGGCAGGGTGTGTACGATGAAAGGCACTGGTTCTTCCCTGTGACGTACTTGGCTGCGCATAATCGTAGTTTGCTTGGTTCCTCTGCGCAGGCGTTTCGTTTTGTCCACTGTTAGATGACGTACCACTTGTACTTGGCTGCGCATAATCGTATTTTGTTCGGTTCTTCTGCGCAGAAGTTTCACTTTGTCCACTGTTAGATGACGCACTTGACTGCGCATGATTATATTTCGCGTAATTCTTCTGCGCAGGCGTCTCGTTTTGTCCACTGTTAGATGACGTACCACTTGTACTTGGCTGCGCATAATCGTATTTTGTTCGGTTCTTCTGCGCAGAAGTTTCGCTTTGTCCACTTGTAGATGACGCACCAGACTGCGCATGATTATATTTCGCATTATTCTTCTGCGCATGCGTCTCGTTTTGCCCACTTTTAGAGGAATGCGTCTCTTTTTGCCCGGACGAACTCTTATGCGAATGGGACGCATTCTTCGGCGAGGGCGTCTCATTCGAAGAAAATCTCTTCGGCGAATTCGCGTTATTCGGAGAATGTATTCTTTTCGGTTTTGACCAATTCTTCTGCGCATGCGTTCGCTCAGGCGTTTCTATTCGTGCGCTTTTCGAATCTGTAGATGACGCTGTTTCTGTAGATGACGATCGACGTTTGTGGGCAATTCTTTCCTTCTGTTTCGGACTGAATAGTGATTCCTTTTGGGGTCCTCTTTCCTTAGGCGTTTCCTTATGGCCCTCTCTTTCCCTAGGCACTTCTTTTGGGGTCCCTCTTTCCTTAGGCGCTTCCTTGTGGCTCTCTCTTTCCCTAGGCACTTCTTTTGGGGTCCCTCTTTCCTTAGGCGCTTCCTTGTGGCTCTCTCTTTCCCTAGGCACTTCTTTTGGGGTCCCTCTTTCCTTAGGCGCTTCCTTGTGGCTCTCTCTTTCCCTAGGCACTTCTTTTGGGGTCCCTCTTTCCTTAGACGCTTCCTTTTGGCCCTCTCTTTCCCTAGGCACTTCCTTTGGGGTCCCTCTTTCCTTAGGTCCTTCCTTTTGGGTCCCTCTTTCCCCAGGCACTTCCTTTTGTCCCTCTCTTTCTCTAGGTGAATCCCTTTTCGTCTCCTTTTCTTTAGTGCCTCTAGAGGCATCTCCCTTTTGTGCCTCGCGTTCTTTAGGTGCCTCGGACTCGTTCGAGGCAGGCCGCACCTGCGACTTCTGCGCTGGTGAATTGGTCTCCTTGGGTCCGAACCAACTCTTCTTGGGCGAGGGCGTTTTTTTTCGTGCGAACCTCTGTGTATGCGGGCGCCTAGACTCTGTTGCTGCTACAAAAGTTTTCATGCGCTCAAATTTATCCGCGAGTTCTTGCTCTGGCGACTCAGCTTGCAAATTGTTCGGATCGTCCCCTTCCAGTGCGAATGAACGTCGAACGTGGGCTTTTCTTTCCTTGTAGGTCCTCTTTGGAGTGTACTCGATTTCTGCCTCGTTCTGCGCAGGTGATTCCGTTTGTTTGCTGCTTCCAGGTTGTGATAACTTTGTCGCTTGCTTTGTCGCTTGCTTTTCCGTTTCGTAGCCGATTTTCGAATCCGACGATTCGGAAGATCGATGTTTGTGGTTCTCCTTGGGCTCTTTTGTACTCTTTTGTGAATTCGATTCTTTTAGCGCCTCTTTCGGGACTGGTGATTCATGTTTGCTCCCTTGTGGTACGATCTGCGCAGGTTTTTCCGTTTGGGTGTGTCTCGGAGACCACATCTCGGAATGTCGGCTTTTATACTTTGAGGAAGAGTCATTTTTCGGCGCGTTCTCTTTGGACGAATACGACTCCTTTGGCGTCCCTCTCTTTTCCGTCTGGGGAAAAGGGTTTTTTGAATTCTGCGGATTCGATTCCTTAGGCGTCTCGTTTTGCGCTTCCGTTTGTTCGCCATGCGCTACCGTCTGCTTCTCCATTCGTGCGCTTTTTGGATCATACTCATCTTTCGTAGAAGAACGACGTTTGTGCGCCTTACTCTTCTGCTGCACATACTCTATTTGTTCCGACTCTAGAATCTCTTGTTCGTTTACTACTTTGTCCGTATTCTCTTCCGGAAACTTAAGTCTTTCGCTTAGTGGTTTCACACACTGTTCCTTCGATTTTGGAGTTTTTTTTGCCTCGACGGACGATTTTTGTTCTTCGTCCTTCAATTTTGGGGGTGCTTTTGCCTCGTCGGACGATTTCTGTTCCTTCTCCTTCGGTTTTGGAGTTTTTTTCGGCACGACGGTCGATTTTTGACGCATCAGTCTTTCACGGTAAAGGTTCAAGCATTGCAGGCTAAATCGACCTTCGTCGGCTTGCGATGGGGGACTTTGATCGGAAACAACGTCAACAGTGGAAGACTCTCCGTTTTTTCTAGGAGTTCCATCAATTATTGGCATTGAGGGTAGAATATCGTTAGGGTCTAGAAGATCCCTTGATAATCCTGTAGAATTTCTCCTAGTAGTGGAAGACGATGGAGGCGTGATTATTATTGGTGATATTCTTGGGACGGTTGTAGACTCCGATGAGGGGGTTTTTTGCCCGTTAGCTGTCGAGACTGTAGGAGGAGTCACTGACGAATTTGTTCGTGAATCAGCAGATGATGGTCGATTTATCGACATGGGTAAGAAATTCGTCAACGGAACAGTGGCGATTTTCAGTGGTGATGGATTTATTCCTGTAGACGTTTTTGGCGGCATTGCAGAAGGTTTCATTGACGATTTCGTCCGCGAAGTGGTAGATGGATTCAATCGCAGGAATTCTGAAGTCGCAGATGATGGATTATTACGCGATAAGTCTGATGTCGTAGATGGTGGATTATTACGCAATAAGTCTGGTGTCGCAGGTACGGAACGTCTTCGCGAAGAGTCCGAAGTCGCAGATGATGGATTCAACCGCGATAATTCTGGTGTCGCAGGTACCGAACTTCTTCGCGAAGAGTCCAAAGTCGCAGATGATGGATTCAATCGCGATAAGTCTGAAGTCGCAGGTGACGAACTTTTTCGCCGAAAGTCCAAAGGCGGATTATTACGCGACAAGTCTAAATTTGCAGGTGATGAATTTCTTCGCGAAGAGTTCGAAATTGCGGATGATGGAGTTCTTCTAGGGGTGGCGGTAGAAATCCCTGATGAATTTTTGCGTGAAACGGTAGAAGAAATTACTGGTGGATGTGTCCTCGGAACGGTTGGAGTTACTGACGGAATTGTTCGCGATTGACTTATCGTCGAAGTAGCATTAGTCGTTACTGGTAATGGTTGTCTCCACATTGGTCGGAAGTTCGTAGATGTTACTGGTGGACTCGGGTTTTGTCGCGAAACAGCTGTAGAAGTTACCAAAGGAAGCATAGACGATGTTGGCATAACTTTTGGAGGCACTCTAGTGATTGTTGGGCCGGAATCCGGAATTGTAGAACTACTAGCGATTTTCAACGCTCCTAGAGGCATTTTTGTGATTATCAGGTCGAGAGTAGTTGGAATTGGAAGCGATTCATCGGTGGATGTCATAGAGGATGTTCGCGGTTGAACTGTAGACGTTGAAGTCGTTCGCGGTTGAACTGTAGACGTTGAAGTCGTTCGCGGTTGGACTGTAGACGTTGAAGTCGTTCGCGGTTGGACTGTAGACGTAGAAGTCATTCGCGGTTGATCTGAAGACGTAGAAGTCGTTCGCGGTTGATCTGAAGACGTAGAAGTCGTTCGCGATTGAATTGGAGTTATCGGCGTCCTCTGCGGCTCGACGGTAGGTATCCTCGGTGACAGAATCGGCCGTACGAAGACTGATGACATCAGAGGCGGTGGTCTTGATGCCGAAAGCGGTCGGTTTGGTGTCGGGTTCATCGGCATCAACGGCGGTTGATTTGGCGGAATGACAGCCGTCATTAAAGGCGTTTGATTCGGCACCAGTGGCGGTGGTTGATTAGAAGGCACCAAATTCATTATCACAGGTGTTGCGATCGGTAACACAGGAATTTCCGGCGATTCTTCATCAATTATTGTTATAGTAATCGGTGTCGTCACCGGCAGCACTTGCTCAGGAGTCGTTATTTTTTGATTGTTCGATTGAACCCCCAATGCAGCACTTTCATTTCCATCCATATTTGGTGGTACTTCCGAAACTAAATTTACACCCAAACCTTCCTCCGTAGCGGAATTTGGAGTCGAGTTATCACGAGGATTAAGCGTAATCGATTGCTCGACTATTGTTTTCAAACTCTCAACAGTGAGATTCGAATTCTTCAAAAGAAGATTTATATTATCTGGACTTAAAATTGGACTTGGGACTGGCACTGGTTCGTCGGGCACCTTTGTCACAATTCCTTCCGTAATCGTCACATTTTGTTGCCTAATGGTAAATGTCTCTTTGTTCAATGTTTCATAATTCCTAATCAGACTGCAATAGCTTTTGCATTGATCTTGAAACGTTTTGTACTGCTCACTAGTGAAACCTATCCTTTCGGTCGGTGGTGGATTTTCCCTAGAAGTCGGATTAACATCAATGTTTATAATCTCATGATTTTCAGCGATTGTTTCAACTTGTGGTTGAATTGTTCGTTGATCGGGAATTAATGGTGAATTAGTAAGAAGCTGTTGAAGAATACAAGGTTCGGGTGGTCGCAAACGTAGACACATAATGTAATTGAGTTCCTCTTTGTTAAGCACTGGTTGTAGCGTCATAAAAGAATAGGAATTCAATATAAAGTACATTTTCGGTTCGTCGAATGGAATGTTGAGGAAATTGGCGACTTTCTGAAGGTTTTCGTTTAGAAGTAAATTGTGCTCCTTCAATTCGGGACTGCACATTCCCAGTGGACGATTTTGATACTTTTGGCGTAAAATTATCGTATTTTCCGAGACACTACGCAGCAGTTTAGTTAAATCGTTGAGGGCGTTTGCTAAAACTCCGGTGGTACACGGCATGTAAATTGGTTTCACATAGGCCAGTAAATCGTGCATCGCTACTTCCGCACGTTTCTGTGCATTTGCATCACCAGCAAACATTGGCAGTAAATTATCATTAGTTTTTGATTTAGTTTGACGCCTCCTTGGTGCTGGATTTTGACGCGGTTGTCTAGGTTTTGGATTCGCCTTTCTAGGATTTGCCGTTCGGGGATTATTCTGATTATTCGGATTGTTCATAATCCAAGAATTTGGAGGCATTTGAGGCTGAATTGGATGATGTGGATTCGATATTAGTGCTGGATTTAGCAAAATCAATTGAGGATTTTGAAAACCTTGGGGAATAAACTGTGGAATTGGTGGTAAACAATTGGAAAGGTTTTGCAATTGTATTAGAGGATTATTTTCTATTGGTTGTTGTGGATTAATTGTTGGTTGAGGATTAAATACTGGCTGTGGATTAATTACAAACTGCGGATTACTTTCAGGCTGTGAATTAATTACTAGCTGTTCATTAATTATTGGTTGGGGATTAATTGTTGGCTGTTCGTTAATTACTGGCTGCGGATTAATTACTGGCTGTTCATTAACTACCGGCGTTGGACACCAACGTGGGCAACCAAGTTCACTTGGATTTCTAACGCGTATTTTTTGAGTAAAAACATTTTCTACCGGTTTTTCAACATTTTCCACTGTTTCCTTTGTTGATTCTTGACTCCTCGTTGATTCTTCCCCATTTTCCACTGTTTCTCTTGTCGATTCTTGACCCCTCGTTGACTCTTCCTCATTTTCCACACTTTCCGACGAATTCCCTCCTGCCGATAATTTATCAATTTCGAATTCTTCCACTCTTCTCGTGAGATGCTTCATTCGACTTAAATCCTCATTTGTTCGTGTTAAATTTTCCATCGTTTCGTTGAGATCCTCGGTGAAATTTTCTGAATCTTCGTTTGATTCTAAATTTTTATTCTCACTACTTTGACGATCGGCGTTTATATTTATTTTATCGCTGCTTTTCAAAATTTCACAACTTCTAATACGCAATTTGTCAACTGGTTGTAAATTTTCCCTCGAAACATTATTTTTATCATCTTTCGTTATTTTTTCCTCTATAATTTCAATTTCACAATCGGAAATTGTGCTACTGTCGGGTAAATGAGATTCTTGATGCGATTCATTTTTATCAGAATTCTTTCGGCTCTTTGATAATTCGGGATTTATTTCATCTAATAATTGACAGTGAATTTCAGTTGAATCGGGACTTTCGGTGTCGCGAACTAGTGGTGAAAAATCACTGACACACGCGCCTGAATCATAAGAATCGCAGGAATTAAATTGACGACGTTTTGGATAGAAATTGATTCCATTCTTTTCACATTTCTCTTGAATTGAAATGTCTGTTAATGAAATATCAGTCTTTTCATTATTATTATTATTATTATTAATGGGAATTTCAAATTTCTCTTGACTTGAAAGTTCAGTCTTTTGATTTGTTAAAACATCTTTTGTTGAGGTAATTTCAGTTTCTTTAATTTCGGCGGTAATTTCAATTTCATTGTCATTTAAAACAACTTTGGAAGAAATTTCCAATTCTTTGGAGGAAATTTTTAATTCTTTTGAGGGAATTGAAAATTTTTCTTGATTTGAAATATCTGCCGAGGAAATAATAGTTTTTTCTTGATCTGAAACTTTTTCCGAAGGTATTTCAATCATTTTTTTGGAGGAAGTATTTTTTTTATGAGTCGCTTTTTTCTCTTGTGACACAATTTTTAAATCTTGTTTTCTTTTAAACTTTTTTGTTACTTCTTTCTGAACAATATAATACTTTTGCTTATGTAACTTTTTCATTTTTAATTTGTCGCGAATTAATGAATGTTTAGGGTCGGATTTTCTTTTTTTTTCTGATAAATTTTCATTTTTATGTCGTTTTTCATTGCATTTGACTTTTGATTTTCTTCGAATTTTTTTCACCCCATTTTCATCGTTTTCTTTTTTCTTTAGTAATTCTTTATTAATACTTTTTATTCCTAATGTAATTTTTAAGGGAGAATCCTTATTTATTGATAACTTATGTAAATTATTATTAAAATTACTACTAGTACCAATTGATTGAGATTCGTTGGCTGGACATGAATTTTCAAATGAAGACTTTTGACATTTTTTCTTCTTATTATTTTTTTCCTCCATTTTGGAACTTTTTTTTCTATTTTTTTCTTTACAATGTGTCGATGAATCAGAATGATTTTTTCGTGACGAAGATTTTTTTTCGCAAGATATCGATGAACTATCGACGTAAACTAATTTCTCTCTTTCGCTGTCTGTGTCCGTTGTTAAATCAATTTGAGTAACAATTTTTCTTACCGGTAAATCGCCGATGTTATTTTTATTTTCCTTTGTGTCCATTTCATTCGTTTTCGTTAAATCAATGAAATTTTTACACGATGTCGAAGAAGAATTTTCAAATGAAGAACACTTGACGTCTGTTATAGAATTTTCGTCATTTTTCTTATCCTGTGATTTTGACTGATTCTCTTTATTCGATTTCCTCCTTGAATATCTAAAAATAAAAGAAACAATTTAGTAACAGAATTTGACAAAAAAATTATAAAAAAAAGATGTGTAAAAATTCGAAAAAAGTGCTTAATTATTTCTAAAAAATAGAAAATTAAGAACTGAATAAAAAAATAGTTTCTTGAATAAAAACAAAATTCTTTTCTATTATGTCTATTATTAAAAAATACAAAATTTAAAAAATCTAAGTTAAAAATAGTTATTGCGATTATTATTTTTTTAAATTAAAAAATAGAAAATTATTTCTTACGTATCAGGAAGTCGTTCTAATTTTAAAGTCGTTTTCGACATCAATTGAATAAAGGATTTATGAATTTCTCCGGCTGACAACCCATTAGATTCGAGTTCGAATTTCACCTAAAAAACCACAAAAGTTAAAAAAATTATTTAATCATTTTTCTTTTTTTTACATAAAAAATAATTAAAAAACGAAAAGTTGACAAATGTTTTTCACTACTAAACTATACTTATTGAAAGTCAATAAAGAACTGAAGTCAAAAATCATATTAGAATATTGACTTAATAAAGGGAAGAAGGGGGAAAAAAGTATTTTCTATGCAGGAAAATTAGACACGTGTCCTAAAAGTTGCATCCAATTTATTGAAAATGACACAAAAAAATGATAGAATTACTATTTTTCTATTTAAAAAAAAAAAAAAAGAAAAAAAAAATTTTTTTCAAAAAAAAAACAATGCAATTATTTTCAATATCTGCAATTTCAATAAAATTTGCACAAAAGAATTCAATTATTTAAAAAATAATTTTAATCAAAATCGTCGCAAGAATTCAATTTGTTTTGTAAGTTGTATAAAATTCTACGGAAAAATTCAATTATTTTCAATACATCGAAATAATTGAATTTGTATTTTTATTTTATTATTTTTGTCCATTATTTTCATAAATAATAAAATTTTCACAGCAATTCAATTATTTAATTAAATTTAATTTCAATTATTTTTTATACAATTTTAAATTAATTCTTCGAAAAATGCAATTATTCTTGAAAATTTTATACAAATTCTTCGAAAGAATTTAATTTTAAGAAATATTCAATAACGTATTTGAAAAAAAAAATTTATAAAATTATTTGTAAACATTCAAATATTTAAAACAGAATTTTCATAAAGTTCTCTGACAGAAATCAATTATTTAAAAAGATTTTTTTAAATTCTTCGCAACAATTCAATTATCTTTATAAATAATAAAATTCGTTGCAAGAATTCAATTATTTTCAAAAATAATGAAATTTTCACAGGAATTCAATTATTTTAGACAAAATTTTAATAAAGTTTTTTCATAAGAAATCAATTATTTAAAAAGATTTTCCATGAAATTTGACGCAAGAATTCAATTTTTTGAAAATATTTGAATTCCTAAAAAGCATTTTATTGTTTATGAAAATAGTTGAATTCTTGCGAACGATTTTATTAGAATTTTTTCAAATAATTGAATTTCTATGAAAAATATTATTAGTGAAAGAAATTGAATTATTGCGAAGAATTTCATAAAAATTTCGTTAAATAATTGTTTTTTTAAAAAGCTATTCTAAATTAATTGAATTCCCGTAGAAAATTTTTATTATAAATATGAAAATAATTTTTATCAATTGATGAATTTTATCAATTTTTTTTTAATAATTGAATTCTTTGACGTAATTGAATTCCAGCTAAGAATTTTAATATTTTTGAAAATAATTAAATGCCTGTCAAGATTATATTAATTTTTCAAAAATAATTGAATTCCTGAGAAGAATTTTATTATTTATGAAAATAATTGAATTATTGCGAAAAATGTTATTAAAAGTTTTCAAAATAATTGAATTCCTGCGAAGGATTTCATTAAAAGTTTTGAATATAATTTAATTCTTACGAAGAATTTTATTAATATTTAAAACTAATTGAATTCCTGTGAAGGATTTTATTAATTTTTAAAAATAATTGAATTTCTGTAAAGAATTTTGATAAATTTTGAAAATAATTGAATTCCCGTTAAGAATTTATTTATTTTTTAAAAATAATTGAAATCCTTCGACCAATTTTATTATTTTAGGAAAATAATTGAATTGCTGTGAATAATTTGATTAATTTTTGTAAATAATTGAATTTCTACGATGAATTTTATTAAAAAAATTTTTAAAAAATTCAAAAGAATTCTTGCAAAGAAAATTAAAATTCTTTCTCGGAAATCAGTTAAAATTGTATTCAAAGTAATTGATTGCTTATTAAATAATATTATTAAATTTTTTTAAAATAATTAAATTCGTTTGAGAAATTTTACAAAAATTGTATTGAAAATAATTGAATTCCTGCGAAGAATTTGATTAATTTTTGAAAATAATAGAATTATATTAAAATAATTTGAGAAATTATTAAAGTTTTGAGTATATAAATTTTAGTTAAAAATTCTAGAAAATTAAATAAGAATTTTTCTAAAAATCCAGGAAAAAAAATTCTAATTTTAATAATTAAGAATAATGACATTTTTCGAGGAATTCGATTAAAATTGTATTAAAAATAATTGAAATTCTTCAATGAGTTTTATTATAGTAAGTTATAAAAATAATTGAATTATTGCGAAGAATTTTATGAAAAAGTTTCAAACAATTGATTTATTTCGAAAAAATTTATGCAAATTCTATATTTAATAATTGAATTCCTGTGAAATTTTCATTATTTTAGGAAATAATTGAAAATTTTGCAAAGAATTTTATTAAAATTTTTGAAAATAATTGAATTTTATTACTTTTGAAAATAATTCAATACAATTTAAATGATGAAAATATTAGAAAATTAAAAAAAACATAAATAAAAAAAATGACATCAATAATAAAATTAATAATTAATCAATGAAAAATACTAAATATAAGGAAAATAAAAAAATAAAATTTAATATTAATGAAAACTAATAAAAATAGGAAAATAAAAATTGTGGAAGAAGCAAAAAAAATGTAAAACAAGGAAAAAATATTAAAAATATAAACAACAAAAAATAGTGTAAATAAAAAATATCTAAAAGAATAAAATTAAATTCAAATAAGTGTATCGAATTATATGTTTCGAAAAGAATGAAATAGAAATTTTTAAGGAAACAATAAATTGGAATATTATGTTTCCATGAATAGAAAATTCGTTTTTAGAAATTGTACAGAATAGAATATATTTTACTCCCATAAATTCAATAATATCAACTTTTTTTTTCTCCGAAATTTTATTTCTCTGAAAGAAATAAAAACAAGAGAGAAAAATAATACAAAATATAAATAACAAAAGATAAAAAAAATATCTAGAACTCTTTTTTTATCTATTTGTATTTAAAATAACAAATTTAAATTAAATTTCAATACTACTTGATGAAAATTCCATTCTCTGTAATAAAAGCACGTGTAACTCGATAGAATTTCTTACGCAATTATCCCTTTTGTTTTTCTCCGAAATAATAACACAGAAAACAAAGAGAAAACAAAAATCGACAAAACACTACATTGATTTGCAAAATCAAGCATTTTAAAAAATAAAATACAAGTGAAAAATTTTCCCTTTAAAGATAATAATAAGAAATTTGAATATTAAAATAAATCAAATGAACTGAATATATAAAAGAAATTTACTTATAACCTAAAAAAAGTTTAGATGCGTATATATTTTACCTTGCGGAGAAATTCCTTTCTGCGTGAAGAACCCAATTCGTGGAGCCATTGTTTCAAAACGAAATTCTCCAATTTTTTCGCTATATTTGTATTGCTTGTCGACATTATTATCTTGTATAAGGCACTGGAATCAAAAAAAGAAAGAAGAAAATACTTTAAATGCCGCAAAAATAAATTAAAATTCAATTTTTCCAGTTAACAATTGACACGAACCACTAATTTTATCCCAAATAAACATCACTTATTTTTTATTATTATTTTAATTATAAACATTATAAAGATACCATTAAAATTTGGAAATTATAATTCTCTACCTTCTCTAAAAAACAAATCATCACAACAAGCATTCTCTCTCGAGTCGCTTTATTTGTGTCGCCATTTTGCTTTTTTCCGCGCAATCTGCGTGCGCAACAGTTTTATTTTCTGTTGTTTTTTCTTGGTAAAAACGGGTTAAAAATTAAAAATAAGAAATAAAAATACCTTTTCTCATTGTTTTAGGTGGAAAGGGGGAAAAATTAGGAGGAGAGATAGAGATTTTCCACTTCTTTTTTTGGTTACAATTTTAAATTTTTCCGCGTTTCCATCTCTGGGGAGTGAATGCGAAACTAAACGCGTCTCCCATAGTGCATTGCGCGTCGGACTCCTGTCTATTGGTATAATGGCCGCTGTATTCTTATAGTGTTTAACATTTTATTCTCGGGCACATAAGGGAAGTAAATTAAACAACCGGGGATGGAAATTTAGTTTTTCTTCAAACTTTTTTTTAATCGTGACGTGACGCGTTTCAATAAAGAAAAAAAATGGAATAATTGTTAAAGTGAATCGTCAATTGTTTGTAATTTCAGAATATTATACACGATCTGTATAACTTGTTTGTTTTGTGTGATTTTATAGTTTTCAACTATACTTTTACTGGAAAAATCACTTTTCCTTTTCTCAAACGGGCTTTTCTTTTTTTGATTTCTCGAGTCGATCTCACGTCAAAAGGAAAATAAAATATGAGTTCGAATAATGTTCAGGCATTGTTTGCCTGCTCGAGATGTTTTTCACGACATCCCTTCGAGGAATTATCACCAGGTCAACAACTGTGTAAGGTAAGAATTTCTTTTTAGAATAATTTCTTTTTTTTACTTTGGCAAAGAGAATGAAAGTTCTACAAACCATTTTTCTTTTTGTAGAAACAATTTGAATTTTTTTTGTCTGTGATTTTTTCGATCATTTCGAGGTTAGGTCGCGTGATGTACATTTTTCCCTAAAATATATATGTCTTTTTTTGATCAATATTGACAGTTTTTATTTTTGGAACAATGACGTGGTTTTTAAAGTCTAAAGAAAATTGTTTTTCTTCAAATAATTTTGCGCGTTAATAATTAATGGAAATGGTGCGTTATTTTCTTTGTTTATTAAAAATAGAATTTTATATATTCTCTTGAAAAATGTGAATATATGTAAAGGATGTAAAACATGTAAAATAACGGTAAGAGGTGAAAAGTATTTTATTTTTTGTAAATTAAAGAGTTTTTTTGTAACATATTATAAAATAAATAATAAATTATGTATGATAACTATGTGACTTCTTATTAATTTTCTCTTATTGAAATTTTTGCTTTTTTTTAATATCTTCTATAGGATTTTTTTTATAATTATTATTCTTTAAATTTATAAATTTATTATGCGATTAATGTAAAATATCTTTATAATAAACGGAAATTATTTTCAAGAAGGTTTTATTATTTATTATTAATTATTGGGAAATAAAAAAAATCAAAACTCAATCGATCGAAAGACTCCAAGTTTCTTCTGAAAGCTTTTGTTATTTCTCAGGAATGTCGAGGAACATTTCCGGTGGTCAAATGCACCTATTGTCGATCGGAATTTCAACAGACAGTGTAAGTTGTCATTTCTTGTGAATTATTATTATTTATCTGTATGTAAATAAATTTAAAATAACTTATTCCATTTATTTTTTTGTACAAATACATTTTTTTACTTCAATTTTTTTTAGATTTAAACATTTTTTAACGCATTTTTTACTTTAATTTTTATTTTAGATTAAAAAATTTTTTTATTTCAATTTTTATTTTACAATTTAGATTAGAAAATTTTTTAACGCAAATTTTGTTGTAAAAATATCATTTTTTTACTTTAATTATGTTATTTTAAATAATTTTTTAACATAACATTTTTTTATTTTAATTTTTAATTTAGTTTAAAAAATTTTTCAACTAAACTTTTCTTTTGAAAATACAAATTTTTTTACTTTAATTTTTATTTTAGATTTTAAAAAAAATTTTAACGCGACTTTTTGTGTGAAAATAAAATTTTTTTTACTTTAATTTATATTTTACATGAAAAAAATTTTTTTAACACAATTTGTTTAGCAAAAATTTAAATTTTTTTACTTTTATTTTAGAGTAAAAAAGTTTTTTTTGTAAGTATAGTTATATTTTTCTTATTTGAATTTTTCATAGTTTAAAATTTCTTTTTTAATTTACAGTAAACAAATATTGTTTATTTTTACTTTTTTGTATGAGAAAAATTCTTTGCTTTCAGTATTTTACGTAATTTACTTAAAATAAAATTTTTAATGTAATTTTTCGACATTTTGTACGAAATAAAAATTTTTAATTCAGTTTTAAGGTTTTTTTTTGATTAAAAAATATCGCCAAAAATTTTTAATCTAAATTTGATTATTTAAAAATTGTTTAATGCTAATTTTTTTCTATTTTACAATAAAAAAAATTGTTTACGAAATCTTGAAAAAAAATAACTGCAAAATTAAATATTTTTTCTAATAATTTCTTATTTGTTTTTGTAGTTGAAAAAAATTTGTCTGCAATTTTTTTCAATTTTTTTTGTAAATTATATTTTTCTGAATTTTCTTGTTATTTAATTTCGGAAATATTTTTTAATTTTAACAAAATTTGTTAAACATTTTATATTTATTTATTTACTTAACAAAAAAAACATTTGCGAATATTTCACTGTTAGTTTGCTTTATTTTTTTTTTTATTAATTTTTAAAAGAAGAATGTTATCTAATTTGTTGATTTTTCTTTTTTTCTCAACAGAAAAGGAAATACGAGCACAATCTGTAAAAAGTGCGAGCAAAATGTGAAAGCCTATGGAAAACCATCGGCTTGTGAATATTGTAATACAATTGCGGCTTTTATTGGCAGCAAATGTCAGCGTTGCACAAATTCTGAAAAACGATATGGACCGCCAGTTACATGTGAGCAGTGCAAGCAAAAATGTGCCTTCGACCGACAAGACGAAGACAAGAAGGTAAAAAAAATGAATTTTTAATAATTTTTTCAAATAATAATTATATTATACTAATAATATTAGTAGTAAAAATAATATTAATAGCATAATAATATTCATAGAAATAAAATAGAGTAAACAAATTTTTTTATTTTCAAACAAAATTATAATATGCGAAAATTCAGTTTTTGAACGATTTTTTTACACTTAAAAAATTAAGACTATAAAAATGTAAATAATAGTAATTTAAATTTAATAATTTAACAATATTAAGAAATATAATAATTTATTGACTAAATAATTAATTTTCTTTAAAAATTGCAGGTGGATGGAAAACTTCTCTGCTGGCTTTGTACACTTTCGTACAAACGTGCGCTTGCAAAAACGAAGCAAACGGAATCGGAGAGACGAGCGCATTTAAAATTGGCTCAACAACGAGCCGCGAAGCACAAAGAACAAAAGTAACTTTTTTCCCCAATTGTATAATTTTAGTTCAGGGTTGCCACAAATATTTAATTTTGTTTTTCCCTGACTTTTCCCTGATTTCCAGAAAAAATTTCCACTTTTCCCTGACCCTAAAGAATATTCTGATTCACTCTAAAAATTATTAGATACTCCAAAAAATGTTCTATTACATTATTTATTATTTATAAAAATAATTGAAATTCTGACGAGAATTTTTTTTCAATTTTTGAACATAATTGAAATTCTGCGAAGAATTTTTATAATTTTTGAAAATAATTTGAATTTCTGGAATGATTTGTAACTTTTCGAAAATTTAATTTTTTTAGTATTTTTAACTAAATTTCTTCTATCAATCTAGTATTTATGAAAATTGTAAAAGTTATTTATTAAATAATTTATAAGTCATAATTTTATGATACTTTTTGAAAAATGAAGTTATTTAAAAAGAAATTATTGTCAGAAATAGAAAAAATTGAAGGTTTTGTATTAAAATTCGTGGTAATGTCATAGTTTACGAGGCAAACAAAAAAATATCAAAATTCAGAGTTTTCTCATGAATTTTCAAAAATTCAATTTATTTTTCCAGTACTGTTACTAAAAATCCTTGACTTTTCCCTGATTTCCCTGACCAATTTTACTTACCCTGACTTTACCCTGAATTCTCTGACCTGTGGCAACCCTGTAGTTATGAAATTTATTTCGAAATTTTTTTTTTTTTTATTTCCAATGGTTAGAAATAAATTCTAAAGGAATCTAAATAATAGAAATAAATTTTAAGCATAAGAGATAAATTCTAAATATTAGAATTATTATATTTAGAATTTATCTCTTATGCTTAATATTTATTTCTAGTGTTTAGAATTTATTTCCTTTAAGAAAAATTATTATTTTTACTAATTATTAACTGATTTTCTTTTTTTTTTTAATTTATCTTCCGATTTTTATTACTGATTATTAACCGATTTTCAACTTGTAACATGAATTTTGTTTTAGATTAAAGGGTCATAATAAGAGACCGCAACGTGTCGATGTGACGAAACTTCCGCCACAACCGGAGCCTGAGACAAATGGACCAACGCCGGCAAAAATTGCCCGATTAGCCGGTGTTCACGATCCACACGATCCAAATATTTCCGATCATGTCGTTGCTGTCACTCAACTCAAAGAAACAATCGCCAATTTACAGAAGCAAATCACTATACGTGACAGTCAATTACTAGCCAAGGATAAAATGGTGAATATTTTTTCATTTTACAAAATTTTTATAAATTTACAAACTAACAGAAAATAAAGAAAATGTATTTTATCAAATTTCCAATTTTTAAATATCTAAAAGTTTACATATTTATATTCTTTCTTTTTTTGTTTTTTTTTCAATTAAAAAATTAAAAATAGATTTTTAAATCATTTACTGTAATTTTAATAAAATTGTTTTTCTTTTTTTTGCTTTTTCAATTAAAAAGATTTGAAAAGAAAATTATAAAAAATAGATTTTTAAACCATTTACTATAATTTTTTTTTAATAAAAATTGTTTTTTTCTCAACAGATTCACGAATTGAAGGCGAAAAATTTCACCGCCGAAAATGAATTGCGCAATAAAATGAAATCAACGGAAAAAGTATACGATACAAAAATATCATCGTTGCAAATGAAAATTTCAAATTTACTCAAGGAAGTTGCGACTCTATCGAAAAGTACAAAACGTGATAGAATTGCGGCAACGAAAAATGAAGCGAAAAGTGAAAATAGTGGAAGTGGTACCGACAGTCCTGTACCATGAGATAATTCATAGAACAATAATAATTGATTCCTTCTTTTTGAAAAGCAAAAGAAAAAAAAAATTACGAAAGAGAAAAGTGCTTTCGTTTATGATTTTTTATCAATATAGAAAAAGTAGAATTTTGAAAATTTTTAACAAAATAAGAAAAACAAAACAAAATCATATTTTCAAATTATAAAGAAGGTTTAGTAACATTTTTTTTTTTACTTTATAAGAATTTCAATTTTCTCTAGTGATAATTATCTATTACTTTTTTAGCCTATTTAAAATTTTTTTTTTGTTTAATTTCTCGTCCCTAGTTATATTGACTTCAAATATTTGATTTTTAATGTCTCAGCTCTGACATTTAAACGATATTTGTATATTTAGGTTGCAATTTTCATTTTTTTAGAATTTCTTTTTTCAAAACAAAAAGAAAAGAAAAAGATTTTTCTCTACAAGAAATATTTAATCTTTCAACATTTCATGGCTTTATTATTTCCGTCGATGATATGAGAAAGGAAAAAAGAATAGTTGTATTATATTTCTAATTATTTTAGAAATCAATGATGGACATATTATGATGATATGTTGGATGATTTGTTTTTCTAATTTTTTTTTATAATTATTATTAAAACTTAATCAGCGAATTTAAAATAAAAGGAAAGGAATGAAAAATAATAAATAAATTAACGATTAATTTAAAAAAAAAAAAATCTATGTCTTCTCCCAAGGTTTTTATCCTTGATTAGAAGTACGATAACTACGATATTTTACTATTTATAAGTAATGTAAACCATGAAAAAAACAAACTGATAAAAATCTATAAAAAAAAAGAAAAAAGGGTGATTGTAGAAACAATTTTCAATAAAAATATGAAAAAAAACTGAAAATTTCATTGTTTTGACGTTAAATTTATGAAATATGTATAAGAAACCTTAAAAATTTTTTGTAAGATATTTTTGATTAAATAATCGAACTTTCGAGTACCACCAGGAATAATCCTCGTAATAAGTTTAATTCTAAATTTTTTTAAAATTCAATTATTTTCCAAATTTTCAATTAAAATAATTCTTTAAAAATACGATTATATTTCAAAATATTTTTTAAAAGTAAACAAATATAATTTATTTCAATGAAATTTGACAAAATTTTCAATCGTTTCAATTTTTTAAAATTATCTTCGCAAAGAGGTACAATTATTTTAAAGAAATTTTAATTATATTTCAAAATTGAATTATTTTTTTTAGAATTTTTGAATAAAATTATTCAAAATTTTAACAATTTTTAAAGAAAAGTAATGTAATTAATAATTTTAAAAATAAAAATAAAAATATTTTTATATTTTTGCTTCCCTTAAATTTTCAAAGAATATAATTTAAAAATCTTTAAAAATTTTAATTAATTCCTAAAATTTCTGAAACATTGTTTTAAATAATTAATTTTTTTAAAAATATAATAAATATTATGAAAATTTTATTTTGAATAATTAAATTCTTGTGGAAAACTTTTATATGTGAAAATTATTGAATTTTTCGATTAATTAATTTAAAATATAGTATTAAAAATAGTTGAAATTATTCGATGGGTTTTATTATTTATGAAAATAATTGAATTCTTAGGAAAGATTTTACTAGAATTTTTTAAGATAATTGAATTTCCAAGAAGACATTTATTACTTTTAAAAACAATTGAATTCTTGTGATGAATATTGTTATTTATAAAAATTATTGGATTTTGCAGAGAATTTTATTAAAATGCCTCAAAATAATTGAATTTTCGGGAAGAATTTTCTTAAAATCTAAAAAAAAAATTTTATTATTTCAAAAAAAACTTAATTAACATTGTATTTAAAATAATTGATTTCTTTCGGACAATTTATTAAATATATTTGAAAATAATTGAATTCCTTTGAAAAATTCTAATATTTTTGGAAATAATTGAATTATTTCGAAAAATTAAAAAAAAACATTTTTTTAAATAATTGATTTTTCCGAGGAATTGAAATTAAATTTTTAAAAATAATTACATTTTTTGAGCAATTTCTATAAAATTGTATTAAAAATAATTGAAATTCTGTGATGAATTTTGTTATTTATGCGAAAATAATTGAATAGTTGCCAAGAATTTTAATAAAATTTTCAATAATAATTGAATTTCTGAGGAGAATTTTATTATTTATAAAAATAATTGAATTATTGCGAAAAATTTTATTAAAATGTTTAAAAAGAATTGAATTTCGGTGAAAAGTTTTGTTATTTCTGAAAATAATTGAATTTTGCAAATAATTTTATAAACATTGTTTTAAATCATTAAATTTTTTGAAATATAATAAATATTATGAAAATTTTATTTTAAATAATTGAATTCTTATGGAAAACTTTATTTGTGAAAATAATTGAATTTTTCGATTAATTGATTTAAAATAGTATTAAAAATTAAAAATAATTGAAATTCTTCGATGATTTTTATTATTATTTATGAAAATAATTGACATTCTTGTTTAGAATTTTATGAAACATTTTTTTTTTAAATTGAATTTCCATGAAAAATGTTATTATTTGTGAAAAGTATGTATTTGAATTATTGTGCGAAGAATTGTATAAAAATTTTGTTAAATAATTGATTTTTTCGAAATTTTTTTTGAAAATGCTATTCCAAATTAATTAAATTCATGTGGAAATTTTATTAGTTTTGAAAATGAAAATAATTGAATTTTCGATGAATTTTATCAATTTTTTTTAAATAATTGAATTGTTTTGGGAAATTTGATAAAAATACTACATATATTTTTTGAAAAAAATTGAATTGCTTTGGGAAATTCAATTATCTTTACAAAGAGTAAAATTTTGTTTTTAAAAATTCAATTATTTACAAAAATTTGAATAAAATTCTTTGCAAAATTAAAATTATTTTCAAATGTTTTTCGCATTTCAATGATTTTGAATATTTTCATAAAATTTATCAAATAATTTAATTTTTAAAAAAAATGTTTAATACAATTCTACGAAAACATTCAACCATTTTCATAAATAATAAAATTTCATTTAGGAATTCAATTATTTTCATCGCAGAATTTTAAATATTTTTCATACAGTTTTAAATAAATTCCTTGATAAATGCAATTATTCTTAAAAAATTTTATTAAAACTTTACAAAAGAATTCAATTTTAAGAAACATTCAATTATTCAATATAATAATAAAATTCGTTACAGTAATTAAATTATTTTCATAAATAACTTTTAATACGTCGCATAAAATTGATTTTAAAAATTTTTTAAGTAATTTTGCAAAAGAATTCAATTATCTTGATAAACAAAATTCTCCCCATAAAATCAATTATTTTAAGGAATTTTAATGAAATTCTTTTCCAAAATTCAATTATTTTGGTGAATATCAAAATTCTTCTCAGGAATTCAATTATTGTCAAAAATTTTAATTAAATTCTTGGCAAAATTTCAATTATTTAAACAAAATTTAATAAAATACTTTGCAGGAATTCAATTATTTTTGTAAATTTTAATGAATATAATTATATCGTCAAGAATTCAATTACTTTTATAAATAGCAAAATTTTTCGCCAAAAATTCAATTATTTTCAAAAATTTAAATAAAATTCATTGCAATATTTCAATTATTTTTAAAACTTTTTCGCAATTCAATGTTTTTAAATATTTACTATTTTGATAAATTTTATCAGCAGATTTAATTATAGAAAAAACTTGTTGATACAATTCTACGAAAAGATTCAATTATTTTCATAAATAATAAAATTTCATTTACGAATTCAATTATTTTCATCGCAGAATTTCAAATATTTTTAATACAATTTAAAATAAATTCCTTGAAAAATGCAATTATTATTAAAAATTTTATTAAAACTTGAGGAAAGAATTCAATTTTAAGAAACATTCAATTATTTACAATTATTTTCAAAAATTTTTAAGTAATTTTGCAAAAGAATTCAATTAGCTTGATAAACAAAATTCTCCCCATAAAATCAATTATTTTAAGGAATTTTAATGAAATTCTTTTCCAAAATTCAATTATTTTGATAAATATCAATATTCATCATTATAAGAATTCAATTCTTTTGAAAAGTAATAAAATACTCTGCAGAAATTAAATTATTTTCAAAATTTTTTAAAAATTCTCGTCAAGAATTAAATTTTCTTTGCAAAATTTGTCTCAAGAATTCAATTACTGTCAAAAATTTAAATAAAATTTCTTGGCAAAATTTCAATTATATAAACAGAATTTAATAAAATGCTTTGCATGAATTCAATTATTAAATTATAATCAAATTCTTTAAAACGATTCAATTATTTTCAAGAAATATTCGAAATTCAATTGTTTTCAATATCTAGTATTTTCATAAAATTTCCCAAACCAATCCAATTATTAAAAAAATAAAATTCATCCAAACTTCAATTATTTTCGCAAAAAATAAATTTCCCACAGGTATTCAATTTATTTCGAATATCATTTTAAAAAAAAATTTCGAAAAAATCAATTATTCATCAAAATTTGTATACAATTCTTCACAATACATAATTCAATTATTTTCACTAATAATATTTTTCATGCAAATTCAATTATTTAAAATTAAATTTTCATAATATTTATTATATATTACGAAAAAATTAATTATTTAAAACAATGTTTATAAAATTCTTATGCAAAATTCAAATATTCTCAAAAAATTTTAATGGAATTCTTTGTGAAATTTAACTGTTTTTAAAAACTTTTCGTCGTTCAATGATTTTCAAACTATTATTTTCATAAAATTTCCAAACAGAATTCGATTATTTAAAAAATTTTTTGTAAAAATCTTCGTAAGAATCTATTTATTTTCACATAAATAATAAAATTCATATTTCAATTATTTTTAATACAATTTTACAGGAATTACTCGAAAAATGTATTTTTTTTGAGGAATTAAAATTAAATTTTTATGAATAATTATTCATAAAAATTTAATTTCAATTCCTCGAAAAAATCAATTATTTAAAAAAGTGTGTTTTTTAAATTCTTTTGAAGAATTCAATTTATTATTCACAAAAATATTAGTATTTTTCACAGGAATTCAATTATTTTCAAATATTTTAATAAAATTGTTCGAAAGAAATCAATTATTTTCGAGATTATTTTATATACAATTTTAATTAAATTTTCTTTAAAGTAATTCAATTATTCTTTTAGATTTTAATAAAATTCCTCCCAAGAATACAATTATTTACATAAATAATTCTTCAAAAGAATTCAATTATTAAAGATAAATAACAAAATTATTTCCAAAAATTCAATTATTTTGAGGCATTTTAATAAAATTCTTTGCAAAATCAAATTATTTTCATAAATAACATTATTCATCATTATTCAACATTATTCATCATTCATTATTTTTAAAAAAAATTTAACCATTTGCCACAGAGAAAATTTCATTGCTTTCAAAAATTTTAATAGAATTCTTTTTGTAAAATTGTATTATTTTTAAAACTTTTTTGCAATTCAATGATTTACAATATCTACTATTTTCATAAAATTTCCAAACAGAATTCCATTATTTAATAGTATATTGATCAACATGGGTATGAAGGCATCCCAATTTGTTTACGATGATTTTTGTTACACGAGTGGAGGTCTCGGGGCACCCTCGACCTCCACTCGTGTCATAAAAGTCATCGTAAACAAATTGGGATGCCTTTATTTCCATGTTACTTACGATATTTTCTATTCCTAATGCACTAAAAAAAGTTTTTCTGAAAATCTTTCGTAAGAATTCAATTCTTTTCATGAATTTATAATAAAAATTCCTCAGGAAGTAAATTATTTAAATTAGAATTTGCATATAAAAATAAGTCGAAAGAAATCAATTATTTTAAACATTTTTATAAAGTTCTTCGCAAGAATTAAATTATTTTTATAAATATTTAAATTCTTGCGAAGACAAAAGTTTATTTGAAACAACAAAATTTTGGTTGAATGAACCAAAGAAATGCATTACTACCGTTTTTTTAATTCAACCAAATTTTTTAATTGAATGTTTTTATTTGAATAAACCAAAATAATGCGTTATTGCATTCAACTAAATTTTTTGCTTTCTTTAACCAAATATTTTACTCTCTAGTGTTACGTCGAACTAACTCAAATATTAAATTCCCCAGTGTTTCCCGATTTAATTTTAATTAGTGATAATCATGATTATCACTAATTAAAATTGCAAAATTGGGACGGGGTTTGGTAAATGATCAAGAAGTAATTCTATTTGAAATTATTTTTAAAAGTAATAAACTTTTACTTTTTTATAAAGTATAAATAAATAAATAAATAATTATAAATACTTTTTTATAATAATAAATTGTCGTCCAAGTACAATAAGGTTTGTTCCTCTAATGGTCCTTTTCACAGAGAAATGACACCTTATAATATATAAGTGGTTGCAAGTTGACTACTACAGGGTTGCCACAGGTCAGGGAAAAGTCAGGGATTTTTAGTAAAAGTACTGGAAAAATAAATTGAATTTTTGAAAATTCATGAGAAAACTCTGAATTTTGATGTTTTTTTGTTTGCCTCGTAAACTATGAAATTACCACGAATTTTAATACAAAACCTTCAATTTTTTCTATTTCTGACAATAATTTCTTTTTAAATAAAATTTTTCAAAAAGTATCATAAAATTATGACTTATAAATTATTTAATAAATAACTTTTACAATTTTCATAAATACTAGATTGATAGAAGAATTTTAGTTAAAAATACTAGAAAAAATTAAATTTTCGAAAAGTTACAAATCATTCCAGAAATTGAAATTATTTTCAAAAATTATAAAAATTCTTCGCAGAATTTCAATTATGTTCAAAAATTGAAAAAAAAATTCTCGTCAAAATTTCAATTATCTTTATAAATAATAAAATTCTTCATCGAAATTCAATTATTTTTATAACTTTTAATGTAATTCTTGGCAAAATTTCACAGGAATTCAATTATTTACAAAATTTTTATCAATTTTCTTCGAAAAAATTCAATTATTTTCATAAGCAATAAAATTTTCACAGGAATTCAATTATTTAAAATACAAAATTTCATAAAATTTTTCGAAAAATATCAATTATTTAAAAAGATTATTATTATTATTATTATTATTATTATTATTTTTTATTATTATTATTTTTTATTATTATTTAGATTTTTATTTTTTTAAATTGAACAAACTTCTTTTCAAGAATTTAATTATTTTTATAAATAATAAAATTCTTCACCGAAATTCAATAATTTTTATAAACTTGAATATAAAATTCTAGAAAGAATAAAATTATTTTTAAAAGTAATAAAATTCTCAGCAGAAATTAAACTATGTTTAAAAATTAAAAAAAAAAAAATTTTGTCAAAATTTCAAATATCTTTGTAAATAATAAAATTCTTCATCAAAATTCAATTATTTTTATAACTTTTAATAAAATTCTTGGCAACATTTCACAGGAATTCAATTATTTACAAAATTTTTAATAAATTTTTTCGAAAAAATTCAATTATTTTCATAAATAATACATTTTTCATATAGGAATTCAATTATTAAAAATAAAAAATTTCAGAAAATTTTTAAAAAAGATTTTTATAAAATTCGTCACAAGAATTCAATTATTTTAAAAAATTTAACACAATTCTTTTCAAGAATTCAATTATTTTTGTAAATAATAAAATTGTTCGCAGAAATTCAATTATGATAAAGAAAAAAATTCTTGTCAAAAAAATTCTTTTCCGAAATTCAATTATTTTAGAAAACTTTTAATAAAATTGTTGGAATAATTTTAATTAATTTTATGAATAATAAAACTCATCGCAGTATTTTAATTATTTTTGATACAATATTTTAATCGAATTTCTCGAAAAATGTAATTATTCTTAAAAATTTTATTAAAATTTGTTTTGACAAATTTTAATAAAACATTCAATTATTTAATAAATTATTGATTTTTTAATTTTAATAATTGAATTCTTCTAGAATTTTCTAATAAAAATTGATTTAAAAATGAATTACCGAATAATCGATTTATTACTTATGAAAATAATTGAATTATTGCAACGAATTTTATTACATTTTCTTTAAATAATTGAATTTTTTTGAGAAATTTTACTACTTGTAAAAATAATTAATTTTTTGCGAAGGATTTTATTAGGATTTTTGTAAATAATTAATTTTTTTTTTTGAAAAGTTTTATGGCAATTGAAATTATTATAAAACATGAAGAAGGTACTTCTTCATGTTTTGTAATAATTTTCTTATAAGTTGTTGAATTTCATAAAGGTTTGAATTTGAATGTTTCGAAAAATTTGAATTCCTACAGAAGAATAATAATGATTAAATATTTATTTCAAAAAGAAATTATTGATTTTTTTTTTGAATAATTTGACAATTAAAGAAATTTGTAAATAAATGTAATGGAACATTTTTTTGAGTAATAATTTTTAGAGTGAATCAGAATATTCTTTAGGGCCAGGGAAAAAGTGGAAATTTTTTCTGGAAATCAGAGAAAAGTAAAATTAAATATTTGTGGCAACTCTGTACTAGTTATTTTTTATATAATATTTCACTTAAATCATTAACTTGTTATTACAATTTTGTTATTGTTTGTTAATATTTTGTTATTACAAATTTGTTATTTATTATTATAATTTGTTATGTTATTTGTTATTTATTTATTATTATTTTTTTATTTTTTTATCGCAACAAATGAAATAGTTTAATTAAACAGTTTAGTTGAGTGAAATAAACTTTTTCTCCGAGTGATTTCATGAATAATAAAATTCGCTGCAGGAATTCAATTTATTGTCAGGATAAGAAAGAAGTAAATTTTTTTGATGGAAATTAGGAAAAAGTCAGGAAAATAAAATGTAGAATGGAATTTTTGTCGTTAGCAAAGTTTCGAACAAGATCATGGAACTCGAATGAAAAATTGAAAAATAAAAATTTGGTATGGAACGTTGTCAACTCAGCTCTATGAAAGCTGTAATAACAACATATTGATATTGTTCTTATATTTAATGAAATTGGAAAATTTTCCAATTAATAAAAATTGGAAAAATTAGAGAGATTAATTAAATATAGCAAAATGTAGTTTAATAAATTGGTCTTACCATTTTCAATATTTATTTCTGAACAGAGAAATCGAATAGCACTTGTTGTCTTGTTTACAGTCTACACTGACTTTAACTTGAATGTTATCGAATTACCCGAACTTTTTCAAGTAAAACAAATAAAGTATCTTGACTTAAAATTTTACAACGGCTGCCTCAGAGTGTTCTAATCTGTCAAGAACGCCTTATTCGACTTGTCGAATTGTTAAAGACAAAAATCAGAACTCTTTCAGGAGACAAACTTGGTTATAGCAATGGACCCGAAGAAGTGACACAATCAGGCGTGGTCCAGTGGTTTTTATAGATAGCTTCTACTATATATATATGCATATTGGGACTAGGGGGGGTATAACTACATTTCATTGGTTAACATTTTTGCGCACGCGTTCTGTTACAAATAAGTGGGGGTATTATCTGAAAGCTCGCATAGCAGATGAGATCATCACTCAATAATAGAATCAATATAAGATGTATATAAAAAAGATTATTTAAATTAAAAAATTAATTAATTTAATTAATTAATTAATTTTTTTAAAAATTATTTTGCTTTTGCACCTCAAATTTTTTTTAAACATTCAGACTGACGACTTATTTGATACTGAATTTGCGGTTCCAATTTCTGTCCCTTATATACTGAGAAATGTCCATGAAACAACGTATATCATATATAGGGTAGTAAAGAGATGACTCATCTCATTAGTTTTATAGTTCCTCGAATTTGCTTGTTTACGCAGGAATGGTATTTGGTCACATACGTGGCACGTGAAATTATATAATGAAAATTCTTCAGAAATTTGATATTTGATTATTTATTTATATTTTTCAAAAATTTAATCATTTTAAAAAGATTTTAATTTTTTTGAAGCTAAAAGTCGATCCTAAGGCGAGTTTTTTAACCTTCGGATTTTAACGTTTGGAAAAAATAATTTTTTTTGCTGAATTCTATGAACTTTTGTCGGCTAACTCGGGAGACAATTACAATGTTTTATCTAAAAGAAAGGAGAAAATTGATAGGACTAAATTCTATTTATCTAACTTTAATATTAATAAATGGTATATATACACGGAATAGATCCTATAATTATAATGATATGCGTATTGACGATCCACTAAATGGATTTTGTCATTCTAGGAAATACGAGGTAGAAAGAAACTAATTATAGTAAAAGGTTATAAAATTACTTTTTTTATTTATCAATAACGTTCGTTTCACTTTATTTTAACCCTTTCACGCCCATATGGGACGTCTCACCTACAAAAATCTCAATATTTTGGAAGAAAATTAATATTTTTGAGTCAAATTTAGTGCATTTTCTTCAGGAAGAAGAGGGCTTTAAAAATGTGTAACCTAGATCATGTTAAAAAATTCCTATTGTTTTAAAAAATACATAAATTATTGTTAAAAAATTACGAAATTTTTTAACATTTTAAAATTGTCACTCGGGGATTTTTGGGGTCGCTGGTTACTAATATGACATCAGTTTCCAAAAATTCAAAATGGATCCAATATGGCGGACGATTTTTTAAAAATTGTTTAGTTTTACCTGAAACTTGTCACTCGGGGGGTTTTTTTTTAGGATCGCTGATGACGAATCTGATGTTAGTTTTTTAAAATTTTACAAAAACCAACAGTTATAAATTTATATTTCTTAGAAGAAAAAATTTAAGTAGGTCGGGACATATGAAAAACAAAAAAAAATTGTAGAATTTTGAAAAAAAGTGTGGGTAAAGACTTCCAAAAACAGTTTTTTTTTGGTACTCTCTAATTTTTAAAAATTTCTGACATGATAGACAATTTGGATATACGCACATAAAGAATTGGTTCCAATGCGCAGGTTTCTCGTAGGCCTCGCCCCTGTTAGGATGAGATTATAATTATTCCAGTTGAGTGGGGAAATTCAAGATGGATTCTTACTGGTGCGGTGAATAAACATTGTACACAAAGTGTATGAAACAAAAATCTAATTTTTTAAATATCTTCGCTTTAATGAAATTTCCAAACTTAAGTTTATTAGGATTTTATTTTCTATTTTTTAAGAACTATTTAAATGCAATGATAAAATTTATAAATAACAGACCTCGGATATTATGACTTTTTCGATTTTTTTCGACTATTTTTAAAAAATGCGACGTTTTTCGACTTATTTTCGAAAATTACGACTTTTTCGACTTTATTTTTTTTTCAATAATTTTTCTAATTAAATTTTCAAAATTTACAATTAAAAAGAATTTCAATAATTGAAATTTTGCAAAATTTAATTGAAAATAATTGATTTTTTTCAAAGTGTTTTATAAAATTTTTTGGAGATCAACTTTTGAAGAATTTTAATTGCAAATTTTGAAAATAATTGATTTCTCAAAAATTGTAATGAAAAATCTTCAAGTGTAAATATTTAAAAATGGTAATTAAAAAAAAATTAGCTTCTAAAAATTATATTAAAATATTTTTGAAAAAAATTATACTTTGAATTTTTTAATTCTAATTTTTTAAAACTCAATTATTTTCAATATTTTCAAAAACAAACTAGAAATTCTAATACATATACAAAAAATAGCATTAGAATTTTTTACAATTATTTTTAACATTTTAACAACATAACAATCATGTTGAAAATTTTTAATCAAAATTCTCTTCAAAAAAATTTTTTTTGTAAATCATTCAAAAATTTTTCTAAGAAATTCAATTCTTTTCGAAAAAATTAAATTACAATATTAAAAAAAATTTTTGTTGTAATTTTTTTATCTTAACTTTTTAAGATTCAATTAACTTCGAACAAAGTAAATTAAAATTTTAAAAAATTTCCTTTTTTAGATTTGTTAAAATTTTAGAGAAATCACGTTTATTATATTAATAATTAAAATTCTTCAAAAATTCAATTATTTTTTTAATAAAATTTACCAAATTTCAATTGTTTGGAAATTTTTCTATCATATAATAATTGAAAAACTGTTATCTTTGATAAATTATGTTTAAAATATTTTTAAAAAAATTAATTTTAAGAAGTTCTGTATTATAATTTTTTGAAAATTAATTAATAACTTAAAAAACATGGACAGTTACAATTATTATAAAAAACTGAATTTTTGTATTTAAATAATTGAATAATATAATTAATATAATTTTAAGAGAATTATACAGTCGTAATTTTTAGAAGTTATTAAACTTCAGAAGGTTTTATAAATAGAAATTTTTTAAATTTTATTTGCGTATAAAAACAAGCAAGAAGTATTTAAATATTTATTTAACGAAATTATTCAAGTTTTGAATAATAATAATAATAATAATAATAATAATAATAATAAGATAAGACCTATTTGATCTTCTAGTTAATTATAGTTTTCGTAGAATATTGCACGGTTAAGATTAAAATAACTCTCTCATGAAAAATATACCGAAAATATTGGTAAAAATTTCTTAGATAAGAATCTAATAAACAGTGATTTATGATATATCAAATTAAACATAAAAATAATAGCTCAGATGAAAATAATAATTCCAAGAATTAAATACCTATAAAACTTGCAAGAAGTCTTCAGATAAATCTTATTAGTCAAAACAATAAAAATAAATTAATTAGATAAAAATGACCGGAAGCAATAAATTTTAAGTCAAAGACAAATATAAACGCGTTGCAAAAATTCTTTAGATAAATCGTATAGGCAAAACAATGAAAATAAATTTTTAAAAAATGACCGAAATCAATTCAATGATTTTTAATATATCGATACTATTTTAATAAAATTTTCCAAAAAGTTTTGGAGTGGGCCGACGCGTTTAATATTTTTTTCTATAAATATAGTTTATGTAACGAATCTAAATTTATTTCGTATTTTATTTTGTTAGAAACTGAACAAAATTTTAAAAAATATGTATAAATTTTACATTTATTTGCGAGTATTAAAAAATATGTCAATATCAATTGTTATAACAATTCGTAAAATTTTAATTATACTCTCCATCCAATGAATTAATCGACTATATATTTCGAAATCACACTATACACATACACATTCTTACACATAGATACAAATATTTATAAAAAAAAAAAAATTATACTGCGATATGTTTAATAATAAAGATTCAAAATATTGTGATCAGAGAGAACATTAGTTAATCGGTTGCGTGACTCACCGTCGTCATACAATGTTCGTCGTAAGTTACCACGTTTTTTTTGTTGTATATTATTCTTGGTGCCGGCGCTGTCCAGAGACCTCAAGGCCGTATGTCAGAAAGTATCCGGATCACTCCAAATTGTCAATTTAATCTCTTCAGATTTTGAGTTGTTAATTAATTGAAATCCTTTTTGTGTATAGGCCTAATCCACAACGGATGCAGGTCGGTCTCGGGAAAATATATTGAAAGCGCGAATCGCCAAAAGTGTGCGTCGAGCAATTCTCTATGTGCAGAAACTAATTATGTACCAACCGCTATAATAATTCAATTAATAACACATTAAAAAAATGAAAATTCTTTTTTACAAATTCTTTGAAAAATATTATATTTACCCCAATCGGGCGTAGAGCAAAATTTGACGTCGACTCACAACAAGCGATTGCAAGCGATCAACACGCTTGCAATTTTCTCCAACTTACGGAGCCAAGGTCTCTCTGATCACTAACTTTACGAAAAATTTTTTTTCGCTGTTATGTCTCCGCACCACAATTCGCCCCACTCTCTCCCCTTACTCTCATACCTCACTCTCATACCTCACACATCATTCATACGTGATACCTTTCTACAAGTTTAAGCTTTTGCCTACTATCTCGGGATACAATTATAATAATTTCTCCCCCAGAAAAAAATAATGAAAAGGAAGAGTGGGTTTTGAAGAATAAGGAGAAAATCTTTTTTATCCAACTTAAAATTGACAATTAAAATTCGGAAAAAGGTCGCACAAATTATTATTTAAGGAATTTCGGTCCAACTATTAATGGACTTTGAAATTCTAGAGGATAATTGGATAGCGTAGAGAAAAGAAAATAATAAAATTATAAACTTATACGTTATATTTGGTTAAATTTTTTTGTAGAACTCTCTTTTAATCTTACAGGGTTACCACAGGTCAGGAAAAAGTCAGGGAAAGTAAAATTGGTCAGAGAAATCAGGGAAAAGTTAGGGATTTTTAGTAAAAGTACTGGAAAAATAAATTGAATTTTTGAAAATTCATGAGAAAACTCTGAATTTTGATGTTTTTTTGTTTGCCTCGTAAACTATGAAATTACCACAAATTTTAATACAAAACCTTTAATTTTTTCTATTTCTGACAATAATTTCTTCATTAATAATATTAATAATATTAATAATATTAACAATAATAATAATAATTAATAATAATAATAATTATTATTAATATTAATAATATTAATAATTTCATAATTACTTCATTTTTCAAAAAGTATCATAAAATTATGACTTATAAATTATTTAATGAATAACTTTTACAATTTTCATACATACTAGATTGATAGAAGAATTTTAGTTAAAAATATTTTAAAAAATTAAATTTTCGAAAAGTTACAAATCATTCCAGAAATTCCAATTATTTTCAAAAATTATAAAAATTCTTCGCAGAATTTCAATTATGTTCAAAAATTGAAAAAAAAATTCTCGTCAAAATTTCAAATATCTTTATAATTATAATAAAATTCTTCATCGAAATTCAATTATTTTTATAACTTTTAATAAAATTCTTGGCAAAATTTCACAGGAATTCAATTACTTACAAAATTTTTAATAAATTTCTTCGAAAAAATTCAATTATTTTCATAAGCAATAAAATTTTCACGCAGGAATTCAATTATTTAAAATACAAAATTTCATAAAATTTTTCGAAAAATATCAATTATTTAAAAAGATTTTTAAAAAATTCATCGCAAGAATTCAATTATTTAAAAAAAAATTGAACAAACTTCTTTTCAAGAATTCAATTATTTTTATAAATAATAAAATTCTTCACTAAAATTCAACAATTTTTATAAACTTGAATAAAATTCTAGAAAGAATAAAATTATTTTCAAAATTAATAAAATTCTTCGCAGAAATTAAATTATGTTTAAAATTTTTTTTAAAATTTCAATATCTTTATAATTATAATAAAATTCTTCATCAAAATTCAATTATTTTTATAACTTTTCATAAAATTCTTGGCAAAATTTCACAGAAATTCAATTATTTACAAAATTTTTAATAAATTTCTTCGAAATAATTCAATTATTTTCATAAATAATGAATTTTTCATAGAAATTCAATTATTTAAAATAAAAAGTTTCATAAAATTTTTAAAAAAGATTTTTATAAAATTCGTCGCAAGAATTGAATTATTTAAAAAAAAGTTGAACAAACTTCTTTTCAAGAATTCAATTATTTTTATAAATAATAAAATTCTTCACCGAAATTCAATAATTTTTATAAACTTGAATAAAATTCTAGAAAGAATAAAATTATTTTCAAAAGTAATAAAATTCTCAGCAGAAATGAAACTATGTTTAAAAATTAAAAAAAAAAAATTTGTCAAAATTTCAAATATCTTTATAAACAATAAAATTCTTCATCAAAATTCAATTATTTTTATAACTTTTAATAAAATTCTTGGCAACATTTCACAGGAATTCAATTATTTACAAAATTTTTAATAAATTTCTTCGAAAAAATTCAATTATTTTCATAATACATTTTTCATATAGGAATTCAATTATTAAAAATAAAAAATTTCATAAAATTTTTAAAAAAGATTTTTATAAAATTCGTCACAAGAATTCAATTATTTAAAAAAATTTAACACAATTCTTTTTAAGAATTCAATTATTTTTATAAATAATATAATTGTTCGCAGAAATTCAATTATATGATAAAGAAAAAAATTCTTGTCAAAATTTCAAGTATTTTTAAAAAATAATAAAATTTTTTTTCGAAATCCAATTATTTTAGAAAAATTTTTAAAAATTGTTGGGATAATTTTAATTCATTTCATGAATAATAAAATTCATCGCAGGATTTTAATTATTTTTGATACAATATTTTAATCGAATTTCTCGAAAAATGAAATTATTCTTAAAAATTTTATTAAAATTTGTTTTGACAAATTTTAATAAAACATTCAATTATTTAATAAATTATTGATTTTTTAATTTCAATAATTGAATTCTTCAAGAATTTTCTAATAAAAATTGATTTAAAAATGAATTACCGAATAATCGATTTATTATTTATGAAAATAATTGAATTATTGCAACGAATTTTATTACATTTTTTTTTAAATAATTGAATTTTTTTGAGAAATTTTACTAGTTGTAAAAATAATTAAATTTTTGCGAAGGATTTTATTAGGATTTTTGTAAATAATTAATTTTTTTTGAAAAATTTTATGGTAATTTAAATTATTATAAAACATGAAGAAGGTACTTCTTCATGTTTTGTAATAATTTTCTTATAAGTTGTTGAATTTCATAAAGGTTTAAATTTGAATGTTTTGAAAAATTTTAATTCCTACAGAAGAATAATAATGATAAATATTTATTTAAAAAAGAAGTTATTGATTTCTTTATTGAATAATTTGACAATTAAAGAAATTTGTAAATAAATGTAATAGAACATTTTTTTGAGTATCTAATAATTTTTAGAGTGAATCAGAATATTCTTTAGGGTCAGGGAAAAGTGGAAATTTTTTCTGGAAATCAGGGAAAAATAAAATTAAATATTTGTGGCAACCCTGTCTTAATTTAATAAAATTATAAATTTACGTTTTATTTGGTTAAATTTTTCTGTAGAACTCCATTAATTATGGAGATTAGAGTTTAGAGCGCGCATTCCCCACTATACGTCCCTCTCTTTCTATTTATCCCCATTTCTGACTCACTCGCGCCATAAATTTCTTTCCACTTGTCAGATTCATAATTTTCCTCAAAATAATTGTCAGATTGTTAGGCTATAATGATTTTGGTACGTTTTTTGTTTTTAAGGTACTATTATAATTTGTAAACAGTCAAAAATGACTTTTAACAAATAATTTTATTTTCGGTTATATTTTTATTTAAACATGTTTTTTGCATTATTTATTTGAATATGTAGAATTAAAAAATTTTCTAATTTAAATTTTCGTTGAGTACACTAAAAAAAATTCAATTTTGAAGAAATTACAAATAATTGCAGAAATTTAATTATTTTCAAAACGAAATAAAATTCTTTTTTTTAAATTTAACTAATGTTCAAAATTTTAAAAAAATTCTCGTAAAAATCCCAATTATCTTTATAAATAAAAAAATTCTTCTCTAAAGTTCAATTATTTTTCATAAATGTCAAAAAAAATTCTTGTCCTAATTTCAATTATTTTCAAATTTTTTCTAATTCCAATGACTTTCAGTACACGGAAAGAAAAAGTCCGTCAACCATTAATGGATTAGTATATTACTTTGAGACGGGACACTTTTTCCGTTGATGGTTACTTAACTTTACTTAACGATTGAAAACGAGTCATGGATTGATTAGAATGCCAGTATGTGACCAATTGTTTTAGATTTAATGCTGAATTGTTATCAATGGCTGTTTGAATGTTTACGAATCATTAGTGAAAGTTTGTGAAACGTTAGTTGACTCGTATTCTAAATCGGCGCTCTTCACTAGCGCATTGTTGCGCAGTGTACCGATGCGCATTTCTTCCGGTTTCTCTATAGTCCATGTGTTTTTGCTGTCTGCTATACATATCCCTATATACTATTATGTGTAATGTGAATATTTAACTTAACTAACAATTTGCAGTTGAATTGCGTCTAGAAATTGACCTCGATGAAAATATATTTTCTTTTATATTTCTCGCTAATTAAAAAGTAGTTATTAGTGCAAAATCATTTCTCACAAGTTGTGAAAAATTTTGTTATTTGGTATATAAGAATAGTTCGCTTCTAAACTTAAAGTGTTATAAGTGTGCGTTTCTACGTGTAGTTATTATAAGTGCGAAAATGTGTTGGTCTAAAGCGTCTAAGAGTGTAAATAAAATATCGGAACTGTGCAACGAAAAAAATGTGTTCATTCTGTACCAAATAGTGTCTAAAATTAGGGATAATTCTGAAAGAAGTTGAATTTTTTGAATGCTTTTGATAGTCATAGAAAATTTAATAGACAGTTTTCTAAATTTTAGTGAACGAGTTTTATATATTGATGACAGTTTTCTAAATTTTAGCAAGCAACTCGTCACTGATTGTGACTCAAAGTATGTTATCCATTCAATGATTTTGTGTCCCGTCTCAAAGTAATATACTAGTCTATTAATGATTGACGGACTTTTTCTTTCCGTGTATCTATTATTTTAATAAAATTTCCTAAAAAGAATTCAATTATTTAAAAAAATTTTAATAAAATATTATGCAATAATATTTTATGCATAAAATATTATGAAAGAATCTTTCATAAAAAATAATTTAAAATTCTAAAAAATAATAATTGAATTAAAATGATGAAAACAATTTCAATGAAGTTACAGTAACAATATTTTTATAACATAAAATAATGATTTTATTTCTCGGTCATCTTTAATTATTAGAAAACATGAAGAATCGGATCACTCCGAGTCTTCGACTCGGAGCAATCGATATCTTCATGTTTTTATAACAATAATACTTTTATAATTTGTTTAATTTAAAAAATGTTTGAATTTGAAATTTTTTAATGTCTTAATTCCTGTGGAAAATCCTGTTTCAAAAATAAGATTAAAAATAGGAATTGTGCAAATATTTTTCTTCTTTTTCTAAAACAAAATATTAATTTTGTTAAAAAAATTGTGATTCATAAACAAAAATAATGCAAAATAAATAAATTTTCTATTTCTTAATCACAGTTGTTTAACAATTTTCTAATTTTCTTTAGAAGTAAAGAACAAAAATCTGCATAATTTCAATTTGACAAAACATAAAATTTACCAAAATTTTATAGTCATTTAACGAAAAGAAGTGACGAAAAATTCTGATAATTTCTATTTGTCATTACAATTTTGAATTAATTATAAAATAAAAATAATTATAACATAATAATACAATATACAATCTATCTAACGATAAAACAAAAAACATTACAAACAAAAGACAACTTCAGAGTGTGAGGGACAGTAAAAGTGAATGAATGAAAGAACATTCAAATTATTATAGTTAATTTTTATTTGAATCTTTGTACATCATATTATTGACATTTTTTACTGTCAGGAATAAAAAAATTAATTTTTACTATGCCCGTTAAGCACTTTGAAGGCACCAAAGTCAAGATAGAAAAAAAGAAATGCAACATAATTGATATGTAACAGAATTAATTGCCATGCAACAGAATTTACATTTAACGGAATTGACCTGTAATTATATGACATCGCTAATTTTTAAATTGATCAATAAAATGATTCAGAATAGAAAATGATTTGGTCAATTTAAAAATTTTGCGCTAAAATAATTATGATAAATGCCAATTCTGTTAAATGTCAAATTTTGTTAAATTTTAATTAAAAAATACAAAAGTGTTTTTTTATTAAGTGACTTTTTCGTTGTTTGTCACCTGCGGAAAATATATATTCATGCGCGTCTTGTTTTGAAGCTGAAACATGTCCTTCCTAACCTGGATAAAAAATATAAAAATGGCGACAATTTAAAAATAAAATTTTTTAAACCCATTTTTTTAAAATTGGTGCCATTTTTTATTTTTAAATATTTTTCATCTGGGTTTAAAGCGGGAGATGCCTAAGCACATGTCTCAGCTTCAAAACAATTATTTAACATTTCTTTACAATATATTAAAGCTTAAAATCGGGAACGGTTTACAAATTGCAATCGGCTTTGAACTTCGAATTTATAAAAAATATCAAAAGTAAGAAAGGGATTAGAAAGATCCGTTTCTATTATATAAGACTTACCCTCATTTTTCAAATTTACTGTCCAAAGACCGGGGGGTTATTGAAATTAATCCCTCCAACTTGCGGAAATGAATTTTTATTTCACCACTATGGCACAATTTTTTTAATTTTTGGTATCAGGCACAAAAACGTTTTTTTTCGGATGCGTCGTGTGGACGCAGATGCACTGATCAGATTTCGTCGACTTGAAGTTTTTACTTTTATTAGCGTTCGCCTAAGTTGTTCTCACAATATGAGACATAAAGTTAGATTTTAATTCGCGGACAGAGCTTAGCCAATTTTTTTTACCGTCTCTAAAGCGGTGGAGGTTCTTCGCTGACCGGATCTAGACTGCACTCATAATCTTTAGCCACCTCTGTCTTCTGACATCCAAAGTGTTCTCACTCTGAATGGTAGGTGGGAAACTTTTGCGAACTCAAGAATTTTTGAATTCTAACTCTGGCCCTGTTGCTGCTCTAGTTTTGCTGAGCTAGTGTGAGAACAGAAATTTTCTCAGCAATATCAAGTAGCTTTTCCGGTGAAGACATGAGAAATTTTAACAGAAAGAATTTTTGCTTATTATAAAAGTATTTTTTTATGAAAGTACCGAATGGCGAGCCGAATGGAAAAAAGTGGTTGTTCCATACTTTTAAGTTTTCGCAGACAAAGTGAAACCAAAAGCCTATGCTTCGCTGTTTATATCAGTATATTGCAGTAGGCGTAGCTTGAAGCTTCCAGAGAGGGGTGAGAAAAGAAGAATAGAAGGAATTGAGGAGGTGACGATGGCTTCATGTATGTGACTCTAACTCATGAAGCCATCACGTTTGTATGTGACTCTGTTGTGAGAGAGGCTCATAAAAAAGCCTCGAGTGTGCGTGATGGACAACAATAGAGGATTTTTATTTTAATTTTTTATATTCAGACGCTTTACACTCATATGTCTAACCATTGCATTCTAACACTATTTTGACTATATTTCTAACAACTATTTCAATAAGAAATTATTAAAATTGTTTTTTAATTAAAAAATAAAAATTAACGATCACTCCGAGTCAGGGTTAAGGATAGAGAAAAAAAGAACAGTTCCAACAGTTATAAATATTGTTTGACATAACTCACATTTGTTATAATTTCTTTTAGCAGAAGTATGTAGTTTGTAATAATTCCATATTCTTCTAATGCTCATTTAGCATAATTATTATTAATCATAATGTTTATTTGATATAAATTATATTTGCCATAAAGTATAATTGACTATAAATATTAAAATTGTTTCTAAAATTGTTTTTAAATTAAAAAATCAAAATTAACGATCACTCCGAGTCAAGGTTAAGGATATGAGAAAAAAAGAACAGTTCCAATAGTTATAAATATTATTTAACATAACTCACATTTGTTATAATTTCTTGTAGCAGAAGTATGTGGTTTGTAATAATTCCTTATTGCTCTAATGTCATAATGTTTATTTGATATAAATTATATTTGCCATAAAGTATATTTGACATAATTAAATCTTGTCATACTATTTATACACTGTTAGAAAAGAATTGAAAATTCAACAACTTTTCAATTACATTAGTTATTGAATTTGAATTCAATTCAGTTTGTATTGAAAATTAAAGAACTTGAAGTGAATATTCATTGGTTCGTAATTGAAAAAACAGACGCAGTTATTGAAAATTCATTACTGTTATTGAAAAAATGAAAATCCATTAGTTTGTAATTGAAAAATACATTCACAGTTATTGAAAATTCAATACTGTTATTGAAAATTCGTTACTGTTATTGAAAATTCAATACTGTTATTGAAAATTCAATACTGGTATTGAAAATTCATTACTATTATTGAAAATTCAATACTGTTATTCGAAATTCATTACTGTTATTGAAAATTCAATATTATTGAAATGTCATTACTGTTATTGAAAATTGAATAATGTTATTCAATATTCATTACTGCTGTTGAAAATTCAATACTATTATTGAAAATTCATTACTCTTATTGAAAAATCAATACTGTTATTAAAAATTCAATATTATTAAAAAGTCATTACTTTGTTGTTGAAAATTTAAAACTCTTACTAAAAATAAAAAATTCAAATTTCTTGTTGAAAATTTCAGTATATATTTTAAGTATACAAAAATTATTTTTTAATCTTTTTTTAGAAGTAGAAATAATTCTTACAAATAACGGTTTCTTATAATTATTATTAATAGGTATTGCTATAAATAATTGAATATTGTAAAATATTTACGAAATTTTTCCGAAAATATGTTTGCTTTCTAAAAAAGATTTTGTAACAAAAGATGAAAATGTTGGAAGTTTTTTTTCTTTTTCAAAGGTTTGCCACATCTGGTTTGTCTTAGGATGACCGTTCGTGAGGGGTTCTTATTGCAAAGAGCCTGTTTTATGACTTTTTCACGAACCGTTTTTTTTCGTATGGATTTATTGGAACCGAAAGTTTGTCAAATTTCTCAAATTGTAGAATATAGTAAAAATATTCGAAAAGTGAATATATTTTCTAACAAATTTTTTCCCCGAATCTTTTGAAGCGTCAGTTGCTCTTGAGCATTTGCTGGAGAAATACCAAATCTGCGTTTGATGAAACAATTTTTAAGTGAAAATATTGTGAAGTGCTGGATTTAAAAGCAGATAATATTTTTGGATTATTTTAAAGGATTTCAAAAAGGTAATTAATATTCAAAATTCTATAAAATTTTAATCAATTAAATGGTGTTTAGTCATTTTTGACGGTTTTTTTAATTTGAAGTTTTATTGATTAGTGCATAACCCACGCTTCGATATAAACAAAAAATTAATGGAAAAATTATTTTATTTATTTAATATTTTGATGTTTTCTTTTGTCATGTATTATTGGGTGAGATGGCCATTAATGATTTTTATTTTAAATTTGTTATGTTAATGTTATATAATTAAGAACTATGAAAGAAAAACAAATTATAAATGTCTAAGAACAAAATAATTGATCTAATTGACACCAGAGATGGAGATATATTTGTAGGTTAACTCAGAAGACGATTTATTTAATTCAAACATATTTTGTTTAAATGAAACTTAAAAAATCTTTGCCATACAGACAAACATATGTAAGTTTGATTGAAAAATATTTTTTTTGGTTAATTTAAAGAAATAATATATTTAATTCAAACATAAGTTATGGTTGATTTTAAATTATTTATAATCAACTTTCAGCTTTGAATGAAACATAACATTTTTAAACGTAACTTTTATTTAATTCAAAACTGAAAATAGGTTTGAATTAAATATAATTATTCAAACAAATAATATTTTTGAATCAAAGCAGTAGATATTTTCTCCATATTGGGATTAAACTTAAAAACTAATTGCAATTAAACGAAATCACTTATAATTATTTGTCTACCAGAAAAATTATCCGCGCGCAGGAATTTTGTGTTGCACTGTTGTCAACAATTTCAAGTCATTTCAATTTAAGTAATTTTTAAAGAAATACTTATGACACATAACTGAAAAATTAATTAGAATTGAATTTTCAATTTATATTACATTTTTAAACTTTAAAGTATATAAAAAAAAATTTAACGAATTTTGATACTAATTTAAAATTTGATTTCTTCATTACGAAAATTTTAATTATTCTGAAGAATAGAGAAGGTGAAAAAAGTATTACATATTCGAATTTCTGAACAAAGAATATAAATAATATTATTTTTAGAGAATTTTCACTACTTTTTTTAATTCGCTAATTTTCAAGAAAGTTTCGAAAAAATTAATTATTTACCAAAATTTTATGCAATTTACTTTTTACAATAATTCAATTACGAACACTAATAATAAAATTATTTTTATTAATTATAAAACTCATCAAAGAATTTAAATTATTTTTATTGCTATTTTAAATTAATAATCGAAAAATTCAGTTATTTTCACAAATAAAGTTTTCCACAAGAATTCAATTATTTAAGCTAATAAAATTTTCATAATATTTATTATATTTCGAAAAAATTAATTATTTAAAACAATGTTCATAAAATTCTTCTGAAGAATTCAATTATTTTCAAAAATAATAAAAATTTTCACAAAAATTCAATTCTTTTTAAACATTTTAATAAACTTCTCCGCAATAATTCAATTATTTTCAAAAATAATAAAATTCTTCTCTGTAATTCAATTATTTTTGGGAATTATAATAAAATTCCTAGCAACTGTTCAATTATTTTCGTTAAAATAATACAATTCACCGCAGGATTTCAATTATTTTTAATACAATTTTACAGGAATTGCTCAAAAAATGTAATGATTCTTAAAAACTTAATTTCAATACCTCGAGAAAGTCAAATTATTTAAAAAAAAGTTCTTTTCATATTTTTTGGAATGATTGAATAATTATTTTCAAGAAATTAATAAAATTGTTCGACATAAATTAATTGTTTTAAATACAATTTTAATTAAACTTTTTTGAAATAATTAAATTATTTTTTAAAATTTCGTTTCAGATTCATGCTAAAAATAAATCCAAAGGAAGAAGGAGACAAAAGAGCTGCTGGAGCTAAAAGAAGATTAACAAACTTTGAGATGTCAGTCAAAAAATTAGGCGATGAACTGAACAATTTTACAAATAAGTTTAGGGTGTAGTTCAAATGTAGTTAAAATGCAATAATAAACGATATACATTATAAGTTATATATGCATTTTAGTTTTAAATTATTTCTACCTGAACTTTCAATTAAGTATTAATTGTTTAGTTAAACTTTAATAAATTTTCAAATCTGGTTATTTAATTTTCATATTAATATTATTGAATGTTGAACTCTATGTTATTAAATTTCCAATTAAATGCTATTGCATTTTCAATTCTACGTTATTCAATTTTCATATTAATATTATTGAATTTTCAATTATCTGTTACTTAATTTTCATATAAATGTTATTGAATTTTCAATTCTATTATATTATTGAATTTCCAATTCTATATTACTGAATTTTCAATTCTATGTTACTGAATTACCAATTCAATGTTATTGAATTCTCAATTTCATGTTATTGAATTTTCAATTCCATATTATTCAATTTTCAATTCAATGTTATTCAATTTTCAACTTCGTGTTATGGAATTTTCAATTTCATGTTGTTGAAATTTCAATTCCATGTTATTGAATTTTCAACTTCGTGTTATTGAATTTTCAATTCTATGTAATTGTATTTTCAGTTCCTTGTTATTGAAATTTCAATTCCATGTTATTGAATTTTCAATTACAGTTGCTATTGAATATTCAACTCAATGTTATTGAATATTCAATTACACGTATTGATATGGACTTCACTTACATGTTATTGAAAATTCATATACATATTTCTAACAGTGTATAGCAGAATTTAAAAGATTAATTTATATTTAAAAATGTAAAAGATTAATTTATATTCGAAAATATAAAAGATTAATTTATATTTATTTATTAATATACATTCCCACTTTGCAATTGTCATAACATTCGAGATAATATTTTTAACATAATTATTATGTAGTATTATACTCATTTGACATTCTGATTATTTAACGTAATAACAGTTTGACATAATTGCTATTTGCCTACATATTTATTTGACATGACATCATACAAAAACTGTGCTTTCGAAGTGCGTTAAAAAATGTATAGGCTTCGGTGTACCATTGTTATACGAACACCTGTGTAAATAGATTCCCCGAATTCGCTGTATACTGGGTCTATTTTTGATTGCACGTGTTGCTTATCTATTTTCAATTTAAGCTATTTTTATTATTAACTTTTTCAATTCTATTATAATCTGCTAATTTAAAATTACAATTTCTAATTAATCTTTAATATTACTTGTTTCGAGTTACTAATTATAAACAATTATTATTATTATTAAAACTATTTATCATTAATTATTATTATTAAACATATTATTACTATTATTAGAGGGTTGCCACAGGTCAGGGACATCAGGGAAAAGTAAGAGATTTTTATTAAATGTACTGAAAAAATTAAATTTTTAGAATTCATAAGAAAAATTCTAAATTTTTTTTTGTTTTCCTCATAAACTATAAAATCACCAAGAAACCTTCAATTTTTTCTATTTCTGACAATAATTTCTAATTAAATAACTTCATTAATAAATGGATAAACTTCAAAAGGTATTAATTCTAAATTTTATAAAACTTCAATTTTTAATGAATTTAATTAGAAATTTTTAAGAACTTAGACTTTTGAAAATTTTTACATAATAATAATTCAAATTCTTCTAAACTTAGTTAAATTTTTTTTTAAAAATTAACTATAGGTAATAATTTGAATGTTCTTTTATTCATTCACTTTCTTGTCCCTCACACTCTGAAGCTGTCTTTTGTTTATACTTTTGTTTTTCGTTAACTTTAGATAGATTATATATATTATATTATTATGTTATAATTATTTTTATTTTATAATTAATTCAAAATTGTAATGACAAATAGAAATCATCAGAATTTTTTTCACTTCTTTTCATTAAAAAACTTAAATTTTATGTTAAATATTATGTTTTGTCAAATTGAAATTATGCAAATTTTTGTTCCTTGCTTCTGAGGAAAATTAGAAAATTGTTAAACAACTGTGATTAAGAAATAGAAAATTTATTTATTTTGCATTATTTTTGTTTATGAATCACAATTTTTTTAACACAATTATTATTTTATTGTTTTAGAAAAAGAAGAAAAATAATTGCACAATTTTACATAATGTCAAGTGATCGCGACGTATTTTATATAGTTATAAAATAATATTTTTTGAAGTTAAAATCAGAATCCTTATTTTCTTGTAAAATCAAAGCAATATTGATCCGAATAGTCGTCACTTGCACAGCTGATTCCAAAATATGGTCATTTGTATTTTGTGACCCCACATGTCTGATACAGTAGTTAAAATTTTTATTGCATTGACCCAAAGGTGATAAAAGTGGGTGGTATGACGTGAGATCCCTTTGCAAGAGGAACCTATAAAAGTTGCCACCCTTGTCGAATTAGTGAAACCAGAAATCGCCCCCAAGTTCATTCATAAACTATGCCACGCCTGAGAGGGGAAAATCAGTAAACTGGTTGATTTACTATACATCTACGAAGAATTTTTTTTCAGTTTTTCCATCCCATAAAACAGTAGTAAACTTGAAATAACTTGTTTTTTAAACCTCGCTTAACCACAGTGGTGTTTACATTTACCCCGAATTTTTGGAAAATTTCAAAATCAAGGGGTAAATGTAAACAGTCAGTTTTAGGCGATTCAGGTGCATCAATATTTTTTTGTACCTCATAAAATTTTTCTAGGGAAGTAAAGTAACAAGTTCATGCAAAAGAAATCCGTCCCCGTTTTACCTTTTAACAAAAAAAACTAATGTTTTTAATGAAAAATAGATATTCCGTTTATATTTACCCCAAATGACCCTATATGAAATAAAAGTTATATGTCTCTTTTAAATGGGACGCATGCATATTCCACAAATGACAAACAACCAAAAAGACTTTTAACGGAAAAATATTTAACAAAATTGACATTTAACATAATTGATATGCAACAGAATTGACAATCAACAGGATTGACATATTTAATATAAATTTCATGCAACAAAATTGACGTTTAACAGAATTGACATATGTAACAAGACTAACAAAATGTCATGCAAAAAAATTGACATTTGACAGAATTGATATTTAACACAATTGACATGCAACAGAAATGACATTTATCACGATTGACATGCAACAAAAGTGATAATTAACATTAATAACCATGCCACAGAATTGACATGCAACAAAATTGACAATTAAAACAATTGACATGCAAAGGAATTAATATTTAACACAATTTTCATGCAACAAAACTGAGATTCAACAAAATTGACTTGCGGCAAAATTGACATTCAAGCGAATTGATATTTAACACAATTGACATGCAGCAGAATTGAGAATTAACACAATTGACTTGAAACAGAATTGATATTTAACACAATGAACATTTATTATAATTGACATGCAACAAAAATTAATATTTAACATAATTGGCATGCAACAAAATTAACTTTCAACATAATTTTCATGCAACAAAATTGACATTTCTGACAATTGTCATGCAACAAAATTAACATTTATTATAATTGACATGCAACAAAATTTACAATTAACACAATTGACATGCAACAGAATTAAAATTTAACACAATTGTCATGCAACAAAATTGAGATTTAACAAAATTGACGCATGCGACAAAATAGACATTCAACAGAATTGACATTAATAAAATTGACATGCAACAGAATAAACTTTTAACGTTTTAACACAATTATCATGCAACAAAATTGAGATTGAACAGAATTGACATGCTTCAAAATTTATTATATTCAATAGAATTGACATGCAACAGAATTGACATTTATCATAATCGACATGCAAAAAAATTGACATTTAACATAATTGACATGCAATAGAATTGAAATTTATCATAATTGGCATGCAACAGAATTGACATCTAACGCAATTAACATTTATTATAATTGACATGCACCAAATTTTATATTTAACATAATTGACATGCGACGAAATTTACAATTAAAAAAATTGACATGCAACAGAATTAAAATTTAACACAATTGTCATGCAACAAAATTAAGATTTAACAAAATTGACATGCGACAAAATAGACATTCAACAGAATTGACATTTAACACAATTGACATGCAACAGAAATGACATTTATCATAATTGACATGCAAGAAAAGTGATAATTTACATTCATAACCATGCCACAGAATTGACATGCAACAAAATTGAGATTGAACAAAATTGATATTTAACAGAATTGACATGCAAAGAAATTAATATTTAACACAATTTTCATGCAACAAAATTGAGGTTAAACAGAATTGACATGCGACAAAATTGATTTTCAATAGAATTGAAATGAAACAAAATTAAAATTTAACATAGTAATTGTCATGCAACAAAATTGAGATTGAACAAAATTGTCATGCAACAAGATTGACATTCAACAGAATTGACATGCGACAGAATTGACATGTAACAGAATTTACATTTAACATGATTGCCAAGTAACAAAATTCACATTTAGCAGAATTGACATGCGACAAAATTAACATTCAACAGAATTAACTTAACAACAGAATTGCGACATTTAACAAAATTTTTTTTGCTTGAATTTTTAAATTGACCAATCATTTTTTACTTAACTTTCAATTTTTTCATTTGTCAATTTAAAGATTCGCGTGAAAATAATTATATTTAATGTCACTCTGTTGTATGACAATTGTGTTAAATGCCAATTCTATTGCATGTCAATTGTCATATAAATGTCAATTCTGTTTCATGACAATTCTGTTAAATGTCTATTATATTGCAGGATAATTCTGTTACATGTCTATATTCTGTTAAACGTGTCAATTTTATTGCATGTCAGTTATGTTAAAGGGCTTTTTGCTTTAAATAATATTGATATATAAATATGACAATATTTAATTATGTCAAATATACTTTACGGCAAATATAATTTTTATTAATTAAACGTTATGACTACCCAATGGGAAATGCCAGTGTAGTGCCGATGTTCACCACTGGCTTAGTACTCAGACGATTGTTCGGCGTAGTCTAGCCGAGCCTCGACAATTAGTGCTGGCGCAGTACAGAATTTTTGTTTCGCCAAAGCTTGGACAAGCCACGGCGGCAAGTGCTGGCTGAGTATAGAAAAATTGTTCACAACGCTCTTTGCCAACATTGCTTTTTTGACATAAACTTGAAAAAAATTATAAAAAAAGTTTATAAATATAAATTTATTGAAAAAAATTAATATTTTACTTTTCAGTTGTTCATTTTTTATTCTTATTAAATTTAATAATAACAATTTAACACAATTGTCTAACTTTGTAAATAATAAATTATTTAAACAAATTAAAATTATAAACAAAATTTAAACTTTAATCTCAATAATAATTTGGTTCCTATTAAAATACTATTATACTTCTTACTATGAATAAAAAATTATTAAAAAATTACCATGTAATTTAAGGGGTTAAACCACTCTAGAGCGTCAAAAAGAGGTTCTAATTTCAACATTTTTTTTAAAGAAAAGTTTAAAAGTAATGAAAAATATGTTTACATATCTCTATCAGGTACACTTTAAAGAGAAAAAAATATACTTTATAAATTTTTTTTTGTTTAAAAACAGCAGATGTGCATGTACGTGATGGAAACCCTTTGTAAAAAGAATTCCTTCGCGGCCGGAAAGGTTTTTTGTACAATTTTCATCCTAGAACAGAAAACAAATTTTTTTCTATTTTTACATCTCAAAAGCTAGAGAAAGACGTAGGGGATTTTTTTTATGTTGCATATTCTTTTAGTTATAAACAATTTAGTGCCTATTTTTTTCAGTCAAAAACTCAGTTTTTCCATAAAATGTTCACCATTTTTGCAAAAATGGATTTAAAAAAAATCCCCTACGTCTTTCTCCAGCTTTTGAGATGTAAAAATAGAAAAAAAATTGTTTTCTGCTCTAGGATGAAAATTGTACCAAAAACCTTTCCGGCCGCGAAGGAATTCTTTTTAAAAAGGGTTTCCATCACGTACATGTACAGCTGCTGTTTTTAAACAAAAAAAATTTATAAAGTATATTTTTTTTTCTTTAAAGTGTACCTGATAGAGATATGTAAACATATTTTTCATTACTTTTAAACTTTTCTTTTAAAAAAATGTTGAAATTAGAACCTCTTTTTGACGCTCTAGAGTGGTTTAAACCCTTAAGAATTACGTAAAATGTTAAATGCAATAAAATAATAATTATGCTAAATGAGCAATGATGTGAATTATTTCTGATATTAAACATTTTTTTTATAATTAATTTAATGTTTTTTAATATTTGATGTAAAAGTTGACTGAACATTGCATGGGAGTTAAAGAAATTCCTAAGATTGCAGTCAAGCTACTATTTTCAACCTTTCGAAAAGTTTCTATGCTGTGTGGGTGCTGAGTAGTTTCTGCAATTTATTTTGTGAACAGTGTTTGTATTATTAGTTTTTTGTTTGTCTTTAGCTTTGATAAGTATGTTGTTGCTCATATTATTGTTATTAGGAATAGTCAAGATATTATATAGTTTTTAAAAAAATGTGATGTTTTTTTCATAAAGATTAGGCACATAAGGCAAAAATAATTTTTGTAAGCATTTCATATATAGTGTGGTATTTTTGTTGCTATTATTGTTAAGTGTGCTATGTTTAATGGAACAAATAAGTTATTGAGGCAATATTGGTAATGTTAAGGCACTGTTTTCAATATTGCTGTAATATTACGTGCTACTGGGGTATTTGAATTTGATAAGTGTGTATTTAAAATGAACGAAATATATAAAAGATGAAAATGATGCACGAACTTTCTTATAACTGAGTCTATTGTGGTATTTTTTTACCTTGGAACAGCGGGTGGTTTTTCTTAGGTTGCGTCGTACTAATACAATAGGCTTTTCACAGGCAAATTAGCTTCTAAGTGGTTGCAGGTTGACAATTATGGCTTTTGATCCTCGTAAATTTTCCTTGTGTTAACTATGAATTCACGAAAATCGAACAAGACCTCCGAACACAGAATTTAGAAAAACTTGGTATAAAGAATATTTGTATACTTTTCACTGGTGTGTAGACAACACAAAAATATATCAGACTGACGTTTAAAAGGACCACTGTTGAAATTTTTAACTCACGTGCAGGAGACCAGTTCTTAATGATGGAAAAATTAGACTGATTTATTGCTGTTCCTGGTCTGGCCCTTTTATACCAAAAATTATTCTCGAAAATGCACCTTAAGCCATGTATTTTCGGAAAAGTATTGTTGTAGAAACACTTGTGTTAACTCAGCTAGTAGATCGCACGTGTCTCATTTCCTCTGAGTCATTTTATTATATTTTTAATAATAATAATTTGCTTTTACTATTTAATTACTTATAATTATAATTTGTTATGTTATTTGTTAATTATTTATAGTTGCGGGTGATTATATCGTCAACATACATATATATTGAAATAAATGTTTAAAAGGAAGTTTAGATAACAAGAAGTGACGAAGTCATTCATGCGATTTCGAGCTTCTTGTCTGGCACATCTTTATCACATAGTGTCCGATGTCTTCTTCTTCGATAAAATAAAGAATTAAATTCGAACATTTTGGTTCGAGTTGTATACTTTCTAAAAGTTACATTTTTTGCGCAATTTGATTTACATAAATGAAAAGGAGACGTATAGTAAAAAATTTTATAAAAAATCAAAATGTTTGTTGCATAAAAATGTATGCAACAATTGCCTCTGTTCAGAGGGCAGAAATGATGAAATGACTATACTAGGGATGGTAAAATCAAACGTATAGTTTTGTGAAGTTATATAACTCTTGAAAAAGAATAGAATGGTTGTCACTTTCTCACAGTATTTTAATTTATTGTTTTTTAAAATGTACACTTCGTCACGTTTGCAAATCTTTTTACTATGGAAATATACAAGTTTTCAACGACAGTTGCAAGATTATTCTTGGAATTTATATTTACAAAGCTGAAGGTTATTTACTAAGGGAACGCAAGACAAATGAACAAATGAACAGAATTGATTGACAACTGTACTCATAATGAGAAGACACATACACATATGAGTGAATTCATGTTAAGTGGTCAGGGTGAACGTTTTTTTCACGATCTTTCTATTTTTTTCTATTTTTCGCGACTATTTTTATGCATTTTTGGAAAAAAATAATTGATTTGGTCCGAAATACTGTAAATTTAAATCTTTCTTTGTTTTAAATTTGTATAGATGCGTTGAAATTATAAAGTATACTAAACACTGACCCGCACAAGCTAAAAATTAAACGACTGGCGAAACAGACACTAATCAGCTGTTGAGCGACTCATGGGTTGATTGACATGCGAGAACTCACTACATACGCTCGTTATTGATATTTATTGAATTGTTATTCTTTCATAAAGAATCGCCTTGGCAATGACCCAATTCAAGTATCCGTAAAGTTGATCAACGAAAAAATGTTTCAATTACTGTATATAATTTAACGTTAACGCTACATTATTGCCCCAAAAAGTGTTTAAATTTGAAAAATTTGTATTTATCTTGACTATTAGCTAAAAAACTATTTTGATTTAAATAAAACTATTTGATTACTTTGACTTTTTTTTAAAAACAATTTCTGTTATAACACTTCCGTACTTTTTCGATTATCACTATAACATTTACCAAGTTGCTAATTTTGCGGATGCACCGAAAAATGTCACTTCCCATTTTATAACTCTATACTAATCTTCCGATAGTGTCGCAAAAGATTATCAATTACAGACTCATCATATACGTTTGCCAATATCCACTTGATGTTTACAATTTAACTGATGTTTCAAACTTAATCAATTAAACTAATTTGTAAGGGTAAAGAACTATTTTCACATTTTGATAACGAATTGAGGAAAAATTTTGTAACAGTTTACTTACTAATAGAGGAATCTTGACTTTCGAAAGGATAAGTGACGAAAATTGACGTATCGAAACTGAAGAAGTGCTCGACAATGTAACTATCTGCACACAGAAGAAGTTCGCAGACACTTTTGACATTTCTAGTTGATACCAGGGGTTTATATAGCAAGTGACTTAGAAGATTTCTAGGGGAATTGTTATAAAAGCGAGCACGTACATCTGTAAATTTGTAAAAAGCACGAATCCACGTATTGTAATTAATACTCTATGTCTAATTTGGTATATTATGACATAAACTTAATATCTATGTCAATATCCAACACAATTTAATGTAAATATCCAATTTGAAACACAATCTATTTCAAAAGTGATGACGATATTTGATACTTCTGTTTTGATGATAAAGAAAACAGCAAGGCTCGAAGTAGGTCCGCAAATCATGAAAAAGTCCGTAACTTTGCTTCAAGTCCGTAAAAGTCCGTTTTTTTAGAAAAGGTCCGTAAAGTCCGTAATTGTTACGATCCTAATTATTATATCCCTGGTGTTTTCCCGATTTTATTTTAATATTAATTAAAATAGGGACGGGGTTTGGTAAAAACAAGAAAATATTTTAGTTGATCAGATATATATATATTTTGAAATAAGAAAATTGATGAAAAATAAGAGATGAACACGTGTTTTCTAATATGAGTCTATAAGTGGTTTCTACCTTGAACAATGGATGATCCTGGTCGTTGAGGTATAATGGCACTAGTCAAAATAATGGTCGACTAAGTGGTTGTAGTATTGTGTGACTTGAGACATGAACTATAACAGCAAATTTGACTTCCAGATTGACTTTCAAAAATGCACTTTTGAAATACACGTAGAGTAAAGGACCACCACTAAGACTGGGTTTTTAGAGCACTGTGTCGTGAAGAACCACTTGTTGTAGATAAAATTTTTAGACTGACTTGTGCAGAGCACCACTTCTCAATTTGAGACTTATGATATTGACGACTACATTTTCTGGACTGCTTTCTTAGACTGAAGATCGTTTGATAGTCTGGTCCTTCTTATACCCAAATTTTCCTGTGTATTTTTAGAAACTGTACAGTTTGCCATGTATTTGAAGAATCGTTTCACTTTGCCATGTATTTGAGGAATCGTTTCATTTTTCCATGCATTTGAGAAACCCTTTGTTATAGGAACACTTGTGGTGACTCACTATTAGATCGCACGTGCACATTCCCTATTACTCATGTTATTTTATAATTTTATTATTAATTGTTTATAATTTGTTACAATTTGTTATTATTATCAAAAGTAATAAAATTCTTCGCAGAAATTCAATAATGTTCAAAAATTTTTATCAATTCTCGTCAAAATTTCAATTATCTTTAGAAATATTAAATTTCTTCTTCGAAATTCAATTATTTTCAAAAAATTTTTTAAAAAAATGGTCAACATCTCCATTATCTTTATAAATAAATAGCAAAATTCTTCGACAAAATTCAATTATTTTCAAAAATTTCAATAAAAGCCATTGCAAAATTTCAATTATTTTCAAAAGTAATAATATTCTTCGCAATAATTAAATATTGTTCAATATCTACTATTTTCATAAAATTTACTAAAATAATTTAATTATTTAAAAAAAAATTTAATAAAATTCTACAAAAACTTTCAATTACTTTTAAAAAATAATAAAAATTTCACAAGAATTTCATTAATAATAAATTTTTTCTAAAAATTTTTTCGCAATCATTCAACTATTTTTAAAAATAATAAAATTTTTACGGGGATTCAATTATTTTCGTATATAATAAAATTCTTTTTAGGAATTCAATTATTTTCAATAGAATTTCAATCGCATTTCTCGAAAAAATTCTTAAAAATTTTATTAAAATTCGTCCAAAAGAATTTAATTATTTAAAAATTTGTTGATACAATTTTTAATAGGAATTGAATTCCAAGAAACATTCAATTGTTCAATAAATTATTTATTTTTGTATTTAAATAATTGAATTCTGGTAGAATTTTCTCATAAACATTCATTAAATTTTTAAAAATAATTGAATTTTATCGAGACATTTTTTTAAAATTGTCTTAAACATAATTGAATTTCAAAAAAATTTTTATCACAACTTTTTAAAATGTTTGAATTTCTGCTCAAATTCTGATATTTTTGAAAATAATTGAATTCTTGCGAAGAATTTTATTAAGACTTTTTGAAAATAATTGAATCTCTGCAAAGATTTTTATTATTTTACGAAAATATTTAAATTCTTGAAAAAAATTTTATTAAAATTTCTGAAAGTAATTGAAGATCTGCTAAGAATTTTGTTATTTTTAATTTATGCCAAGAATTTTATTAAAATTTTTAAAAATAATTGAATTGAGGAGCAAATTTTCAAAAGCTAATAAATCCATTTAAAAAAAATTAAGTTAAACATAAATTTAACGACCTGTAAATGTTAAATGTAAAAAAAAATTTATTAACAACGAATTTTCAATTTAAGGGGACATTCCAGTTCAAAACAGGCAAAAAGAAGGCTTTTTTAGTGTATATTATTAAAATAACTATGACATTTATTTAAAAAATATCTTTTACATGTAATAAATAATTTATTTAAGAATTTGTAAAAAAAAAAATTTTTCATTTTTATTTCAAAATGGCGGCGATATACGCCATTTTCGAAAATGCCCATTTTCGGTGGTACGATCGATTCCAAACTTTCTAAAACAGATAAAACCAAAAACGAAGTCACATTCTCTTCGTTAGATATTTCTTTAGGGGTGGAACCTCAAAAAAGTGGAATTTTCTTCCCCCCCTTTTTTTAGAGTACTTTTTCCCCAAAATATTAAAAAAAAAAGTGTTTTTATTCAGAATTTCTCTTATAAAAAAAAGGGGGGGAAGAAAATTCCACTTTTTTGAGGTTCCACCCCTAAATAAATATCTAACGAAGAGAATGTCACTTCGTGTTTGGTTTTATCTGTTTTAGAAAGTTTGGAATCGATCGTACCACCGAAAATGGGCATTTTCGAAAATGGCGTATATCGCCGCCATTTTGAAATAAAAATGAAAATTTTTTTTTTTACAAATTCTTAAATAAATTATTTATTACATGTAAAAGAAATTTTTTAAATAAATGTCATAGTTATTTTAATAATATACAATAAAAAAGCCTTCTTTTTGCCTGTTTTGAACTGGAATGTCCCCTTAAAAACTTTTTAACATAACCAAGATGACTTATAATTTTTAAGTTCTTTATTAAAAAAAAATTACCAAAACCTTTAAATCACTTAATTACGATAATGTTTAATTAAAAACAGAACGTCTTAAATATAAAAACATTGTTATAAAAATAAATTATTGCAAATTTTTTAATTTAAAATCCACTATAGTGGTTATGTGAGAAAAGTCATTTGTTTCATTTTCTCGAAATAAGAAAATATGGATTTATCAAGTTTTGAAAACTTGCTCCTCAATTCCTGTTAATTTTTTAAAAGAATTTAATTATTTTTGAAAATTTTAATAAAATTCTTCGCAAGAATTCAATTATTTTCATAAATAATAAAATTCAATGTAGAATTTCAATTATTTTATTTCTTTTTAATACAATTTTAATCGAATTTCCCGAAAAATGTAATTATTCTTAAAAATTTGATTAAAATTCGTTGATAGAATTCAATTATTTGAAAATTTGTTGATAACGATTTTTTATGGGAATTGAATTTTAAGAAACGTTTAATTATTCAATAAATTATTTATTTACATTTTTACATTTAAATTTTGTATTTAAATAATTGAATTCTAGTAGAATTTTCTAATAAAAATTTATTTTCATTTCATAAAAATGAATTTCATTTAAAATTTTAGATAATAATTGAATATTAAATGCAATAGAGCGTGAATTTTAAAAAATAATTGAATTTTGTAATTAATTTTTTTTAAAGTTTAATTGAGTTTTTTTAATATTATTTTTAGTTTCTATTTTCTAATATTTATTTAATTAAAGAATTTACGAATAATTGAAATTTCGTAAGATTGAATATTGAAAAGAAATGAATTTAAAAATTGTCAAAGAACTTTTTGGAAAATTTAAAAAAATAATCGAAGAATTTTAGTTTTAAATTCTTAAAAATAATAATTGAATTGATAATGATTTTAATTATTATAAATTATTTTTATTAATAATTATTATTAATTATTATAAAACATGAAGAAATCGATGACTTCGAGTCGAAGAGTCGGAGTTATCGATTTCTTCATGTTTTATAGTTATGAAAAATTGAATTTCTAGTTTTAAGTAAAATGTTCTCTTATTTGATTCGGACTGATTCTATTTTTGTCAGTTGGTCCGTAATTTTTAATTTTTGGTCCATTAAGTCCGTAATTTTAAATACTTTACTGCTTCGAGCACTGAAACAGTTAGAATTGTTAATTCTTTACGTTTAGTTAATATTTTCATATCATGGGCATACTGAATAAATAATAAGAATAACTCTAGTGGGGAAAAAATGCACTTCTGGACAAAATTTTGCTGACAAGTGTCTACGGATTTTAATGTTTTTATTAAATTCTTAGGAAGATTTGCACTGTTAAGCCTTGGATGTTCTGCATCATAATTTAAAAAGATTTTTTCTCTATTTTTTTCTTCGCATGCATTGTGTACTGTGACCAATTCCCTGTAAACGCATATTCGGAGTATTTTTGTTCACCGATAATAAATTCCATGTCGTATTATTGTATAATTTGAAGTACAAAATGCAAATCCCACTGAAAATAAAGTCACGAACAATGATAGAACTTCAGAAATTCGGACTTTTTTTTAAAACTTTTAAGGCTAAAAGTCGCAGACTAAAATGATTTGAATATCTCTGTCATTCTCGGAACTGACTACTTCTCATTACATTTTATGAAGCGGATAATTTTTTTGTAAAATGATTTAAAAAATAATTTCAAAGGTAATAAAAATGCTTCGATTCTCATATAATGAATGTTCGTTCTGTCAAAGAGTAACTTAATATGTAAAATAAGTTTGTTTGACTACTGCCGAAGAAGTAGTAGTGCATTGGACTGGCATTCAACTTTAGATAGACCGAGTGGTCTATTGTTATGTGGGATTATATTTTTATGACCTAAAAAATCGTTAATTTCAACAATGGAAGCTTAAAATAGTAAAATTTGGAATCTGTAATGTTCCATGATTACAAATATCTAAAATTTATTGTAGAATAATTTTATTTAAAAAAGTTACTGACTATTTAGAAATCCATAATTATTTATTTCTGTCTGAAAATATATCCTTAGATATTCTAAGGATGACTTAGCGAATCTTATTTTCATTAATAATAAAATTTCTACATGCAGGAATTCAATTAATTTAGAATAACATTTTCAAAAAAATTTCTATAAAATCAATTATTTAACAAATTTTTTATACTATTTTTAACAATAATTCAAATATTTTCACTAATAATAACATTTTTCATGGAAATTCAATTTTTTTCAACAAATTTTTTGATAAAATTCCTAAGCAAGAATTCAATCATTTTCATAAATAATAATAAAAGTCATCAAAGAATTTCAATTTTTTTCAATATTAGTTTAAATAAATTAATCGAAAAATTTAATTATTTTCACAAATAAAGTTCTTTACAAAAATTCAATTATTTAAAATAAAATTTTTATAATAGAACAAATTTATATTTTAAAATATTGTAATGGTGAAAGAAAATGAAATGGATCACGAACTGTTTAATTTCAGAGTCTAGTATGGTGTGTCTCTTTTTACCTTGAACAGCGGGTGGTAGTCCTAGCTCGTGTCGTTGATGTACAATGGTTTTGTTCGCTGATACTCCTTATCGGAAGGAAATGACTGGTTAAGTAGTTGCAGATTTTGAATTCTGACACTTGTAAATTTTCTTTTCTCGTTCAATGGCTATTACGTATTCCAAACTCGAACAATATTTGTAAACAGCAAAATTTTGGCTTCCAGATGAACTTTTAAAACACTCACGTGAAGATCAGGTTAAAATACTGTACTGGGGTTGAGAGCACTATTACGTAGAGAACTACTTGTTAAAGATGAAAAATTTAGACTGACTTGCTGTTGATGGTCTGGCCCTTTTTATACCAAAATGCTGTCCATGTATTTCAGAAATTATTGTTCACTATAAGCCATGCATTTTTGGGAAATTTTTTTTTTTTGTTACTGGAACACTTGTGATGACTCACTATTAGATCGCACGTGTCCATTTCTTATCACTCATACGTTATTTTTTATAATTTTGTTATAACAATTAATTGTTTATGATTTGTTATTACAATTTGTTATTATTTGCTCATATTTATTATTACAATTTATTATTGTTATTTGTTTATTATTACAATTTTGATATTATTTGTTAATATTTATTATTACAATTTATTATTGTTTATTATTACAATTTTGTTATTAGGGAGCGTTCACAAATGATGTCACGCAATTTTTGGAGATTTTCGACCCCCCCCCCTCCCCCCTGTCACGCAATTTTTGCAATTTCACATGAGAAAAATACATTGTGTCACGTTTGGTAGAGACCCCCCCCCCTACTCCCAAAAGCGTGACATCATTTGTGAACGCTCCCTTATTTGTTAATATTTATCTTTATTATTACAATTTATTATTGTTAATTGTTCTATTTATCTATTATTATTTATAGGTACTATTTATAATAATATGTAAATAACAATCTTTGTTACTAACTTTATTATAATTATTATTATTAATATTATTATTATGATTACTATTATTAATTATTATTCTACATATAATTATTATTATTATTGAAAATAGGTTACGGTGACGCAACAATAACAATGTTCATCAAAAGAATTCAATTATTTTTAAAAGTATAGTAAATTTTTTCTTGGAAATTCGATTTTCATAAAATTTCGCCAAAGAATTCAATTATATAAAAAAAATTGATAAAATTCATCCAAAATCCAATTATTTTCATAAATAATAAAATTTCCACAGGAATTCAATTAATTTTTCATAAAAATTTCGAAAGAAATCAATTATTTTAAATACAATTTTCATTCCATTTTTTTTTTAAAATAATTCAATTATTCTTTTAGATTTTAATAAAATTCTTCCCGAAAATTCAATTATTTACATAAATAATTCTTTGTAAAAATTCAATTACATAGTCAAAGTCTTAGTCGAAGTCTTGGTCAAGTAAAAGTCTTAGTCTGAGTCACAGTAAAAGTTTTAGTCAAAGGCTTAGTTAAATAATCGGTCTAAAACTAAGACTTGGACTTTGACTAAGACCAAGACTTTGAATAAGATTTAGACTATGACTTTTACTAAGACTAAGGTTAATATTAAGAATTGAACTTTGATCAAGACTAGGATTGACCAAGACTTTGACCAAAACTTGGACTTGAACAAGACTTTGACTAAGATTAATACTAAGACTTGGACTGTAAACCAGATTTAGACCTTGACTTTGACTAAGATTAAGATTAATACTAAGACTTGGACTTAGTCGTAGTCAAAGTCTTAGTCGTATTAGTCAAAATCGTAGTCAAAGATCAAGACTTTTACTAAACCCTTGACTAAGAGTTTGACTCACTTTGACCATAGTTAATCTTAGACTCAGATTCACTTTGATTTTCTTTGATAAATTTTCTGGTATAGACTTATTGTTTTTAAATTTGTCAAATTCACTGGGAATTTGTTAATCGGGGGTTTTTGGGGTCGCTGATTACGAATATGAAGTCAGCTTTTCAAATTAAAAAATTTATATATTATATTATTATATACTATATATAGTGTATAAATATAATACACATAATATATAAATTTCGAATTTTGAAAATCTGACTTCATTTTCGTAATCAGCGACCTCAAAAACCCCAGAGTAACAAATTTCAAGCGAATTTGACCAATTTAAGAAAAATAAGTCAGCCATATTGGATCCGCCATTTTGAATTTTGAAAATCTGACTTCATATTCGTAATCAGGGACCCCGAAAACCTCCGAGTAACAAATTTCAATCGAATTTGATTAATTTTTTAAAAGTAAGTCCGCCATATTGGATCCGACATTTTGAATTTTGAAAATATGAGTAATCCGACTTCAGATTCTTAATCAGCGACCCTGAAAACCCCCTAAAGTGTACTTGGTTATTAAATTCATTGACTAGAAAAATGTATGCTTCAAAGGGTTAATTCATGCTTTTCAGATTGATTAATTTTGCAAATTTAAAAAAACTGCAATTTTAGATTTAGACGTTTTTTTTACAAATTTTTTCAAGTATGCCCGTCTGGTAAGGTGTGAGTACGTGTCTGTGTGAGCACGTGTGGACCTTGGAAATGACCTTGAAATATGACCTTCAAATTCTGATAATTGGTGAAGGGTGCAAGGTTTATTACCTAAGTTGAGGTCATTGACCTTGACCAAGATTGTGGGTGGTGGTTCAGAGTATGAGAGAGGGAGGGGGTCAATCGCAAAAAAAATTGTGTATATTTTAAAACTTATGCTACTGTTGGTTTAAAGGGGCGGAGTATTGTACATAATTTATGACTTATTTTTATGTGACATGTAATTTACGTTGTCGAAAAATTTTTTTTAAAGTTTAGACGTGAGTTTTGTTGAAATGGAATGATGACCTTCAAATTTTTGATGATGGGTGTGGGTTAACGTGCAAAGTTTGGAGGGCGGGAGGGGGAGGGTATTACCTAATTGTATAGCCTATTTTTATGTGTCAAATAATTTACGATGTTAAAAATAAATTTACACGATCAGACATGATTTTTTGCTTTGATTGATATAGAAGGAGAGGGGGTAAACGCAAAAAAATTTGCTGGTGAAAGATTAATGGCAAAAAAATTCTGAGAAATATTTAACGTTATTCAGAACGTTAAAGTGAAAGTGAGTGGACTCTTGACAAGCATTGAAAGAATTAACAATTTACTGAAATTTCGTCAAGATATTAAATAATTTGGTGACTGAAAATTTACAGCTTACATACTATTCGAAGAAGAAAAGGACGCAAAAATGAATTTTAATAAAATATACAATGTAGCAAAAATGTTGTTTCCAATTAAATCTATGAAATCATTGAATGTTCGAGAAGTGCTTCATGTTTCAAATTTAAGAATTATTGACACAAAATATTGACAAAAAAGTTATCGAGATTGATATCCAGTATGTTATATTTTTGCCACAAAGGATGTTAAAAATTGTTCTTGATGATGAAGCTGAATTATATGAGGACATGAAACAAGAAATTAAACAATGAAACGTGTACTTTAAATACTTCGGTGTGGGGACTATAACCATTTTGAATTTCAATCATCTAACGCATAATGGCATATTTACAACAAAATCATTTAATACTTTCTACAACTGTTACGAACCGAAAATTATTAAAATATTTAAATCCAAAAAAAAAGTTTAGAATCCAAAACTTTAATATAAAGAAATTAATGTGTTGTGTGATTTGGAAGAAAATCCTACCGCGCGCTTGCGGAGGTTCTTTGGAGAAATCAAGCTGCCAGGGCTGGATGGTCCTGTTTTTATTTGTAGGTTCGTTAATCTCTTTTAAAAAAGTCTGACAAGCAACACCTTTTAGATTTTAATTGATTATAGGAAAATTAAAAAAATAAGAATTTGAAATGAAAAATAAACAAATTTATTTTTGATTTAAGAGGAAAGCTACAGTCGAAAGATTTATAAAGAGAGAAAAAAGAGGAACGATATAATTTCTGACTCACCCACTCTTCATATTAACAATAACTGTCCTATTTCCTACCGCTGGAACTTTAGTGGTTCAGCGGGCGAAGATTTTCTTTATTATTTTTACAGTTCAGGAGACACGCACAAATAAACTCACGATTTGAGGGAGGAAAAAGAAACAAAAAGATAATTATCAAAAAAAGCATGCACGCACTGAATTTTATTATTTAACCCCCGTTCAAATTTTAGTCTGTGAATTTTAATTTTCAAGTTTCTGTTGCAATTATTAAATTAAATTGGAATTTAACAAAATTTAGAACAACGAAAACAATTATGTTGGTCGGATTTCACTGGCGTGAAGCTTTTACCTTAAATTTATTTTCGTCTGTCCTAAAGCTGGACACTATCTTGTAGTGGTCTGTCGAATTAGGGGTCGATCAACAGACGGGCGCGTCCCGGCGTTTCGTAATCCGTTGATGCCACCACGAGGAGCTTACTAAGAGAGCGAAAGTTGTACTGCAAATTTGGAAAATTCTTTATTTCTTTCTAAGCCTCTACTCCTTGCTTCTAAATCTGGGGGAAGATTTTAGTGTTAGAAGAGGTGGTTTGTGGGAGTAGAAGTAGGGTTGGATCTCTGGGCCCATTGGTCGATGCGATTTTTGCTGACTTGGAGATCTCACGCTCGGCGTGGGAACGGAAAAGTGTCTGCAAAAATATGATACTTTTCGGGAATTATTATTTTAAATAATTCCAATCCAAAAATAATTAAAAAATTAATAAATAAAAAGCATTTTTAATAAAATAAAAAAAATATTTTTTATTGTTATTATTATTCTTAATAGATAATTAAAATTATCTATTAATAACAATGCAGTAATCATTAATCACTGTGCTATGGTTATAATTGTTTAATAATCTCAGAAACACCTTATAATTTGGAACTGTGTAAATAATATTTGAAATAAATAATTCCCTTTTTATTTCTTTGAGCTTTAAAAGAAATAATATTTAGCTTGAATCATAGTTCGAGTTCGGACACAGCTGCACAGAGTCGTCACCATTGCAGATTTAATTATGCATAATTAAATATTTATTTATTGACAAAAAAATTTTGTTTAATCATTTATTATTAAGGCAAAAAAATTTAATATGTAAGGTAGAATGAAATTTTAAATATTAATAGAGTTGGTGGTTTCCTGAAATTATCAGTTTTCTTAAAAGAACGTCCAAGTACGTCGAGAGACATAGTTGCACTAATGCCTCCCCTGCAGTCAGCAGGCATTTGATAAGTAAATAAAATTAAAAAAATTAAGATCGTACATTGTCTTTCCCCTCCCTCCCCTTCTCCCACCAATCAAGGCAAAAATCACTTCTGAACTTAAATTTTTTTTTTGACATCGTAAATTATATATTTCACATAAAAATAGATTATAAATTTTTATAAAGGCAAAATCTTCCTCTATGTGAGAAAATGGTCAATGATCACGTCCTGATCGAGTTAAAATTTTAGAGTCTCACAAAGAAAAATTTTATTTACATTCAATATTAATTCATCGAAAAGAGCATTCTCTTAGATAATAAAGTCTTTGTATAGCCTCGCGAGAAGGAATTATCCCTAATGGTCACGTAACACTAATGTTTACATCAAACGATGCTCCTCGTCTAGCTTCATATAAAAGTTCACATTGGATTTTATTTTATAATTTTTGTCAATAATGTCAAAATAATGTAAAAATTTTTAATTCAAATTTTTTTTTTATAAAAATAAAATATGAATTGGAATACATATAGTTTTAAATTAAAATTATATATTCTGACATAGGGAATTCAGAGAAAAGTCAGGAATTTTTATTAAAAGTACTTAAAAAAATTAAATTTTTTGAACTCATCAGAAAATTCTGAATTTTTGTGAATTTTTTGTTTGACTCATAAACAATGAAATTATCACAAATTATAATACAAAACCTTCAATATTTTAAAATTAATTCAATTTTAAAAGAGTTGCGTTTACAATTTTCATAAATAAATGAACTTCAAACGGTTTCAATTTGAAATTTTATAAAATTTCAATGTTGTATGAATTTAATTATTAGAAATTTCACTGAACTTAAATTTTTAAAAAATTTTAATAATTCAAAATCTTCTAAAATTAGTTGAATTTGTCAATATATATTTAATTAATTTTTAAAAATCATGGATTTATAGAACAATTTTAGTTAACAACACTTAAAAAAATTGAATTTTGAAGAAGTTACAAATCATTGCAGAAATTCAATTACTTTCAAAAGTAATAAACTTCTTATCACAAAATTCAATTACGTTCAAAAATTACAAAAAAATCTCGACAAAATCCCAATTATTATCTTTATAAATAAAAAAAGTCTTTTTCAAAATTCAATTATTTTCAAAAATTTTAATAAAATTCATATAAAAATTTTAATTATTTTTAAAAATTTTTCTCATTTCAATGATTTTCAATATTTATTAAGAAAATTACCCAAAAAAATTTAATTATTTAAAAACAATTTTAATAAAATTGTACGTAAAATTTAACTATTTTCATATAAATAATAAAAATTTCACATGAATTCAAATATTTACAAATTTTTTATAATTTTCTTCTTAATAATTCAATTATTTTTAGAAATAATAATACTCATTTCAGAATTTAAATTATTTTCAATACAATTTTAATCAAATTCCTTGAAAATTGGAACAATTCTAAAAAATTGTATTAAAATTCGTTAGAAGAATTAAATTATTCAAAAATTTTTTTAATAACATTCTTTATAAGAATTAAATTTTAAGAAACATTCAATTATTCAATAAATAATTTACTTTTGTATTTAAATAATTGAATTCTCGTAAATTTTTCGAACAAAAATTTATTTGAAAATGAATTTTAGTTTAAATCTTAGATAATAATATAATAATAGAATATGAAAATAATTTTTAAGAATAGTTACAGTAATAATATTCTTATTATTCTTATAATATAAAATAATGATTTTAACACACGATCCTCTTTAATTATTAATTTATTATAAAACATGAAGAAATCGATCACTCCGAGTCTTCGACTTGGAGCAATCGCTATCTTCATGTTTTATAACAATATCTTTAAAGTTGATTAATTTTAAAAAGGTTTGAATTTGGAATTTTTAAAAATCTTTTTTCCTATCGAAAAATAAAAATAATTAAATATTTAAAAAAGAAATTATTGTTTTCGAATAATTTTACAATTAGTTATTCGTAAATAAATTTAACAGAAAATTTTTTTTTTTACAATAAAATTTTTTCCTTTATTTTCTAAGAATTCAAAAATTTTCAGTTTCATTTTCAATTGAATTTTCTAATTGACAAATATAATTTATAAATATTTTTTTCCTTTATTTAAAAAAAAATTGAATTTTATTAATAGAATTGAAATTAAGAAATAGAATATTGATGCAAATTATTTCCTTATGAAAATTGAGAATTTTCTACAAAAATATTAAGAAACGGGAATATCTATAATGTTTTTCTTCCCAAAAGAAAAAAATGAATTTGTAAACAATTATGTTATTGAGAAATGAAAATTATGCTTAAAATGGGTATATTTCCTACCTCTTAATCAACATTTTTTAACAATTAACAATTTTCTAGTATTTTTTCTAAATAAAAAGGAGAATAATTGCATAATAATTTAGACCAGTCAAACGAAATTTGTTACAGATAAAAGCATATAACAAACAAAATGGGTATATTTTTTACTTGTTAATCATAATTTTTTTTTAATTTTCTAATTTCCAATATTATTTTATTATAAATCGTGAAAAAATACCGGAATATTTTTGATTTGTCAAACAATATTTTTTAAAGAAAAAAAAAACAAAAGCATACATAGAAACTAACTTCAAACTGCGGACAAAATGAATGAAAGAATATAGAGATTAATATATTTAATAATTAATAAATAATTAATTAATGATTCAAACATAATTTTTAGGGTTTCAATGTATAATGCACGTGTGGGTGAATTGTTATTTGAATGTACGAAAACACCTGACTCACCTTTTCGTTATTCGTAGTATTTTTTTCTTAAACTCCTTAAAATTCGTATTTTTAATATAAACCTCTTTTGTATTTACCGATTTGTCGCGATTCACATGTATCTTAAATTCACTATTATTCTTTACACAATTTCTCAATTACAGCTTTTATTATTTTCACTTCTAAAACTTGGTTATTTATTTTCAGTAATACACAATAAGAACTCTTTTACTCTATGCGCTTTGCCTAACGATATCTATCTTGTCAAACCTCCAACAAATGAAAGTCAAAACAAAAGCTTCTTGATAATACTGAAACTTGCGGCAAAACTGTCCTACGTCTTGGTTCCGCTATTAAGACCAGTGGGCAAATGCCTCGATTTCCCTCTGTCAATCACTTTTGTTAATTAGTGATAGAGTGGGGAAATAATTCTCATAGTTTATTGCACCTGATTGTTGCCAAGCGTTTTTCTGCAAGCTTGCAGTTTTTGGCAGTGGTGTGATATTCTAGTTCATTAACCTTAACACACCACTCCCTATGTTTCACAATATTGTCAAGTCAGACCATCATTGTGAACTCATACTAAAAAATTTTTTATTTATTATTCTCCAAAATTGGAAACATTTATGAAAATTATTAGTTTACAACAAACTAAAAAAACAAATTTAACCGATTTTAAAATTTTTTAATTTTTCTTACTTTTTTTACATTAAATTTTCTTGATCAAAGCAGTATATATATTTTCTATATATTATATATTGGGATTAAGCTTACAAACTAATTTCAATTATACAAAATCACTTGAAATTATTTTTCTATTTGAATTAAGTATGTTTTCTCAGTGTAGTATCAATTTTGATACTTTTAAGAAAACTAATATATTTTAACCGCAAGTAAACATGCAATGCTGCAAGAAAAGTGTAATCCTCTAAAAATGAGAAGTCTTTTTTTCTTTGAATGATGACATTTGAGTGAATAAAAATTGTATTATGGAAAAAAATATTAAATGGAACAATGATTATGTGATAATAAGAAAAATTAAATTTTCAGACTCACCAAAATTTTCGACAGATAAATCGATGGCATGAAAACTATCAAGTCTCGAAGTGCGATATTGGTACGATGAAGGGTATTAAAAAGTAATGGATAGTAATTTATTTTTAACAGTTAATCACTCAAACAAAAACAAAAATTACAAAGTTAATCACTATGTCGATACACCTGGACCAACGAAACCTCAGATGGTTTAAAGATTTACTTTGACATAATACGTCAACCAGTATAATGAAAATATAAAAATTTTTAATTGTATACATCCATAGCGGACGGTCCTGATTCATAAAATTTTAATCTTGTTTCGTGATTCATAGAAAGAATAATTTTAAGATTAAAAATAATCCTTTTACTAATGATTCCATAAAATCTATAACATCATTCAATGGATAATAACTTGGATCTACTTTTCAATTTAAATTATATTCTACGTTCAATGAAAGCGATAAAGAAAAACTAAGCATTTAACCGTATGCTAGCTTCAACTGAAGAATAATCAGTATATCCTTCAAATTTTTTGCTTTTGTGGACGAGATGCGCATAATGGTGGGATTAAGTTAGGAGTCTATATAAGAGTTGGTAGTGAGGGTGATGATGATAGACAAAAAATTGTTGAATCGTAAGTACGCACCGACTCGTTCTTCCCAACGGGAAGTTGCCAATGTTAACGATTGGTTCAATAATGGGCCATGCTTGGTGCCCAATGGTTTTTTCTTGGCAAAACAATTGGCAACCATCATTGGACCACCAATGGTTTAAACTTGGGATGATCACGCTACTGCCAATGATCGGTAGCCAAGCATCGGGCCAATATTAGTTGCCAAGGAATTGCCAAGGAAACAAAATCGATTTTCAAAAGCTTGATTTTTTATTGGCAGCCAACAAAAAACCAAGGTTTTAAAAATTGTTTTTTTTAATTATTAATTAAAATTTATTTTTAAAAAATATATTTTTCAAAAATTTATTTTTTAAAAATATATATTTTTTTAAATTAATAGAACATATTAATTTAATTTGTCACCTCTGGTAAAACAAAGATGAAAGACTGATAAATTCCCTCACTTTATATCTTACAGTGGAGGGATAACTGTGAATGTCTTTGCGAGAGAGGAGCAGGTACTTATATAGAGCCAGTGAGAAAGGTCACAAGCGAGAACAAATCACTAGCATGCACTCTGGCGGCGCTTGTCGGAAGTGGCGCAACGTTGGTTGCCAAGCGCTGTGTCGATAATGTCAGGATATGCATGCGCGCCAGAAAACAGTTCCGACAAGCGCCGCCAGAGTGCATGCTAGTGATTTCTTCTCGCTTGTGACCTGTTTCACTGGCTCTATATAAGTACCTGCTCCTCTCTCGCAAAGACATTCACAGTTATCCCTCCACTGTAAGATATAAAGTGAGGGAATTTATCAGTCTTTCATCTTTGTTTTACCAGAGGTGACAAATTAAATTAATATGTTCTATTAATTTAAAAAAATATATATTTTTGAAAAATATATTTTTTTAAAATTAATTTTTGAAAAATATATTTTTTAAAAATAAATTTTAATTAATAATTAAGAAAAATCAATTTTCAAAACCTTGGTTTTTTGTTGGCTGCCAATAAAAAATCAAGCTTTTGAAAATCGATTTTGTCTCCTTGGCAATTCCTTGGCAAATAATATTGGCCCGATGCTTGGCTACCGATCATTGGCAGTAGCGTGATCATCCCAAGTTTAAACCATTGGTGGTCCAATGATGGTTGCCATTAATGTTCCAATAATGGAACGGAGTTCGCCAAGCATGGCCCATTATTGAACCAATCGTTTACTTCCCATTGGGTTGATATCTGAGATGTTTATAGTATCCAGCGCTGTGAGATTCACTTCATCTGATAACAACGCTTTAAAAAAGAAAAACAAGAGATAGAGTTGAAATGTGATTCTCTATGATTCAAAATATAAAGATCTCGACTTTCATTTGAATAACTATCTATCTATATTAAATTTAATAAACCATCAGATATATTGCTCCAAAATTGAAATATTCTAGTTTTTTTCTTTTAAGACAACAAGAATCCAAAAATCTGCTGTCTGCTTCTATATTTATAAAAACTTTGTCTGTGCATTCAAATTTAATTTAATCTTTTGTTCGAAAAATCTCTGTTGATATCTTTATATATATATGAGAGAGGAGGAATTATAAAGTGAAAGATTCATCGTCTATCCTATTGGTTGTCAAAAGGGCGTTCTGCTTTCTTATAGAGAAGGCGTGCGTGAAAGAGTGAAGGTTAAGTAAGGAAGTAACGCCTATTTCTTTAGTTTACAAAATGGCATCATGTTTCATATCAGGTGCAATTTTTTACTTATAGATAATCTGCGATACACAGTGAATTAAATTATATATTTTTGATAACTTTCCTGTTTAATACTGTTTATTTTATTTTCAATTTTTAATTTCTGTTTCATGTTCTATGACATCTCAGATGTTAAATTTTTTTATTGTAGGTTGACTGAAATATACCGAAAAGTCGGTAAATGATTATGATTTTAATTTGATATTGTTACGTCTCAGAAGATCAATATTAATAATTCTTCGTTGAAAATCTTTGTTATAATTAACATTACTAATCACCTAATTTTCTTCATTTTAAAATTAAACATAAAATGACAGAGTATGGTGAAAAATGAAAATAATGTTTTTGAACGCTTTAAAACTTAAGACATTGGCGATGATGAGTCATTGAAGTTGAACGCTTACAAAGAATAGTGCTGTTGAAGAATTGCTCATGACATATGACAAAAGAAGTTGTGACTCTTTCGCTCTTTTTTTTGAGTACGGTACGTAATTCTTATTTTTAAGCCCTTCTCTAGACGCAACAATAATGAGTGCCCAATAAATTAAAGATTTGTAAAAAAAATTCTACGGTCGTAAAACGCACTTGATTTGTGAGTTATTTTTTTAAAGATAAATTATTGTTTGTGTAATATGATTAGTGTATTCTCACTAAACGATTGACAAACATAATCTGTATGCAAATTTGAAGAATATGAACTGAACACATGTGAGAAATTTATTCAACCGTTGTCTTTAAAGAGTTGTAAAATCACAATGCGTTGAACGCCCACGGAAAACTATATAATTTTTAGTCTAAGTTTGCGCAAAATGTTGTAAACAAGTTAAAGAGTTGGTGGGGTTTTTAATATAGGAAGTAAAATCCATTTTTGATTAAAAAAAAGTTAGTTTGAGTTTGCAGGGGTTTATATAGGACTTTTAGTACCATAAGTTGAAGTCCACAACGTTGATCAACGAAAAAAAATTTTTCACCTAAATATTAAATTGAAAATGCATTAAATAAATTTTTTTCGTTGATAAACGTTGTGGACTTCAGCTTCGTCTTTTAGTCTATATGTATTAAGTGGGAAAAATCAAGGAAAGCACGTTTATAGCTAAAATGGTTATGAGCACGTTTTTAGCACGTTTCTATAGATAAAACGCAGTTCTATATATAGGTATACTACGGATTGTCCTTGATTATAATAATATCAGAACAGATAATTTGGATCATTTAACCAATCAATAATTTTTATAAAATAATATTAATATAATAATTGTTACAAAAATATAAGACGTAGTGATTAAATTATCAATTAATTTATCGACTTATATAGATATGTACATGTTTATACATTATACGTAATTAAGTTTACATATTCATACGTTTAAATGTTCATGTGTGTTAAAATGATTTGTACTATTGATAGCACTTTATAAGTTTTCATTTGGTATTTAATATATTATATTTCATCAGGTGCATTTATGATATCATATATATTTACACTCGCGCTCGCGTTGTACATGATTCATATTTCATTCAAGATTTTTCATTCATACAGAAGATTGAATTGCACAATTCATAAAATACAATTATCAATTAATTTTTGTTTTGTTTTTTATATTCGGAAGTGGAAAATCTGTGAATTCAGATATACTTGGATAAAGAATCCCATGTTTATTGTAACTAGTTGTCACTAAATACATTTCTGCAATATTGCAGATTTTAGATATGTGGTGTGATTCAAGTTGAATGACCTGTAGACACCACTCCTTATATTAAGCAATTTAAATTTTTCTATACAGCCTCATCGTTTTTTAAAAAGTTAATAAACTAATTTGTTGTCCAGAAACCATTGAGAATATTAAAACAATTTATTTAATTCTTTTTGAATTTTCCATATCGTCGGAACTCCTATACATTACCGCGCATCTGCAAATTCTTTAAGGATTAAATATTGAATGACAAATTGTACAAAAAGTATAGCGTCTTTAAGGAATTTGCAGATGCGCGGTATTGCAGTAGTTCCGATTCGATATTCTGCTTGTAAAGCATATTTATAAACATAATATAATATAATATAATATAATATAATATAATATAATATATATATTATATATATATAATATTATTATTTATAAGCATATTTATAATTTAAATCTTGAAGAAGTTTTAGAAAATTGTTATTTATAAAATATTCATAGAGTAGGGGAACATAGTCGAGGTCGGCCCACTTTTTGACTTTTGTTTATAACTTTTTTTAAAAAATGAATTTGGACAATTGAAGTATATGGTTGGAAAGTCCTGTTTAATAGGAACATCTTTTCTGTACAAAGTAAATTGATTGGTTTTAAAATGAAAAAGTTATAAAGATTTAAAAAAAAAAATTGTAGTCGAGGTTGGTCCTTATACAGTCAAGGTCGGCCATGTTTAAAATTCAAAGGGCATTAATCGTTAAAAAATAAAATAACATATTTGGAGTTACGGAAAATTGATTCTTTATTGTTTACATTATGCACAAAACTTTTTTTGAGCTTTTTTTGTACCGACGTCACAGAAAACACACAATTTTCGATCCTCCGAAAATGTAATTGAACAAAAAGTTAGGTTTTACTATAAGACAAGTTTCGACAAGTATGCGCGTAGGTGGCGCTAGTGAACTTGACAAAAAAACGCGAATGGCCTACCTAGACAGTGGTCCAACCTCGACTATACTCCCCTAATTTTACTTAAAAATAGAAAATTAATTTGATTTTAGAATAATTGAGGTTGTTTGTTCATAAAAAGTTTCGTGCGCATGTCAAGGGTGGGTCTACAACTGCGTGCGCATTATACTGTGTATAATAAAATGGATCTTGAGAAAGTCAACGCCGTTGGACGTTATGAAGGTTATTTGCCAACGAAGCCTTTTTCAGAATAGGTTAAAAATGCTGTTTATTATATTACAAAAATAAAGAAAGTGCAGACCAAGTATGGAACGAGAATCATCGTAGAAGTAAATGCTGACTTCATTGCTTACTTACAGTCAATATTCGCTAAACTATTTGAAGATCCAAGTTCTTTGAATCTTTCCTTTCCTAAAATAAAAATAAACTATTAATTGAACAAATACAAATTATACATACGGTGTAAATTAAATTATTGAGTTAAATGAAATTTAATGAAATAAAACCTGCCAGCTCGTCAGATCAACAATAGTAATAAAACTTGAAATTTATTCATTGTTTTGGTTCTGTCAAAACACTGACTGCGGCAATATTGGATTAAAGGGTGACGCGGAGTAAACGACAGCGACTAATAAGTAGGCGCTCTGCATTATCGGCGGCGGATATCTTACCTCGCGCGGATAAGAGTAGAGAGTAAAGTTAAAAAATAATGCGTTGGGGACTCACCTTATAAAACTAAAAAGAAGCGCGTGTGTAGCGACGCTCTCGTAGCCAGACACACGGCCATTTTTATTGATTTTCGTTTTGATTGTACAGTAAGGCGCATCACGGCAGTAATAACAATTTTTAAAATAAAATTAAAAATTGAAAGTTTAGTGCCATGTCTGGACGAGGCGCTATGCGGGGTCGTCGATGAATCGACGGTGAATCCCAGTAATCTCAAATTGTCATTTTCTTGCCAGACTGGCAATAATTAAAATATTTCGAAAATTGTGAAAAGTGATGCTTGTCACCGCCTTTGTCATGCGGTAAATTAATTTGAAAATTCGGACTTTTGCCGAATATAATAATTGTTAAAGGTGAAATTAAAATTCAAAGAAAAAATATATTGAATAAAAATTAATTTGTGTAAATTCTAAATTCAGTGACAGTAATTATTGTGTTGATCTCCTTACTACTCCTCTCTCCGCGGTTTATTATGAATTTTCCTCATAATTTATGAATTAGTCTTGTACAATAATTAAAATTAATTAAATTAATCTTTTGGATATTTTCAAGTAAAATATCCTGGCGCTAATAAAATGATTTATCTAAATTTATTCATATAAGTAAAGTCAAAGTGTAGATAACGTTCAATTCTAACCTCTTGTCAAAATATTATTTTGTTTTGGTTAAATAAAGTTAAAAACTAGAGTAAAATCTCCAAATGAATATTTTAAATGTATATTCAAAGAAATTCTTCAAAAGAATTTAATTAGGATTTTTAAAAATTTCAATAAAATTCTTTGCGAAAATTCAATTATTTTCCTAAATAATAGGGGAGTGCCGTCGAGGTTGGACCACTGTCTAGGTAGGCCACTCGCGTTTTTTTGTCAAGTTCACTAGCGCCACCTACGCGCATACTTGTCGAAGCTTGTCTTGGTGATAAAAAAAAATTGAATCGTCAAGGCAAGCATGCAGAAATTTTGTGGGACTCATGGTTGAAAGAAAATCAAAGTGAAAAATCGAATCCCGAAACGTATTTCCTTATGGTTATAACAATTCGGTAATGTTACTTTCTGCCAAGGTTGGCCACTTTGTGTTTAACCCTTTCAGTCCCATAATTAGGGCAATTAAAAAATATCTGCAATAGGTATAGTACCTATGGTTTTTGGGGCGCTGATTACGAATCTGGAATCAGATTTTCAAAATTTTGAAAATATAAAATGGCGGAGCCAATATGGCGGACGATAAAGTAAAAAATTAATCAAATTTACTTGAAAGTTGTCACTCGGGGGTTTTTGGGGTCGCTGATTACGAATGTGGAGTCAGTTTTTCAAAATTCAAAATGGCGGATTCAATATGGCGGACAATAGATTAAAAAATTAATCAAATTTACATGAAAGTAGTCTTTCGGTGGTTTTTGGGGTCGCTCATTTCAAATCTGGAGTCAGTTTGTTAAAATTCAAAATGGAGGATTTAATATGTTGGACGAAGAAATAAAAAATCCATCAAATTTGTTTGAAAATTACCGCTTAGGTTTTTCTAGGTCACTTATTACGAATCTGAAGTCAGTTTCTTTAACTTTAAAATAATGGATACAATATGATAGTCAAAAATTAAAAATTGACAATATAGGACTGAATGCTGCTTCTTGAAAGTTTGCGGGGTGTGTAAATACAAATCTCGAATCATTCTTACAAAATTTTTAAATGGCGAATCTAATGTTACGACTATTACAATAATATTATTAAAAATAGGAGAGTAGTACTGTTTTTTTGTCGTTTGACATTTTCCCTTTTTTTCTCTTGATTTTCTTTTGTTTTTTGTCATTCGTCTTTTATGTTTCGTCACTTGTCTTTTGTCGTTTGTTACGACAAATATAAAAATATTTAAAGAAAACAAAATTAATAAAAGTATTTAAAAATTAACAAAAAACATTTAAAACATTTTAAAAAACCAAAAAAATTAAAAGAAGAGAGATGAAACTCTGCCATTGCCGGTCCCAAGCCCCTATTAAAAAAGAGGAGGGTGTTTCCAAATTCGTAACTTTTTATGTCCGCCATATGGATTTATGGATCCACTCTATTTTGATTTTTTAAAAACTGATTTTAGATTCGTAATCAGCGACCCCAAAAACCCCCGAGAAACAATTTTAAAGCAAATTTATTTAATTTTTTTGTCCGCCATATTGGATCCGCCATTTTGAATTTTTTTAAACTGACTTTAGATTCGTAATCAGCGACCCCAAAAACCCCCGAGAGACCATTTTCAAGCAATTTTGTTTAGTTTTTAATTCTTGTCCGCCATATTGGATCCACCATTTTGAATTTGCATATCTGATTTAAGATTAATATTCAGCAAACCCCGAGAATTTAGAAAACAACCATAATTTAAAGTATATGTTACTGATTTAATTTTATTACAGTTAAGTTTAACCTGAAATAATGCGTTGCCGTGTATAAGTTTGTTAATAACAAAAAAACATAAATAATATGTGACGCGATCTGAAGAAAGGGACCTTAGAAGCAAAAAATTATAGGTTATGTTTGCAATTTTTTAAATGAAAATACAAAAAAAGGATCAACTGTCAATATAAATCATTAAAGTTTAAGTCTTCATTAAAACTAAAATATTTAATAAACACTGATTTTAATTCGAAATAAGTAAAAAGAAACTTTCAAACAAGAAAAAAAGTAACTCTAACCCAACCTTAAAATGATTTGCTTCTAAGGTCCCTTTCTTCAGATCGCGTCACATATAAATTAATTTGTTAAAAAACTACTAAACCCTATTTGTAGAAACATAAAAATAAGAAATATGCAATTATTTAAATTTTTCCTTTAAGTTATGTTAAAAATATCAGTGACTCGAAAGGTGGTCGATATATCGACCACTGGGACTGAAAGGGTTAAAATGCGCAAAGATGAGGACGAGCTACTTCATTTGCAAAAACTGAAATACTGTAAAACTCATAATATAATTGATCATCTTATTAATATTTTTATTTAATTTTATTAATATTTCAGTACAAAATTTTTTTTTATTTATATTTATTTTTTTATATTGTTTATTGTTATTATTTTGTTATTTGTTATTTCATTAAGTTACAAGCTGTAAACAATAAAGAATCAATTTTCCGTAACTCCTTTGAATTTTAAACATGGCCGACCTTGACTGTAAGGACCAACCTGGACTACAAATTTTTTTTTTTAAATCTTTAATAACTTTTTCATTTTAAAACCAATCAATTTACTTTGTACAGAAAAGATGTTCCTATTAAACAGGACTTTCCAACCATATACTTCAATTGTCCAAATTCATTTTTAAAAAAAAGTTATAAACAAAAGTCAAAAAGTGGGCCGACCTCGACTATGTTCCCCTAAAATTATTTGAAGGAATTTTATTATTATCAAATTTTTTTGTTAAAATTCTTTGCAACAATTCGATGATTTTCAATACATTAATTTTAAAATTGATAATATATTTGAAAAGAAAAATTATAAAAAAGTTAAGAAACGTAACAGCAAAGAACAACTAACTTTAAACTGCGAACAGATTACCGGAACATGTACTTTATTATTATTAATTAATGTTATAATTATATTTATTTTATAATTAATTCAAAATTGGAATGACAAATAGAAATCATCAGAATTTTTCGTCACTTTTTTTCATTAAAAGATTAAAATTTTGTTAAATTTTATGTTTTGGTCAAATTGAAATTCTGCAGATTTTTGTTCTTTACTTCTAAGGAAAATTAGAAAATTGTTAAACAACTGTGATTAAGAAATAGAAAATTTATTTATTTTGCATTATTTTTGTTTATGAATCACAATTTTTTTAACAAAATTAATATTTTGTTTTAGAAAAAGAAGAAAAATATTTGCACAATTCCTATTTTTAATCTTATTTTTGAAACAAGATTTTCCACAGGAATTATTAATTAATTGCTCCGAGTCGAAGACTCGAAGTGATCAATTTCTTCATGTTTTCTAATAATTAAAGATGACCGAGAGATAAAATCATTATTTTATATATATATTATAAGATTATTCTTACTGTAACTTCATCAAAATTATTTTCATCATTTTAATTCAATTATTATTTTCTAGAATTTTAAATCATTTTTTATGAAAATAATAATTAAATTCCTGTGAAATTTTTATTATTTATGAAAATAATTAAATGTTTGCATACAATTTTATTAAAATTTTTTTTAAATAATTGAATTCTTTTAGGGAAATTTTTTTAAAATAGTTGATATTAAAAATCATTGAAATTAGAAAAATGCATTTTAATATTTTTGAAAATAATTGAAATTAGGACAAGAATTTTTTTGACCTTTATGAAAATAATTGAACTTTAGAGAAGAATTTTGTTATTTATAAAAATAATTGGGATTTTTACGAAAATTTTTTTCAAATTTTGTACATAGTTGAATTTTATAAGAAGAATTTTATTTTTTTTCTAAAAATGATTAAATTTCTGCAATTATTTGTAATTTCTACAAAATTGAATTTTTTTAGTGTTTTCAACAAAAATTTAAATTAGAAAATTTTCAAATTCTATTATTTTTAAAATTGCTAATTTTATTTAAAAAAAAAAGGTAGTAAGAAGTTAGCCGCGCGAATTGTCGCTAAGTGGATTTTTTGAAATAGAAAGAATGTCAATAGAAATAAGAAATAATAGTTTACTTATAAAATTTGTTTCCTTGAAATAATCTTCCATATGAGACAACCTTAGACGATTCAATTTCTTGGGAATATCTGAGAAATTGCTTGGCACTCGGTTGAATAACGATTGGCAACTGGTGGGCAAGAAGTTGCTGATACGTTATTTTAAATACTATATTTATTGTATTTAAAATAATAAATACTTACTTTATTATTTGAGAATTTATTTGTTTTATGTTAATATCGTTTCTGTATATTTGCTTCTTTCTTATCCTGCTAATAAATTTAATTCCTGCAACGAATTTTATATATTATTCATGAAAGAATACAAATATTTATAAAAATAATTAAATTTTACAAAGAATTCAATTAAAATTTTTGAGAATATATTGAATGTCTGTGTGGCATTTTATTGATTTTTTTTTTTTTTGAAAAAAATTGAATTGCTAAAAAGCATTTTAATAGTTATGAAAAGAATTGAATTCTTGCGAACGATTTTCCTAGAATTTTTTAAAATAATTGAATTTCCAAGAAGAAATTTATTACTTTTAAAAATAATTGCGAATTCTTGTGCGATGAATATTGTTATTTATGAAAATAATTGCATTTTGCAAAGAATTTTATTAAAATGCCTCAAAATAATGGAATTATTTAAAAAAAAATCAAATTAAAATTGTATTTTAAATAATTGATTTCTTTCGAACAATTTTATTAAAATACTTAAACATAATTGAATAACTGAGAAGAATTTTATTATTTATGAAAATAATAATTGTATGATTGCGAAAAATTTTATTTAAATGTTTAAAAAGAATTTAATTTTTGTGAAAAATTTGGTTATTTATGAAAATAATTGAGGGCGTATGGATCGGATAACTGCCCGTAGCGCATGCGCCCTCAATTAAATTTTGCAAAGAATTTTATTAAATTGCCTAATTCAAAATAATTGAATTATTCGTGAATAATTTATTCTTATTTATCGACATAATTGAATTTTCTCGAAGAATTTTATTAAAAAAATTTTATTAAAATATTTAGAAAGAATTTTAATTTATGTGCAAAATTTTGTTATTTTCTTATTTTTGAAAATAATTGAATTCCTGCGAATGATTTCATTAGGATTTCTTAAAATAATTAAATTTCCATGATAAAATTTATTTCTTTTGAAAATAATTGAATTCTTCTGATGAATATTGTTATTTATGAAAATAATTGAATTTTGCAAAGAATTTGCATGTGAATTCGTGGTGAATTCATAGTTTATTCATCAAACAAAAAAGACACCAAAATTTTGGAATTTTGCTATGAATTCTAAAAATATAATTTTTTCCAGTAGCTTTTAATAAAAATCCACGGACATTTGTCTGAATTCCCTGTCTCAGAAATATATAGTTTATCATAGTAGAGTTATAATACTATTAAAACTATATTCCAATTCATATTTTATTTTTATAAAAAAAAATTTGAATCAAAAATTGTTAAATTCTATTATTTTTAAAATTGCTAATTCTATTTAAAAAAGTAAGTATAAGAAGTTGCTTGTACTAATTATTATTATATAATATTATGAATTGACGTAAATAAAATATTTCCCATAAAAATGTTTAAATTTAGTTAAAGGTATGATTACTTAAAATTAATTGCGAAAATAAATAAAAAGCATTGAGTAAATATCCAACAGCCATATATTTATTCTTTATTTTTAAGAAACAAATGCTAATTGAGCATTATCTATATCAATAATCATAATGATAATAAATGCGTAACAATTTACTATTTACGAAGTATAAGGATAATTAACATTTAATTTATAAGTTTAAATATACGAAGGTGCGTTTTCGCGCGTGTACAGTACAGCGGTAGGTTTTTTTTTCTGTTTTTATTTATACTTTAATTGTATTCTTTTTTTCTTCCACTTATTCAACTTTTTTTTTTCATCATTATTATTGAAAAAAGTAAAAACTAAATATTGCTTGTCATTTATTTCTTTTTTTTTTTGCCTCGCGGACAAATTATATTCACTTTGACATTTTCTCTAAAATCTTTCAGCATATTTACACTCTCTTTCTTTCTCTTTGTTTTTTTTTCATTACGCGCAATTACACATCTATTTTTAAGCACCTACATCTTAATCTTAATTTTTTTTCGTTACTTTATTATTACTATTTTTAATATTATTATTATATTATGATTCTTATCATAATTATTATTACTATTATTGTAATAATTATTATTACTATTTATTATACGTAATTAATTTTTACTTTTTTAATTATTATTCTTATTATGTCGCGATAATAATAATAATAATATATAGTGCGTTTTTTTTACAGGCAAAGCTTGAAAAATCGGGTTAATTTACAGAATGATATCGCAGTGAAAAATAAACGGAATTTTTTTTTTTTTTTTTTTTTTTTTTTTTTTTAAATTTGTTAATTGACCGCACTTTTGAGATCGCCCTTTTTTTCTAAAAAATAAGATTCATTTCATAATTTCCGTTTTCTTTTATATGCACGGCAAAAAATCCAGAGAATTACAAATTTTTTTTTTCTCATTCAACTTTTTGTCACTTTTTTTTTTATTTTTTGTGTCGAATTTAAAAATATTTTTTCCATTTTCTTAAATTGAAATTTTTAAAAAGATTGAAAATTGAGCATATAATTTTGATTTTTTTTCATTGGTGAAATTTGATACTCTCTGTTATTTTTTTTTTAAATATTATAATCGCTACTATAGCGTACGATTTTGTTTTTTTTCTCCTCATTCCGTATTAAAAAGCCGGAAATTTCTGCGGTGCCTGTCACGTATTTTCAGATTGACAAGAAGCCAATAAAAATTTTTGAAAATTAATTTACAATAAATGTTTAGAAAATTTACAATCTAAATAAATTTCTTTTACTCCACAAAAGAAAACGATGAGATCCGAAATAAAGAATTTATTTATTTTTTAATTTTTTTTTTTTTTGATTTAACTTGAGTATATTTAGAAAAAACTCTCAGTCTTTATATAATAGGAAAATTTTCCCCCTTCTTTTTTTTTAATATTAAAAAGAATTTTTTTTTTTGATCGTTTTTTTTTTTGATAATATCACATTTTTTGTCACAATTTTGAGAATAGAGTATTTTTTTTTTAACTTAATTTTTATAAATTTTTCTTCCTTTTTTGAAAATAAAAATTTTTTGTGCAGACCGTCAAAAAGTGAATAATATAAAGACAACCATTTTATCAGTCCCGTGAATCTGTTTATACGTGAATATATATAATATATACATTGTTTAAAGAAATAATGATTCCAAAATAAATCTTTTTTTTTTTTTGGAATCAATTGGTTTTTCTCATTTTCTATCCGTTGTATTGCGTTATTATTATTATTATTTTTAGTTTCATTTTTGGCGGCAGGCTGCGCTCAAAGTAACACCGTCGTTTTTACAGTCTAACGCTTAAAAAATAATTTTTTTTTTATTTACTTTTTTTAGTGGAAGTACAAAGTCTTTAGCGGGGGGGGGGGGGAAAATGGTGGAGAGCAAAAAAGAGGAAGTAGAAAAATTGGTCACTGGACGAGCCTGGGACGAGATGTTTATATCTTATAGAACTAATATTTACAATCAGAGGAAATTGCGATAAGAAAAAATGTTTCTTTATATGACGAAAAATTCATTTCTGCACAAGGTTTTTAATCTTCAAATATTGAGGTTTAAAAAACAAAAAAAAAACATTTATTTATCAAAATTTAACAAAAAAAAAAAATTTTTTTTAATTTTTAAAAAAATAAAAATTTGAATTTTAACTGGGGTACCAAAGTACCCCAGTGGTCTATCGACCACTGGGGTAATTTGCTACCCCAGTCAAATTTCAAAATTTAACTACTTACGACCATCTTTGACGAATTTTGAATTATAATTATAAATAAAATATTATATTTCGAATAAAGTAAAAATATTCACTGGATCTTTAAAAAAATGTTATGCAAAAATGAATTTTCCCAGTTTCGTTCAAGTACCAATAGAATAATATATATGTATAGTTTGCCTGAGAATACTGTTAAGTCTTATGTTAATATTTGTTTGTTTGTTTTTTTTAATCAAAATCGAAGTTTCGTTGATTTTCAATTTCCTTGAAAATTCCAAGTGCGTCCAGTTAAAGTTTGTGCACAAGTGATGAGCAAAGAGCAAGGCATTCCAGGCAAAAGGATCCTTTGGTTCTTCTTTTATTATATATGAATAAATCAAGTTTTATTTATATACATATATATGACGCGGTAAAAAGAAAGGCACCTTAAAAGTGACTCTATTTTTAGGTTATGTTTCTGTTAATTTTATAGTTTCATTTTAAAAAATTACAAACATAACCTAAAATTTTTGCGTTTTTAAGGTATCTTTCTTCGGAGCGCGTCACATATGAAGTACTTGCAGTCGTTTATATATATAATATATAATATATGATATATTATATTATATACTATATAACATATTATATTATATACTATATAACATATTATATATTATATATTATATATTATATATTATATGTTATATATTATATATTATATAATATTATATATTATAGATTGTAAAATATAATATATTATAAATATACAAGATTATAAATATATATATAGGAGAAGGAGCTATCGCTATAAATCAACATTCGATAAATATTTTGAAACGCTTACAATTATAAAAATGATTGCACTGAGAAGTAGATTTAAAAAAGTCAAGTATAAAAATAAATAAGTTAGACATTCTCTAAGTCAGCCTTTTACGTGATGTTAGAAAAGTTAAACGCATCAAAGAACGTTTTTTACACATTAATTTTCATTACTGTACGTATTTTTACTTTTTTTTTGTAAATTTTTTTTAACTATATAGAGAGAGTTCATCGAAGAAATAACTTCTTATTTCCCCCATCCATATTAATACGTATAAAAAATGAAATGTTCTATAGAAATATATAAAATAGACGACGCCCTACGAAGAAAGATTTTTTTTTTTAAACATTTTAAAGTGAAAATAAATTTTAAAGATAATTATAATTAATTAAAATTATTTAAATACTGATTAATTTTCTGTTATTCTTAGTTAGATTTTATAAAAAATGTTAAATAATTGATTTCTTTCGACTAGTTTTATGTAGATTCTAATTTAAATAAATGAATTCCTGAGAAATTTTTATTATTCATGAAAAGAATTGAAATCTTATCAAGATTTTTACAACAAATTTTTTAAATAATTGAATTCTGTTTAGAAATTTTATGAAAACAGTAGATATTGAAAGTCATTGAATTGCGAAAAGATTTTAAATATAATTAACTTTTACAAAGAATTCTATTAAAATTTTTGAAAATAATTGAATGTCTGTGTGGTATTTTATTGAATTTTTTTGAAAATAATTGAATTCATAAAAAGCATTTTATTATTTATGAAAATGATTGAATTCTTTGGAACGATTTTATTAGAATTTTTTAAAATAATTGAATTCTTGTGATGAACAGTTTGGTAATGAATATTGTTATTTATGAAAATAAATAAATTTTGCAAAGAATTTTTTTAAAATGCCTCAAAATAATTGAATTTTCGGGAATAATTATGTTATTTATTGAAATAATTGAATTCTTTCGAAGACTTAGAAAATTAAATTTTTTTTAAATAATCGGTTTTTTCGAAGAATTGAAATTAAATTTTTAAGAATAATTACAATTTTTGAACAATTCCTGTAAGATTGAATTAAAAATATTTGAAATTCTGCGATGAATTTTATTACAATTTTTAACCATAATTGAATTCTTGCGAAAGATATTATTAAAATTTTCTAAAATATTTGAATTCCTGAGAAGAATTTTATTATTTATGAAAATAATTTAATTATTGTGCAAAATTTTATTAAAATGATTTAAAAAAAATTTTAATTTCTGTGAAAAATTATTTTTATGTTTGAAAATAATTGAACTCTTGCGAACGATTTTATTAGAATTTTTTAAAATAATTGAGTTTCCAAAAAGAAATTCATTACTTTTAAAAATAACTGAATTCTTGTGATGAATATTGTTATTTATGAAAATAACTGAATTTTGCAAAGAATTTTTTCAAAATGCCTCAAAATAATTGAATTTTCGGGAAGAATTTTGTTATTTATCGAAATAATTGAATTCTTCGAAGAATTATTTATCTAAATAACTGAATTCTTAGCAAAAATTTTATTAAAATCTAAAAAAATAATTGAATTATTTCAAAAAAATTTAATAAAAATCGTATTTAAAATAATTTATTTCTTTAGAACAGTTTTATTAAAAATATTCGAAAATAATTGAATTTCTGTGAAAAATATTCTAATATGTTTGTAAATAATTGAATTCTTCCCAAAAATTTTAAATAATTCATTTTTTCGTGGAATTGAAAGTAAATTTTTAAAAATAATTACATTTTTCGAGCAATTCCTGTAAAATTGTATTAAAAATAATTGAAATCCAGCGAAAAATTTTATTATTTATGAAAATGATTGAATAGTTCCAAAGAATTTTATTAAAATTTCCAAAAATAATTGAATCCATGAGAAGAATTTTATTACTTATAAAAATAATTGAATTATTGCGAAAAATTTTATTAAAATGTTTAAAAAGAATTGAATTTCTATGCAAAATTTTGTTATTTTTGAAAATAATTGAATTTTACGATTATTTTAAAATAGTATTAACAATAATTGAAATTCTTCAATGAGTTTTATTATTTACGAAAATAATTGAATTCTGACATGAATTTTTATGAAAAATGTTATTATTAGTGAAAGTATTTGAATTATTGTGAAGAAGTGTATAATAATTTTGTTGAATAATTGATTTTTACGAAATTGTTTTGAAAATTTTTTTCTAAATTAATTGAATTTCTGTTAAAATGTTATTTGTTACGAAGTAATTGAATTTTAGATGAATTTTATTAATTTTTTTTTTAAATAATTGAATTATTTTGCGAAATTTTATGAAAAAACGAAACATTGAAAATAATTGAATTTCGAATATTTTTTAAAAATAATTGAATTTCAAATATTTTTTTAAAATAATTGAATTTCAAATATTTGAGACTATAATTTTTGAGAAGCTTTTTGATTTCTAGTATTAGCAAATTTAAAGTAGTGGAAATTCTAAAAAAAAAACAGAAATAGTATCTTTTAGTAGCTAAAATCTAAGAAAACCTTTTTTTGTAGAGCGTCACATATTTGTATATTATTATATCTATCAAGGAAAATTGTGCAAGCGACATTGGCGAAATATTATTATTAATGCCAAAAAGATTTATTTCATAAAAATTAAATTTTTCGCTCTTTGAAAACTTATGGAATAAATCTTTCTCGCTATCGTTGTAATATATATTTTTTTTCTTTTCTTAAAAGTTTCTAACTTTTCGTATTGGAAATAGACTTTAAAAGACTATTTTCATCAATGTAATAAATTATTATTATATATTTTCTTATGTACAAAGTCGCGTTTCAAAATTAACAACGCCTGTGCGCGCAGCCTTCCGCTCGTCCATTCTCGACGAGATATAATATATATAATATAAATTAGTGCTTGTATATACATATATATTCAAGTTATATTAATATTTTTTTATGCGATGTTGTGTACCTTAATTTGTAGAGTTTATTTTATAATGTTAGTATGTACAGGTACAGGTCTCGTATAGTTGCAGTCGTGTCGTCACTGATTTCTTTTTTTTTTTTTTTGGGCATGCCCAAAAAATGAATTTTTTTTTTGGCGGGTGCCGACTAAATCCGCCAAAATTTGAGAGGCTTTAATTCATAAAGCCGCGGTTTTTACTTTTCATTCTTCACTTCGTAAAGCCTTAATCACACTTTTTTATTTATTAAAGCCCTTTTCACACTCCTACTATATTTATTTCACACTCCTAGTAAAGCTTTTCTCACATGTCCATAAAGCTGTGTTTCACACTCCCTTTTTTTCTGGAAGAAATGAGGATATATTAATTTTCTTCCTTCATCTTGAATTCTCTTTCCTTCCTGGTAGGGATAACAACTGAAGAACAATTCAGTCTTTTTGTTTTTGGTACACAGTCTTCATTTTTTTTTCTTGACTGGAACACAATCATTTTCGAACGAATATTGTTTTTTGGAAAACATTTTTTTTTTCTTTTACAACCAAATGAGAAAATAAATCGCATTCAAAGTGTGTTTTTGTAATTTTTGTGAGTTTCATTCTCACCATTTTTTTGGAAGCACTTATAATTGCGATTTGTATTTCGAGTTGAATTCCATTTTTTAATTTTTTGTTTTATTTGTTTTTTTGGTTATGTGTGTTCCAGATTTTAAGTGCATTCGATAATGTGCGGTTGGGACGTTTCAATGACACTTGGACGTCCTACGGAATTTTCCAAATTGTGAAGTGACGTTGAGTGTGGTCCATGATTTCCATTGCGCCTTTCGTAACTTTCAATGTGTTCCAATTCACATTCCTTTGGAATTGCACCTGAAAAAGAAAATTTTTTGTTTTTCGTTTTCTTCGAAATATGTTCTAATTAAAATAAATAATATAGGGTCAAAAATTGTTAAGGCCCTGAAAAATTAATAGTCTTTATAGTTTTAATAAATTATTTTGCGTTTGAGGTAAAATTAGAATAAAAAAAAAATATTTCACGCGAGTCTCACGCGATTGGTCGGTGCGATTGGGGGAAACACAGCGCGGTGGGAACTACTTGCCCATGCGCAGCACTTCCCTTCTTCATTTTAATATAATACCAACTTTTTCCCCAATTTACAAAACAGAACTAACTTTTTGAATATCAATTGTAATAATTAAAAATTTTTGAATTAAATAATTTTAAATTTTATATAAAATAATCTTAAATTTTAAATAAAATAATTTTAAATTTACTCACCGACACTTATCTCTGGAGCGTATTCATAATAAGTGGGAGAACCAACAGCTGCTGCTAGCGCAAGTTCATCCTCAATGTTGTTTGGTCGACAACTCGTTGTTTTCCAATGCGTTCGAAGTCCACTTGCGCTGATATATTTCTTGTCACAACCTTGACATGTGTAGGGCCTCTCGTTCGTGTGAAGTCTTTTGTGAAGTTTCAAATGAACAAATTGGGTGAATTTCGCCGAACACAAATCACAAGCGTAGGGCTTCTGGCCCGAGTGCAGTCTCAAGTGTGTCTTTAAATTCGACGTTGAGCTAAACCTCTTTTTACAAATTTCACATTGATGCGGTTTCTCTCCTGTTGGAAAAAAATTAAATTTTATTTTTTTTATTTTTGATACGAGAGGAGAAATTTTTTATTTGTTTAAAGAGAATCTGATGTATAGAGGATGAGTTTGGCTTTAATTTATTAAAAAAATGTATTATATTTTAAATCCTTTTTCAATACAATTTAGTTTAAGTATTAATTTTTTTTAAATTATTAGTTCCATATGTAACCTCCTATTTTGACTTGATTTTTAGGAATCACAATAAGAAAATTTCAACAATAATATTTTTTCAAATAACTTAATTCTTGAACCACTTTAATAATATTATTACTCAGAAAATATTTAATGACTAATTTTATTTAAATATTTCAAAATTAATTAAATTTTTAAAAAAATTTCCTTTACAATTTTTATAGATAGATGAACTTTAAAAGGTTTTCATTTTAAATTTTGGAAAATTTCAATTTTTATTAAATTTAATTAAACATTTTAAAGAACTTAGATTTTTGAAAAATTTAAATAATTCAAATTCTTCTGATATTAGTTACATTTTTTAATATATTTAATTAATATTGTTAAAAATAATGGATTTATAGAAGAATTTTATGTTAAAAACACTAAAAAAAAATTGAATTTTGGAGAAGTTAGAAATAATTGCATTTTAATTATTTCCAGAACTAATAAAATTCTTTACAAAAATTCAATTATGTTTAAAATTCTTTTAAAAATTCTTTTCAAAATTTCAATTATCTTTGAAAAAAATACAATTTTTTCCAAAATTCAATTATTTTCGAAATTTTTCTCAATTCAATGATTTTTAATATTTACTATTTTAATAAAAGTTTCGAAAAGAATTGAATTATTTAAAAAAAACCGAGTGATAAAATCATTATTTTATATTATAAGATTTTATAAAAAAAGTTTTTTAAATTATTTTTTATGCAAATAATTGAACTATTGGAAAGAAATTTATAAAACATTAGTAAGTAATTTAATTTTGCAGAAGAATTTTCATATTTACAAAGATAATTGAAATTTTGACAAGAATTTTATTAAATTTCTTTGCAAATAATTGAATTTCAGAGAAGAATTTTATTATTTACAAAAGATAATTGAAATTTTGAACAGATTTTTTTCTAAAAATGTTTAAAAGTAATTGAATTTGGCAGAAGAATTTTGATATTTATAAACATAATTGAACTTTTGAGAATTTAAAAAAAAATTTTTAAATAATTGAATTTCTGTGAAGAATTTTCTTACTTTTGAAGATAATTGAATTTTGCAAAGAATATTATCAGAACTTTTGAAAATAAATAAATTTCCATGATGAATTTTATTATTTATGAAGATAATTAAAATTTTAACGAGAAATTTTAAAAAAATTTTGAAAATAATTGAATTTCAGAGAAGAATTTTATTACATTTGAAAATAATTGAATTTCTAAGATGAATTTTATTATTTCTACAGATAATTGAAATTTTGACAAGAATTTTATTAAAATTTTAGCAAATAAATGAATTGCAGAGAAGAATTTTATTATTTATAAAGATAATTTAAATTTTGAACAGATTTTTTTAAAATTGTTTAAAAGTAATTGAATTTTGAAGAAGAAGAATTTTGATATTTATAAATATAATTGAAATTTTAAGAAGAATTTAAAAAACAATTTTGAAAGTAATTTAATTTCTGCCAAGAAATTTATTACTTTTGAAAATAATTGAATTTCTACAAAGAATTTTATTACTTTTGAAAATAATTGAATTTCTAGGATGAATTTTATTATTCACAAAGATAATTGAAATTTTGAATAGATTTTTTTCTAAAAATTTTTAAAAGTAATTGAATTTTGCAGAAGAATTTTAATATTTATAAACATAATTGAAATTTTGAGAAGAATTTAAAAAAAAATTTTGAAAATAATTGAATTTCTGGAATTTTTTTACTTTTGAAGATAATTGAATTTTGCAAAGATTTTTTTCAGAACTTTTGAAAATAATTAAATTTTTATGATAAATTTTATTATTTATAAAATTTTGATGAAAAATTTAAAAAAAATTTTGAATTTAATTGAATTTCTGCAAAGAATTTTATTACTTTTGAAAATAATTGAATTTCAGAGAAGAATTTTATTATTTATATCGATAATTGAAATTTTTACAAAAATTAAAAAAAATTTTTTTTAAATAATTAAATTTCGGAGAAGAATTTTATTATTTATGAAAATAATTGACATATTTTAAAGAGAATTTTTGAAAAAAATGTTAAAAATACCTAATTAACATTTTGCTATGAATTTTATTAAATTTTTAAAAATTTTATTCCGGATTGTTTGATATTAATGTATCTGTTGTCGAGAAATGTGATTTTTTTACAATTTTGACAATTTCGTGTTTCCTTTTTGTCTATTTTTCTAAAATTTCATGCGACTTTTTTCCGACTTTTTCGGAAATTTTATGCGCGACTTTTCGTGACTTTTGTTGTAAATTTATGCAATTAAAGCGACTTTTTTTTTGAGTCTTAAAGACGATCCGAGCCTTGGATTCGTAATCAGCGACTTCAAGAATCCCTTGATAACAATTTATACCAAAATCCGTTAATTATTAAAAATTTTGTCCGACATTTTTAATTTTGAAATACTAGGTTCGGATTTTACCCCAAAAAACCCCAAACATCATATTTCAGGCCAATTGGATCAATTTTTCATAAATTCGCCAGTCTTAATGGTGGCATTTTGAATTTTGAAAACCTAGGTTCAGATTCGTAATCAGTGGCCCCAAAAATCCCCTAGCATCATATTTCAGGCCAATTGGATCAATTTTCCATAAATTCATAAATAAAACTGTATTCACAATTTTGAATGTTGGAAAACTAAGTTCAGATTTGTAATCAGCGACTTCAAGACTCCCTTGATAAGAATTTATACCAAAATCCGTTAATTTTAAAAAATTTCCTCCATTTCGAATTTTAAAATGCTATAGGTTCAGATTCGTAATCAATGACCCCAAGAACCCCCGAGTGGGAAACATCAAATTTAAATCTCATCTAGAGGTTTCTGCCAATTTTTTTGAATTCTGACCTACTGTTGAGAATGGGTTGGATGAATAAGAGATACATGAATAAAACAAAATTAAAGAAAGAATTAAATTTACCTGTATGTACCAAATGATGTTTCTGCAGATGAGCCAGCTGCGTAAAACTTTTTGTGCAAACATTACATTTAAATGGTCGTTCCCCCGAATGCGTGCGAAGATGAACCTTAAGATTTGAGAGTTGTCCAAATGTTTTACAACACACATTACACTCGTAATGCATTTTACCATCCTTCTTCTTGAGTGGATAGGGCAATGATCGATAGCCCCTCGAACCCTGTGAATTTGGACTCAACGATCCACTTTGCGAGCAGGCATGATCGTCGGGCGAGAGACTGCCCGCCGGTGAATATCTATTGAGCCCCTGATTACCATGAATCGTCAAACCCGGATGATGACCCAGGTGCAGATTATGAGTGCCCGCAATTAGTTGATTACTGTCAATCTGCATTGTCGATGATGTTGGCAGTTGATGATTGTTATCGAGTCGCCTCTCGCGAGATTCATAGACACTTGTCGTTGGTGTCGGTGAATAAGGACTGCAATTTATTGACAGAGGTGTGACATTATGATGCAGGGAGTTTTGATGATAGAGTCCGTAGGAGTAGGACGATGGGGATTGAATCGGTGAGATTGGCGAGACACTTGGATTTGAGTTTAGATAAACTGTTGATTCAATTTGTCCGGATGTTGAGTTTGAGTAGTGGATTGCGCTGGTGGTTGTGGGTGAGGGACTTTTACTCCTTCGTTTTGGTAGTGCGGTCGAATTCGCTGATGTTATGATGGAACTGGAGAGAGTTGTGCTTGAATGTATGCCGGGACTGCTGGCTGTCGAATGAAGAACACTTGAATGGTTTATAAGGTCCCGGGAGTGGAGACTACTTCCGTTGTTATGAAGACTGCCATTACTCGAGTGCGGGATGTTAGAATGTAGGTTCCCGGTGCTCGAGTGTAAATTCCCGGTGGAGTGAATTGTTGGACTCGGAAGAATGCCACTACTTGGCGAACAATTTTCCGTTTGCATCGGAAGATTCGAACTTGAGTCGGGACTGCAGGGGAGAATGTTGCCGTAGCGATGGGACTTTTTGTAGGAGTAGGCCATTTCGGTGGGACTCGACGGCGGTGGGGTGACGGAATCAACTAGATGGTGTTGCTGATTGTTACTTGTATTGTTGTTGCTGTCCGTGGTGTTGTTCCTTAGGAGAATATTCTCGAGAATTGAACTCGAGGTTGTGATATAAGTTCGTCCGGATAGTTGGTTTAATTTTGGTTCGGCCTCGTAGAACGGTTTGGAACTCTTCTCAATTAATTCGTCGTCAGATAGGTTCGATTTTTGGTTTATGGGCGAGAGGGGTTTTTGAATTTGCAATTCAGGCGAGGCTGCTCTACTCGACAGTTCATCCTTCTCCTTCACCTGATCAAGATTCTTCGTCGATTGAAAGTTATTGTAAGTCTTACTGATCTTAATCTTCACTTTTCGATATTCGTTCTTGACGGTGGTCGAATCATGCTTAAGAATTTCGGTTCCTGCAGAATTACGCTCTTTGGCGTTTTTCGAAAAATCGAGGACATAATTCTCCGAGTCTGATTCACTGCTCTCTTCGGGTGGTGTTAGAATTTCGTCGTGATAGCCATTCGAGTGGTAACCTTCGTCCGACCTTACGGAACCATCGGTGGGGGTCATTTGCGAACGCCTTTCGTATATCGTCGAATCCTTGAGGGGTGACACGATCTCCACCGTTGGGGGAATTTCCGTCGACTGTTGAACCTGTTGCCCTGAAATCACAAATATTTTTGTAAATTTGTTTGAAGAGTTTGGTTTGTCCAAAAGAAAAGTCACAACTTACTTATTCGTTGAAGCATCTGTTCGCCATTGTCCGGATAATTTAGCCTCTCGGCGAATTCCCGACAATACCAGACCAACAATTCCTGATTTGGTAATATTGGTTTGATTGTGTAAAAATAGATATTCATTTGATACTGGCATGCAATTAAATTTTGCGATTCCGATGAATACGCCGGGTTCACGTATCTCATCCAATTTGATTTTTGAACATCAAAACCGTCGATGTAATAGAACAATTCGTTGTTCTTGTATATCTGAAAGGAAAAGAATTTTTTTTTATTAGAAAAGGAAATGAAGATTATTGAAAATTAAATTCTCGCTTATATCGAATTGATAAGTTATGAGATGTCTGCTTCTTGCTTTTCGTTTTAAGTACCGTTCGAGAAACCAGTTTTGCCTCGAAGGTTCTTTTTCAGATTTTTTTTCTATAACTATTTTTTTTAAAATGCGACTAGGAAAGATAAGCATTGCTTAGGGACCAAGTCTCTGATTTATGGCTTTGAAGAGGATGGTTCACTTTCAAAAAAAAAGAAAAAAAAGCTGATGTAATGGTAATTGCAAAATCTTTGATAGGATGATGATTCTTCACCCAACGGCAAATTCATTTCCATTTTAATATTTCAGGGAGAACGGGAGGAATTAAAAGATTTCTTCTCTATTTTTACATTCTCATTTTTTTCAAATAAGTTATTTAAATATAATCGATCACAAAATTTGATCAATTTAGAAAAATTGCCAGAAAACTTACCCTCCAGAAATATTTTCGATTCGCATCAGCTGGCACCGAATCCTTGGTGTATTTTTGACCGATCAACGGTCCGAATCGGGTCCCCTTGGGAATGTAACTCGTACTCCAAACTCCCACCGCCTGGAAAATGAAAATTAGACGCATAAAAATTGTGATTCACTTCAATTTTTTTTTTTCAAATGCTTCGAATTGATTACTCCAAATCAACTATTTCAAATAATTTTTCGAAAGTTTTTCTAAAATTCAATTATTTAAATATAAAAACTCAATTTTTTATAATAATTATAACTGTCTATGTATTTTTCTTATAAGTTATTAAAATATTATTTTTTTAAAAAATAAATAAAAATAAATATATATTTAAATATATTTTTAAATTATAATAAAGAAATTCTTACAATTAATTTTTTAAATAATATTTTAAAATAATTTTTTATTTACTTTGTTCGAAGATAATTGAATCTTAAAACATTTATGATAAAACAGTTCTAAGAATTAGTTTTCAAGAAAAATATTTTAATGTCATCATCATCAGGTTAAGCCTAAATAAACAAACAATAAAAAAAAATTAAAAATTAATTTTTCCAAAATGTCAAATATTTTCAAAGATTTTCCTCAATTCAATGAATTTTAATATCTCTTTTAATAAAAGTTTCCAAAAGAATTCAATTATTTAAAAAAAAAAAATTTGATAAAATTCTACGCAAACATTTAATTATTTTCATAAATAATAATAATTTCACAGAAATTCAATTATTTACAAATTTTTATTGTAAATTTCTTCGCAATAATTCCATTATTTTTAAAAATTATAACATTTTTTACATTCAATTATTTTCATGAATAATAAATTTCTTTTCAGAAATTCAATTATGTAGTTTCAAAAGTATAATAAAATTCTTCTCACAAAATTTAATTATTTATTTATTATGTTTAAAATTTTTTAAAAATTCTCTTATCTTTATAAATAATAAAATTCTTCTCCAAAATTCAATTATTTTCATAAATAATAAAATTATTTTTAGGAATTCAATTATTTTAAAAATTTTTAATAAAATTCAATTATTTTCATAAATAATAAAATTATTTTTAGGAATTCATTTATTTTCTACAATTTTCAACTAAATTTCATTTTCAAATCAATTATTTCAAATAATTTTCCGAAAGTTCTTCTAAAATTGAATTATTTAAATAAAAATTTAAATTTTTTTTAATAATTTGCAACTGTCCATGTATTTTTCTTAAGTTATTAAAGTATTATATTTTAGAAAAAAAATTATTGTAAAGAAAGTCTTACAATTAATTTTTTTAAAATATTTAAAAATAATTTTTTTATTTACTTTGTTCGAAAATAATTGAATTTTAAAAAAATTATGATAAAACAATTATCCCAATTCTAAGAACTAGTTTTCAAAAAAATATTTTAATGTAATTTTTGGAAAATAATTGGATTTTTTAAAAAAAAATTTTGTATATAATTGAAAAATAAAAATTAATTTTGTTGATGAATTTTAATTAAAAATTTTTAACATAATATGCCCATAAATAAAAAACGAGTTAATAAGGACAATAATTGGAAATTGGAGAAGTCAATAAACTGAGATGTAAACAACATGTGACAATGACAATATTTTTTTTCGAGAAAAATTCAATCATGAATTTAGTTTTCTTATTCGGGGAGAATAAATTTTATTTTTAAAATATCGTCTTTTTTATTAATATTGTATTATTAATTTTTAGATGAAGCATTTCAGAAAAACAATAATGTTTATTAAAATTTTTCTAATTTTCATTAGATTTTGTCTCTAATACTTACATTAGGAGCTTGCGATGATTTGAGCACCAAATTTCTTGGCAATGATGCTTCGGCTCGATTTGAATCGGTTGGTGATCCTGCAACATCGGGTACAAGATAAACGGCATGTTGCTCGAATTCCTCCTCCCGAAGGGTCGCATGATCCCATTCGCTAGCCTCCATTCTTCAACTGAAAACCAAAAAAAATTTAAAATTTTATTTTTCATAATTTTCCATAATTTTTTTTTTTAAATTGATTTTTGGTGCATGAAAAGTTTTACATCAAATTTCTTGGAAATTTGCAAAAAAAAGTCGGAATATATTAATTTGCGGCTTTTAAGAGAATGCGAATTTTGTGAATGTTACACACACACACACATATACACAGAGTTGCATTGCTTATAACGGTATCCAAATTGCGACTCAATCATTCTTCGTTCTCCACACATCATCAATTCGCCTTTCTCTCGTTTAAAGAAAATTCAGCCTACAAAATTTTATTAACTCCAAACACTTTTCTCTCCGCAAAGCAGAATTTCTCCTCTCTCAATATATATCTTTTCGATTACTATTCGTCTTCGACCAAAAAATTATTAAAAAAAAAAAATTTCTTCCTTTTTTGGAGAATTTTTTTTCAAAAAATTTTTTTTTCATTCAAAAATTTAATTGTATCATGGAAAGAATGAAATAAATAAAATAAAAATGAATTTAATCCATGCCGAGAAGTTTTTGAAAAATACGAGCTTTTTTTCTGTATTTTTAATAAAAAATTGGATAGAATTTTAACAAAATATTTTTTTGGAAATATTGGGGTAGAATAAAAAAATACATTGCGCGAAACGTGGAATTTTTCTGCGACTATCGGTCGATCGAGAGGGAAGCTACCCTCGCTGGTGAAATTCAACTTCGCTGGTGCAGCGGTGCACGCTTTAACACCGCGAAAGTGAAACCCGTCCATGCATTGATCGACTGCATACGGGGGGAGGAAGAGGGATACAAACTCCGTCGTCTTTCACCCTCGTTCCTCACCCTTTCATTCGTCACTCAATTCTTTTTTTTTCTCCATCTTCCAGTCACGAAAATCCCTCCCCCTCTTGACAATTTTCCTTCTTTTCAATTTTCCCTCTTGGAAAAAGCGCCCCTAAGTGAAAATTGAATTTTTCACTTTCAAAATTGATTTTCCGCGGAATGGGCGTTTTTCGTGTTATATTCAAAAGAACCAAAGTGAACGTACCAAAAATAATTTTTTTTGTCCCTTTTTTTTTGACAGATTGGTCCCTTTCTGGAGGGTGGGATGGAGTAACGGGGGTTTATGTGATCCTGTAATTTTTCAATGACACTGAATCCAACTTCATATTATCACTCCACTTATTACGAGTCCAAAATTGAAACTTTTTTTGTAAAATTGTCCTGATTTTAATCAACATTTATTCGGGCGGGACGAGGGATCGATCCGAACGACTTTCCGAGTTTATCGATTATCAGGACATCAAAAGGGCTTTTCGGTGTGGAGAAAAAAGAAAAGGGATTGTTTTAATCCCTTTTTGAATATAGTTGACGATTTTTTGATATTTCCGACACACAATGAAATGAGAAAAAAATAAAAAAAAAATGAGTGAAATTGTCGAAAGGGAAATTTGTTTATATGGGAGTGGGATGATTTTTTTTTTTTTTTTTTTTTAGGTGGAAGAAAGAAGGAGGGTTGAAATTTAGGATTTGTGAATTAAAATTGAAAAAGAATAGTTTTTTTTGTGTTTATATTGTTGTAATGACGCTGTGAGGTGATGAGAGGAGGGTGTGTATGAAATTTTCGTAAACAATGAAACAGCGCACGAGGGTGTACGTCGCGGCTCGCGAATGGCACAGTGAAACTCGGGTAGACCTGACCTAGCCCAACGCGAGGCGGCTTGGCCGACGGTCTCTCTATACACTCGTTTGTATTGGTGGATATAGGCGCCAGCTTGTACACGCGCCGTGCAAAGCCAGCAGACAGAGCCAGAACCCGAAGGTGGTGCATTTCTCGTGCGCTGCGCTTTCGATCGACCCGTTGCCAGAGGCTCCCTCCCTTCCTCTCACTCACTCACTCACACTCTTTCTCCCTCATTTCCTCTTTCATTTTCCTCCTTTCTCTCCCACCTTTTACTTCCACTATGCTTTTTTTCTTTCTCTCTTTCCTTATACTCTTTTCTTCTTTAAAAAAAAATTTTCAAGCCGATCTGATATTTCACCGAGACTTTAAGGATAGAAAAATTCTACTTGAAAAAATTTACCATTTTAAAATGGTAAATTTTTTTTATTTTCAGTTATATTTTAATATTTTACTCAATATTTTTTTCCGCAGGTTTCCACTTTCTGCTCGGATTGAGAATAATTCGGAGATGCGGTTCATTTGCGCAGGCGCGAGTTGACGTCACAGTAATGGCGTACATACGAGACGAGCTGATGACACTAATATAAGATCTTGAATCTTGTAAAGATTGTCATTTGGTAAGGAACAGAAAAAAAGGAATTTAAATATAATCCACCACGTTATTAAATTGTTTACTTGAAAATTCAAGAATACGAACTTTACGGACCAAAAATGAAAAATTAGGGACCAATTACTAACAAAAATATAATCAGTCCGAGTCAAATAAGAGAACATTTCACTTAAAACGATAAATTAAATTTTTCATAATTTAATTATAATTTAATTTATAATTTTGATTAATAATTTTATAATAATTTAATTTATAATTTTGATTAATAATTTTATAATAAAGTTGACCGAGTAATAAAATCATTTTTTGGCACGCTCCAAAAAAAGGTAACTAAGAAATAAAAAATTTGAGGTTAGGTTTTTAATTTTTTTTTAGTAAAAATACAGAAAGAGAATCAATTATTCATCTTTAAGTCTTCATTATAAATACAAGAATTTTTAACTAAACTTCTTCTTAATAAATCGATTATTTTTTTATAATAATTTTCGAAAAAGTTCTCTTTCTTTGACAATTTTCAAATCCATTTGTTTACAATATTCAATTTTACGAAATTTCAATTATTCGTTAATTCTTCATTTAAGTAAATAATAGAAAATAAAAACATAAAATAATATTTTTAAAAAATTAAACTAAACTTTTTGAAAAACTAATTTTAAAAACTCAATTATTTTTCAAGATTCACACTCTTAGATTGAATCAGTCAAATTTGACTGATTCTCAGTCAAAAATGACTGATTCAATCAGTCCAGACCCGCTCACTGGCGGACCAGTCCGTTTGACTGATTCAAACCAATCATATACTGTTATTGATTGAATCAGTCAAATACACAGAAGAAATCAGTTGTTTTGAATGATAGAAATTGTTGAATCTATTATTTCATTCAATTGTTTGTATTATTTAAATCATTAACTTTTATTGAAATTTCAATAATTTTTGTCATTTAAATCAGTAATTTTGACTGTCTCAAATAATGATTTTTATTGATGAAATTAATAAAATCTACTGTTTGTATAGTTTAATTTGACTGATAGCATCAGTCAATGCTAATGAAAAAAGCAGTTGTTATGAATGATAGAAATTGTAAATTTAATTAATTTAATAAGTTATTATCATTATTTACATAATTCATTTTCATCAAAATATCAATTATATTCACTTTTTAAAATTAGTTATTGTCACTAAAGAAAATAATGATTTTTATTGATAAAATAATAAACTTTATTGTTTAAATCAATTATTTTAATTATACTTAACAATAATTTATTTTCATGAAAGTAATCATTTTTATTTTCAAAATCCGTTATTTTTATCAAATTTAAGAATAAATTTTATCAATAAATTTATGAAGTTTTACTGATTTGTAAATTGGATTAATTAATCGATCAATGGTTTCCACTGCACTTAAAAATTTTTTTTATTAATAATAAAAGCATAGGTAACAAAAATTATTATTGTAACAATATTTATTAAATAAAATAAAATATAAATTAAATAAATATAAATTTTTATTGTTTAAAATAATTATTCTAATTGAAGTTATTAATGATTATTATTGATATAATAGCAAATTTCATTGTTCAAATTGATTATTTTTAATAATATTACATTAATTCAATGACTAATTTATTAAAATATTTAATAATTTTAATATAAGGTGTGCAAGGTTTCAAAACTCTTAAACAAATTTTTAAAACATTGTTTATTGAACAAAAATTAGATAAGTAACTGAAATTTGTTTAATGCACAAAAATTGTTATATAACAATCATAAATAAGTAAAGACAACTAAATTATTTGAAAGCACTACCACTCAATTTTGCAAAATTATAAATTAATTTTGTCTATACAATTCTTAAGTACCGTTCTAAAATATTTAACTCCAATCAGTTGGAATTAAATACTATTGAATCACTTCACAATCACTTCAGAATATTACTATCACTATATATTGAACAACTTTGAATAATCAGGATGAAAAGAAGAAATATCAGTCATTAGTCAATTACTAAAACTTAAAATATTTTTCTTACTCGCGGCGTCAGTTTTCCTCATGCCAAAGCTGAAGAGCAACTGACGCTTCAAAGCATCTTGAAAGACTTTTTAAAGAAAATGTATGAAATTTTCGTATACTTCCATCTTATATTTAAGTACAAAAAAATTTCACAAACTTTCTACCTAAATAAATTCATAAGAAAAAAAGGGTCCCGAAAAAGTCATAAAACACGGACCTATTGTAACGAGAAACCTATAGTTCGACATCCTAAGACAAACCAGATGTGGCAAACCTTTTGAAACGAAGGAATTCTTTCAAATATTTTATTTTCGAATAGTATATAATATAAACTACAAATATTTTACAAAACATAACTATTTACAGCAATGTATTTTATTAGTAAAAGAAAAATAGTTGCTTGTATTTTTTTGTTTAAAAAAAGAAAGTTTTTGATTTTTAATAAACAATATATTTGTTAAAAAATCATAATAATATATCATTTAATGTAAAAATTGTCAACAAATATATTTATATTAAGAAATAATGTTATTTTGTCTATATTGCAGATAAATATAATTTATTTGCATATTTAAAAAAAACAGGTGTATTTGTTAAAATGACTGATCTAAGTCAGTTAAAATAATCAACAGACAAATCAGTTAAATGAAATGACTGGTTTACAGTTAAATTCAGTGACTGATTGAATCAGTGACAATATTTGACAGATTTACCAGTCAAAATGATTATTGTGCCAATGAAAATCAATGATTTGTCAGTGAAAATGTGCGTGACTGATTGAATCAATCACATTTTGACTGATTCAAACTAAGAGTGCACGTTATATTGATTTTAATATTTAATTATTATCTAAAATTTTAGCTGAAATTCATTTTTAAATTTTCAAATATTTTTAATAGTTCAAAGAATTTAATCTAAAACCTTTTCAAAAATCAATTATTTCTAAAAATTTACGCTTTAATGCTTTTAATGTTCAATTATAATTATATAAATATAATATAAAGAAAAAAAATAATAATTCAATAATTATAATTTCAAATTTTAACTGAAATACATTTTTAAATCAATGTTTTTGAGAAAAAATTCTACTAGAATTCAATTATTTAAATACAAAAATAACAATTTAGTGAATAATTGAAAGTTTAATTGAATTCTCATAATTTTATCTACAAATCTTGAAAAAATTGAATTCTTTTGACGAATTTTAATAAAATTTTCAAAAAATTTTCGAGGAAGTCGATTAAAATTGAATTAAAAATAATTGAAATTCTGCAATGAGTTTTATTATTTATGAAAATAATTGAATTCCTATAAAGAATTTTTATTATTTACAAAAATAATTGAATCCCAGTAAAAATTTTATTATTTATGAAAATCATTCAATGATTGCAAAGAAATTTATTTAAAAAATTTTAAATAGTTGAATTCCTGTGAAATTTTTATTATTTATGAAAATAATTTAGTGTTTACTTAGAATTTTATTAACATTTTTTTTAAATAATTGAATTCTTTTGGAAAATTTCATGAAAATAGTAGATATTGAAAATCATTGAATTGAGAAAAGTTTTGAAAGATAATTCAATTTTACAAAGAATTCTATTAAAATTATTTTTTACAATAATTGAATGTCTGTGTGGTATTTTATTACATTTTTTATTTACAATAATTGAATTACTCAGAAGCATTTTATTATTTATAAAAATAATTGAATTCTTTGTGATGAATATTGTTATTTATAAAAATAATTGAATTTTGCAAAAAATTTTTTTAAAATGTTTCAAAATAATTGAATTTTAGGGAATAATTTTGTTATTTATCAACATAATTGAATTCTTTCGAATGATTTTATTATTTTATGAAAATAATTAAATCCCTAAAAAGAATTTTAAAATTTGTAAAAATAATTTATTACTGCGAAGAATTTAATGCCAAAATTTAAAATATTTGATTTTTTCGAAAAAATTTATGGAAATTCTATTCAAAATAATTGAATTCCTGTGAAATTTTTATTTTTTTGGAAAATAATTGTATATTCGTATAGAATATTATCAACATTTTTGTTTAATAATTCTATTCTTTTGGTAAATTTTATTAAAATAGTAAAATATTGAAAATGATTGAATTAAGAATATTTTTTGAAAATAATTGAAATTTTGCTGTGAATTGTATTAAAATTTATGTAAATAATTGAATTTTTTTAAAAATTATTGAACTCTGCAATTAACTTTATTAAAATTCCTGAAAATATTGAATTTTGCCATTCATTTATATAAAGATAATTGAAACGTTGACAAGTTTTTTAAAATTTTTTTTTGAAAATAATTGAATTTTTGTGAAAAATTTTATTAATTTTGCAAATAATTGAATTCTTGTGATGAATATTGTTATTTATGAAAATAATTGAATTTTACAATAAATCTTATAAAAATTCCTGAATATTATTGAATTTCGGCGAAGAATTTTGATATTTATAAAGATAATTGAAATGTTTAAGAGAATTTAAAAAAAAATTTTTGAAATCACGTTATTAAAATTGTTCACTTGAAAAAGTGACAATAGTAAAAAATCGAAAAAGGAATTTATTATATAATCAACCACGTTAATATTTTTACATATTTGAAAAATGCCAAAAGACATAGAAAAAGATTTATAATACTTTTTTTCTCTTTACTTTAAAAATTTTTTTTTCCTCTTCAAAAGACGAATGCTTAAAGAAGAAAAAATTTTTTTTTATCCGTTCTCTTATTTTCCGTGTCTTTTTGTCTGTTTCTCTTTACCCCCCCCCCCCTTGGCATTCGTAATGTACATCCTCCCTTCCACCCGCTTGCTTCTTTGCCTGCAATACTTTTGTAGGGTGGTTGGGTGGGCAAAATCACCTTCTTCCATTTCTCGTTCGCATGCGCCATTCGCTTTCAAAATTCAACCTACGAAACAGAACTTTAGTTTCATTCTCTGACCCCGGACTTCATATTCCTGCATGCATTGTACTATTTTTTTAAATTTTGCTTCACGATGTAAAACTTTTTTATATTTTTTTGTAAAACGTTTATTTATTTATATTTTATTTATTTTTTTATTTACTTTAATTTATTCATATTTTATTTATTTTTATTTTATTTATTTTATTTAAAAGAAGACCCAATTTTTAAGGAGACTGAAAATTATTTAAATTACTACAAAATTTCAAGTATGAATCAATATAGTGACAAAAGTGAAGGAACGTTTTTCTATAAGAAAAAAAGAATTCTATTTTATCGCTCGTGAATAAGTGACAGGTTGAGAAAGTTTAAAAGCGCGTGCGCGAAATTTATGGCAGAGACTTGGACGCGTAGCCTGTGGTGGGGGTAGAAATCGAGAGATCTTTCCCCCTCCTACGCGTGGCGGACCAATGGGACGAGACTTGCATTTCTGCGCACCTATAAAGGCAGCCCTTTAAGCAGCGGGAACTCACTTTCATTCGAGTGGTGTAACTAGAAGTATCTCAGAAGAAGCGACTTAAATTATTTTTGCACAAAACAGCAAGAAGAGGTCAACGACGTACAGAAAGGATTTTTAATATAATCGATCACGTTATTAGATTTTTCATTTTGGAAAATTAAAAACAGTACTTAATAGATAAGTACAAGTAACAATCAGTAATAAATTATCCTTTCCTTAATAAATATTGTTAATAATTAATTATTGTTTTATTTTGTATTATTATTATTTTATATAAAATGAACGTCATTTATTCAATACATTACTGTAATTCCTTCAAAATTATTTTCATCATTTCAATTAAATTATTATTTTCAAAAACTTTCAACTAAACTTCTTCTTTCAATCAATTATTTTTAAAAAATTTCGAAAACGTTCTTTGGCAGTTTTCAAAAAAATTAATTTCAAAATTCAATTATTTCTTAAAATTCACGCTATATTGCTTTTAATATTCAATTCAATTATTATCTGAAATTTCTACTGAAATTCATTTTTATAAATCAATTTTTGTTAGATAATTCTACTAGAATTCAATTATTTAAATACAAAAATAAATAATTTATTGAATAAGTCAATGTTTCTTAAAATTCAATTTTCATAAGGAATTTTATCAACAAATTTTTAAATAATTAAATTTTTTGGACGAATTTTAATAAATTTTTAAGAATAAATGTACAATTTTGGAGAAATTAAATAAAAATTGTATTAAAAGTAATTGAAATTCTGCGATGAATTTCAATATTTATTAAAATAATTGAGTTCCTAAAAAGAATAAGATTATTTGTGAAAATACTAAAATCTCTGTAAAAAATTGGAATTGGTCAGGGAAAAGTCAGGGATTTTTATTAAAAGTAATAATGAAAAAACTTATTTTTTCTATTTCTGACAAGATTATTCATAGAAATTCAATTATTTTTAGGAATTTTTATTAAAATTTTCGCAAAATTCAATTATTTTCATAAAACGCCATATAATATTCATTACAAGAATTCAATTATTTTCAAAACTAAAAAATTAAAATTCTTTGAAAAAAGTCAATTATTTTAAAAAATTTTAACGTATATCGCGTCAAGAATTCAACTATTTTTATAAATAGCAATAATTTTTCGCCAAAAATTCAATTATTTTTAAAAATTTAAATAAAATTCTTTGCAAAATTTAAAATAATTTTCTATAGTTTTTTGCAATTCAATTATTTTGATAAATATCAAAATTCATCACGAGAATTCAATTATTTTGAAAAGTAATAAAACATATACTTTGCCGCATTCTTCTGAAGAATTAAATTATTTATATTGTCAAAAAATTTAAATAAAATTCTTTGTAAAATTTCAATTATTTAAACGAAATTTAATAAAATTCTTTTCTCATGAATTCAATAAATTAAATTATTATTTGAAATCTTATCAAGAATGCAATTATTTTTAAAAAATTTAATAAAATTCTTCAAAAAGTTTTCAATATTATTTTCAGAAATTGTTATAAAATTCATTAATATAATAAATTTTAGTAAAATTTTAATTAAATTCCTTAAAAGAATTGAATTATTTTCAAAAAGTTATTAATAAAATTTTTAAAATTAAAAATCGTTTTTAATTTTTAATTCAATTTTTTTTAAATTTATTTTTGGGGTCGTTCACAAGCTACGTGACACTCTTAGGGGAGGGAGGGGGGGGGGTGTCAAGCTGTGTGTGACGAAATGTGGAAAAAAATTTATTTTGTATGTAAAAAATGTGACGAAGGGTTGGGGGGGGGGGTAAAAATTAATCTGAAAAAGCGTGACGTAGTTTGTTAAATGATCCCTTCAGTAAAAATTAAATTTCATGAAACATTCAATTATTGAATAAATTATTTATATTTTTTTTGTATTTGAATAAATGAATTCTCGTAGAATTTTCTAATAAAAATTTGATTTAAAAATGAATTTCAGTTAAAATTTTATATAATAATTTAATATTAAAAGCATTAAGTATAGCATGAATTTTTGGAAATAATTGAGTTTTGAAAAGGTTTCAAATTCAAATCTTTGGAAATCTTAATTTTTCGTAAACTTGTAACTAAAAATTGATTTAAAAATAAGAAAATAATTCTAGAAAATAATAATTACATTCAAAATGATGAAAATAAATTCTAAAAAGTTAGAGTAACAAAATTCTTATATATAAAATAATAATTTTATCACTGGGTTATCTATAATTTTAATTATTATTAAAAAAATGAAGAAATCAATCAATCTTCGACTCGAAGTGATTGATTTCTTCATTTTTTTTTATAATAATATATTTTCTTATTAGTTATTGAATTTCAAAAAAGGTTTAAATTTGAATTTTTTTGAAAATTCTGTCTAGAAATCAGGGAAAAGTCAAAGGAAATACAAAAATAAAAAAAAAAATTAAATAATTTAAATAATAAAAGGAAATACAAAATTAAATTTTTGTGACAACCCTGATATTAGTTTAAATAATTTTAAATAATTAACTTTTTTCAATGAAAAATATTAAATTATCGATTAGGGGCCGTTTATAAATTACGTAAGACATTTAGGGGGGGAGGGGGGGGGTCAGCAAGATCCTACGAACAATAGGAAAAATGGCGCTAATGTATGTAAAATATCTTACGAGGGAGGGGAAGGGGGGGTCAAAATTTCAAAAAAAAAAAAATTTCTTACGTAATTTATGGACAGCCCCTTATATATTGAGGGGCCGGATCAAAAATGTTATCAGTATGTAGAAAATAAGTTATTTATTAATATTTATCAATATAAGAGAGATGAGACAAAATTCCAATGAGCGAAGAAAGTATATAATTCCTATTATATATATATGTATATATATAAAATAAATTACGTATATTTAAAATTTAAAATTCAAATGAGAATATGTGATAAAATAATGAGTGATTATTATTTAAAAATCAAAACGTTGGACTTTATATTCCCTATTAGGTTTTATTGACTATTGAGTTATATTACGAATATAGCCGTAAGGAAATTAAACGAGGCGTGTGTGTTGACTTGGGTTAATTTCGCCCACGTAACAGTCTCTCTCTCTCTCTCTCTCTCTCTCTTATAAGACCGGTCGTCGCAAGAGGGAAGGAGTGGGAGGGAAGAGGGGGGGATTAGGATTGGCCGGCACGCAGGAGCGGATCCTTTCTTATGGGTGAGACTTAAAAGTCATTGGCAACCATATAAAAGTTCAATGAACTCGGCCGAAAAATTGGTTACATATTTTATTCATTGCTTCTCTCGTGCTAAAATTGTCATTGACACTGTGTGATTGTGATTGTGAGCTAATACTTTCTCTCAAATCTCTATATATGACGTGTTTTATAAAATATACTGTCAAATGCTCAATGCCTCGTGAATACGTTCCATCAATGTGAAAGGGGGGCTTCGACCATGACTTTGACTCTAGACCCTGACTTCAATATTTCTCTTGGAAATAATTTCTTTATTAATTATCATTTTTCAGAATTAAAAATTTCTAATTTATATTAGGGGCCATATTCATGGCTCGGATCGTCTTTAAGACTCAAAAAAAGTCGCTTTAGTTGCATAAATTTACAACAAAAGTCACGAAAAGTTGCATAAAATTTTAGAAAAAAGGCAAAAAGGAAACACGAAATTGTCAAAATTGTAAAAAAAATCACATTTCTCAACAACAGATACATTAATATCAAACAATCCGGAATAAAATATTTAAAAATTTAATAAAATTCATAGCAAAATTTTAATTTGGTATTTTTAACATATTTTTTTTTAAATTCACTTTAAAATGTCAATTATTTTTATAAATAATAAAATTCTTCTCCGAAATTCAATTATTTAAAAAAACTTTTTTTTAAATTTTTGTCAAAATTTCAATTATCGATATAAATAACAAAATTCTTCTCTGAAATTCAATTATTTTCAAAAGTAATAAAATTCTTCGCAGAAATTCAATTAAATTAAAATTTTTTTTTTTAATTTTGCGTCAAAATTTTATAAATAATAAAATTTATCATAAAAATTTAATTATTTTCAAAAGTTCTGATAAAATTCTTTGCAAAATTCAATTATCTTCAAAAGTAAGAAAATTCTTAACAGAAATTCAATTATTTTCAAAATTTTTTTTTGTAAATTCTTCTCAAAATTTCAATTATTTTTAGAAATAATAAAATTCATCCTAGAAATTCAATTATTTTCAAAAGTTATAAAATTCTTTGTAGAAATTCAATTATTTTCAAAAGTAATAAATTTCTTGGCAGAAATTAAATTACTTTCAAAATTGTTTTTTTAAATTCTTCTCAAAATTTCAATTATATTTATAAATATCAAAATTCTTCTGCAAAATTCAATTACTTTTAAACAATTTTAAAAAAATCTGTTCAAAATTTGAATTATGTAAAAATAATTGAAATTCTGCAATGAATTTTATTATTTATGAAAATAATTGAATTCCTGGATAAAAAGATTTTTATTAATTACGAAAATGATTATTTATGAAAATTAATTGAATTAATGCGAAGAATTTTATTAATTTTTTTTTTAAATAATTGAATTCTTTTAGAAAATTTTATTAAAATAGTAGATATTAAAAGTCAGTTGAATTTAGGAAAATTTTTTGAAAATAATTGAAATTTTGCCAAGAATTTTATTACAAAATTATTGAAAATAATTGAATTACGGTAAAGAATTTAATTATTTCTAAAGATAATTGAAATTTTGACGATAATTTGAATTTTGAAATTTTTAGAAATTTCTGAAGAGAATTGAATTTCTGCGAAATTCTCAGCAAACATTCAATTAATTTCATAAATAATAAAAATTTCACAGGAATTTAATTATTTAAAACACAATTTTTATAAAATTCTTCACAAGAATTTAATTATTTATAAAAAAACATTTAATAAATAAATTCGTAAGAATTCAATTATCTTTATAAATAATAAAATTCATCTTAGAAATTCAATTATTTTCAAATGTAATATAATTCTTCTCTAAAATTCAATTATTTTCAAAATTTTTTTTAAATTTCTCATTAAAATTTTAATTATCTTCATAAATAATAAAATTCATCATGGAAATTTATTTATTTTCAAAAGTTCTGATAAGTAAAAAAAGTTAAAAAAAAGTTAAAAATAAAAAATAAAAATAAAAAAAAAAAAAAAAAAAAAAAAAAAAAAAGTTAAAAAGTTAAAAATAAAAGTTCACAGAAATTCAATTATTTTCAAAATTTTTTTTTTAATTCTCAAATGTTCAATTATGTTTATAAATATCAAAATTCTTCTGCAGAATTCAATTACTTTTAAACATTTTTAGAAAAAAATCCGTTCAAAATTTCAATTATCTTTGTGAATAATAAAATTCTTCTCTGAAATTCAATTATTTGCAAAGAATTTTAATAAAATTCTTGTCAAAATTTCAATTATCTATTTGTAAATATGAATATTCTTCGGGGTCGTCCATATACCACGTGGACAGTTTAGGGGGGAGGGGGGGTCCCAAAAAATCCACGATTGTCCACGAGGGGGAAGGGGGGAGTCAAAAAGTGCCTAAAAAATGTCCACGTGTGGTATATGGACGACCCCTTCTGCAAAATTCAATTACTTTTACTAGTTTTATAAATTTCTTTCCAATACTTGAATTATTTGCATAAAAAATAATTAAAATTTTTTTTTTTTTTTTTTTTTTTATAAAATCTTATAATATAAAATAATGATTTTATCACTCGCAGTCATCTTTAATTATTATAAAACATGAAGACATCGCGATTGCTCCAAGTCGAAGACTCGAAGTGATCGATTTTTCTTCATGTTTTATAACAATTTTTTATAAGTTTGTTTAATTTCAAAAAGGTTTGAATTTAAATCTTTTGAAGAATTTCAATTCCTATGGAAAAATAATAATTAAATATTTATTTAAAAAAGAAGTTATTGATGTTTTTGAAAGATTTGAAAGAAATTTGTAAATAAATGTAACAGAACATTTTTTTAATTCAAACTTTTTCCTTTAAATTTAAAAAAAAGTTTTAAATTTCATTCGCATTTTACTAAAAAAAAAAATCTCGAAAAAGTCGATTAGACGCATTTTTTCACAACAAAAGTCGAAAAAAGTCACATTTCCTTAGAAAAATGGAAAAAAGTCGAAAAAGTCGCACAATTCGAGCCCTGCATATTTAAATTACGTAACTCAGGGGGTTAGGGGGGGGGGATCAAGATATTTGTTACACTGAGTAAAAGTTTGTTACATGAGGGAGGTGGGGGGGGAGGGGGTTTAAAATAACAAAAAAAAGCGTTAGGTAAGCGGCCCCTTAGTAATTATTTTAAAAAATTGAAACGATGTTGTTAGGTGGCATTGAACTCGATTCCATCTTCTTTTGTATAGTCTTCACTCTCCCCCCCCCAGCACCTCTTTGGGAATAAATAAAATGGAGTCGATTCAAAATGGCGACGTTCCGAATTTCACTTTTCGAAGAAGATTCAATTCACCTTTTTTTTGATGCGGATTCCCTCGCGCGCGCATCAGTTCAAGTCTTCTGGATTTTGCTAGAGAAGAATTTCCGCGTGAATCGGCGACGTCTACTAACCCAGATACGTTCTCGGGGTCGTCGATCTTTTCCCTCCTTTGGAGGAACTACTGTACCAGATATTAATTTACCAGGAAAGTGCAAAATATAAAAAAAAACTTACTTATTTTCTTTCGTTTTTCAGTTTCTATATAATAGTTTTATTACGAGGAGGGAAAGGAAAAATTTGCATTGAAGATTTTTAATAATTAAAATTAATATTGTTAATTTTAGGAAATTTTTTTTTTCCAGAATCGATATTAAGATGTTGGGTAAGGTTTCTAATTCGCGTAATAGCTTGCCAACGGGAGATAGGAGAACGCGATGTAAACCGGAAATGCCGTCTCCATGGTGCCCATTCGGATCGAACCGCACAGCGAGCCAGTGTCGAGGTCTTTACCCCCTTTGCCATTGCGTTCTATTATGTTACGAGATATGATGCGAATAACCCGTATGTGCGAAAATTTATTTACATATTATGCGTTGGTGAGAGATTATGTTTAATCGTTAACAAAGAGATAACTGCAAATCTCCAGAGTTTAAGTACTTTATGCATTTTCATTCGCATTACAAGGGCTAGGTGAAGAGAAGTTAATCGGAATAATTTTATAAATGCAAGGTAGAGGGGATTTTTTTTTTTTTTTAACAAAATAAGTGATTTATAATATAATCGATCACGTACTATCGATAAATAATTATTTAAAAGTGTTTGCAAAAGATCTTTTTGCTAAAATCTTTTACACTGAAAGCAAAGTATAGCAGAAGCGTCTTATTATCTCAAAAGCAACATTGCTGATATTCAACTACGACTCAATAAGTCACCTAGCGGATTCTAAATGACCCCAAGTGGCCTTACAAGATTTATGGTACTGTACATTCCTTTTACCGAAAGTTAAGAAAGTACGGAACGGAAAATATGCTTCATTTGACGAAATAGATTCTTTTCAAAAATTTATACAGACAAGGTCCCCCACGTCAACAAATTCAGAAATTCCATTATTGGAATTTTCGTGGATATTCTGCAACTTTTATATTTTAATATTATTTTAATATTATGTTAACATTTTCACTATAGAGTCTAATAATATAAGCTTTGTTGCAATTTATTTGCAAAACTTGAATGAAATACGCATTTTGAAAAAAAAAATTTGCAACAAAAGCTTATTATTAGACTCTAATCATGATAGAAATGTTAAAATATTATTAAAATATCAAACTTGCAGAATTTCCCTGATTTACAGACAAAATTTTGAATTTTTCCCTGACACCAAAGAATATTCTGATTCACTCTAAAAATGATTAGAATTCAAAAAACTGTTCAATGACATTTACGAATTTTTACATATTACGAATTTTTTTAATTGTAAAATTATTTGAAAACATCAAGAAATTATTTTTTAAATAAATATTTAATCATTATTATTATTATTATTCCATATAAGAATTAAGATTTTCAAAAAATTTCAAATCTTTATGAAATTCAACAACTTATAAGAATATTATTATTAATTAAATATTTAGTAAATTCTTCCACAGTTATTTAATAAATTAATTTTTTCGATTTTTGGAAGACGTATATAAAAGGTAAAAGAAAAACACTCTTTTACTTTTTTATAAAATAGACGACGTTTCGGTGGTTAGGTTCGAATGGTGGCGAAATAATTATTATTAAATTATTATTATTAAATTATTATTATTATTATTATTATTATTATTATTATTATTATTATTATTATTATTATTATTAATTATTATTATTAATTATTATTATTATTATTAATTATTATTATTATTTATTAATTTTTTTTTTAAATTTTAATATTTACAAAAATTTTAATAAAATCCTTCCCAAGAATTCAATTATTTTCATATTTTTATTTCATAAAATTTTTCATAGGATTAAGGATTTCAATTATTTTTAATACAATTTTAAAGAAATTTTTTCGACGAATTTTAATAAAATTTTCAATTACATTTTTCGAGGAATTTAATTAAATTTATTGTATTAAAAATAATTGAAATTCTGTGATGAGTTTTATTATTTATGAAAATAATTGAATCATGGTAAAAAATTTTATAATTTATGCAAATAATTGAATTGTTGACAAGAAATTTATTTAAAAATTTGTAAATATTTGAATTCCTGGGAAATTTTCATTATTTATGAAAATAATTTAGTGCGTTTGCTTAGAATTTTTATTTTTAATTGAAATCTTTTTTAAAAAATTGAGAAAAATTTTTGAATAAGTAATTGAAATTATGCAAAGAATTTTATCAAAATTTTTGAAAATACATTAAATTTTGAAGAAGGATTTTATTATTTTAAGGATAATTGAAATTTTGACGTGGCATTTTAAAAATTTTTTCAACATAATTGAATTTCTGCGAGGAATTTTATTACATTTGAAAATAATAAATTAAATTACTGAGAGGAATTTTATTATTTATAAAAATAATTGAATTCTTACAAATTTATTTATTTAATTTTTTTTTTTATAAATGATTAAATTCTTGAGAAGAATTTTATAAAAATTGTGTTTTAAATAATTAAATTCCTGTGAAATTTTTATTATTTATGAAAATAATTGAATGTTTGTTTAAAATTTCGCAGAAATTCAATTCTCTTCAGAAATTTCTAAAAATTTCAAATTATCGTCAAAATAATTTTTTGATTTTTCAAAATTTCAATTATCTTTCTGAATAATAAAATTCTCCTCTGAAATTCAATTATTAGCAAAGAATTTTAATAAAATTCTTGGCAAAATTTCAATTATTTTCAAAAAATTTTTCTAAATTCAACTGATTTTTAATATCTACTATTTTAATAAAATTTTCCAAAAGAATTCAATTATTTAAAAGAAATTTAATAAAATTCTTTTGATATTTATAAACATAATTGAAATTTTGAGAATTTAAAAAAATTGTTTGAAAATAATTGAATTTCTGTGAAGAATTTTCTTACTTTTGAAGATAATTGAATTTTGCAAAGAATTTTATCAGTACTTTTGAAAATAAATAAATTTCCATGATGAATTTTATTATTTAAGAAGATAATTAAAATTTTAACGAGAAATTTAAAAAAAATTTTTGAAAATAATTGAATTTCAGAGAAGAATTTTGTTACATTTGAAAATAATTGAATTTCTAGGATGAATTTTATTATTTATAAAGATAATTGAAATTTTGACAAGAATATTATTCAAATTCTTTGCAAATAATTGAATTTCAGAGGAGAATTTTATTATTCACAAAGATAATTGAAATTTTGAACACATTTTTTCTAAAAATGTTTAAAAGTAATTGAATTTTGCAGAAGAATTTTAATATTTATAAACATAATTGAAATTTTAAGAAGAATTTAAAAAAAAAATTTGAAAATAATTGAATTTCTGGAATTTTCTTACTTTTGAAGATAATTGAATTTTGTAAAGAATTTTATCAGAACTTTTGAAAATAATTAAATTTTTCTGATAAATTTTATTATTTATAAAATTTTGACGAAAAATTTTTTTAAAAAAATTTTGAATTTAATTGAATTTCTGCGAAGAATTTTATTACTTTTGAAAATAATTTAATTTCAGAGAAGAATTTTATTATTTATATCGATAATTGAAATTTTGACAAAAATTAAAAAAAAAATTTTTTAAATAATTGAATTTCGGAGAAGAATTTTATTATTTATAAAAATAATTGACATTTTAAAGAGAATTTAAAAAAAATGTTAAAAATACCAAATTAAAATTTTGCTATGATGAATTTTATTAAATTTTTAAAAATTTTATTCCGGATTGTTTGATATTAATGTATCTGTTGCTGAGAAATGTGATTTTTTTTTACAATTTTGGCAATTTCGTGTTTGCTTTTTGTCTTTTTTTCCAAAATTTCATGCGACCTTTTCGAAAATTTTATGCGACTTTTCGTGACTTTTGTTGTAAATTTATGCAACTAAAGCGACTTTTTTGAGTCTTGAAGACGATCCGAGCCCTGTGATGGCTTAATACCCAAAATCTAAATTAACACTTACAATTGGTATTTTGGGTTGGTTAGGTTTAGGCACTACACTGTAAATAAAAGGTTCTAAATTAGAGCTGATTTTCGGTATTAAAAATTAAAATAGAACCAAATCACGATTTAGTACCCAAAATTGGTACTAAATTAGTACCTTTCTTTTTACAGTGTAAGCCTAATGATGGCTCAATACCCAAAATCTAAATTAACACTTATATAAGTGACAAATTTTGATTTTGGATTTCACATATTGTTTACAGATATAGAATTTCTGTGCCCATTCTAGAATCTAACCGATGAGTTGTCGGAAGCGAGAGCATTCCTACTTTTATTAGATATACAGCCGGAAAAGCGAGTGGCAAGTGAATTAGTTAAAGTGAGTTCGCAAAAGTCTTTTCGCGACGGCCTTCTTTCTCTCTTTCTCTTCTTTTGACGATTACATTAACAGTAGTGTATAGATACATATATATGTATGTGTGTGTATGTGTTTATGCCCCCCTCTCTCTTCAGTCTTATTTTCTTTCATCGCTCTCCCAACAACGTTGCCCCTGAAAGAAGGTCTTTGACGGTCATTGTCCTACTTGGATATATACTCATGGTTTGAGTTCGCGCATAACAACACTCACACACCATGGGCCCATAGGCTTAAGGAGGTTTCGATACCCCCATAGGCAAGACCCCGTTGTTTCGCCTACATTGCCAACTTACACCAACCGCATATCCCATCGAAATCAAATCCTATAAGTATATATAAGTCCCCACTAGGTACCATACTAGCCATACCACTAGGGAGTGAACGTTGTTTGTCCTGTTGTCGTCATTCTCGACTAACTGTACATTCCCCCCCACCACCCCCCGTACCCCTAAACACAGGTTTCATTTTATATTTCATTATCCACACTATATGTCACACATGTTCATTATATCTTCATCTCTCTCTCTCTTTCTTCACCATATCCACTTTAACCTATTCTAATCGCTTTTTTCACTTCCTCAAAGAATTTTTTTTTTTGCACTTTTTCTTAAAATTAAGATATTTTACCAGAAAATGTGCAAAAAGTATTTTAAATATTAAAAATTAATTTACATTAAATGGAAATTAAAGAGGTATTTCGGTATTTTTAAAAATTTATATATAAAGGACTTGTTTGAAAGCGTTTGGAAAAGCAGAAGGAGTGGAATAAGTGCAAGTGCCTTGAGTTGAAGCGTCGAAGAAACCGTTATAGTTGGGGAGCGGTCTTCGACCAAAAAGTAAAACCGAATTCAGTTTCGGTGTTGGAACCACACTCTGACGAAATTTCACCGACGATTCTTATCGGTTGTTGAACGCTGCTATATACCTTTTTTTCTGTGGGATGCTCAAGGTTATACCCGGGCACATTATAAACGCGCCAGAGGTCGTTAACCACTGGAAAGGAAGAAGAAGAAGAAGAAGAAAAAAAAACTTTTTATTTCCATTTTTTATATTCTATAATCAGGACTCTAAAAATATATAATTATCAAATATTTAAGATTTTAAAATCAAAATTTTTTTTTTCGTATCAAAAATCGAAGGGAACAAAAAATTTGAAGGACAGGACCATCATCATCATTCACGAGATTTGGAATGAGAAATTTTTAAAGTCTTGAATTTATTACACAATTGACATTGAACGCTAATCGAAATATGCTCATTCCGAAAGTCATTTTGTGTGCGTCTATATATGTATAGATTGAAAAAAAAGGTGGAAGGACCTCGAAAGCATGGAACTTGAACGAGGTCGTTGAACCATCGAGACCGAGACGATTTTTATATACCCAATGTTCACCATCCAAAGTGAAGGGAATGACCCTCAATTTTTAAAAGTCTTTGAAAGTCACAAAAAAATTACATAACACGTTTGAATTGTATTTTCGGTTTCTAGCTGAGAATTGAGATTTCTATTTCAGAAACAATGTTTGATTTTAATTTTAAATAAAATCTTTGTGTAACTACTTATGTTTTTCATCTTCTCTGTTTGTTATTTTATGTTTACTTTTAAAGTAGATTTTTATTTAATAATTGTAAAACTTGTTGCTTCGGGATTTTCAGTTATAAAATTTGGAAACAGAAAGTGAAAATCGAATTTTAAGTGAAAATTTAAAAATTAATGATAATTTTTGTCAAAGAAGGGAAAAAATTTGTTTTATGTGATCGTAAAAATTATTCTGACTTTTGTGCGCATCTGTAGGACGAGTTCTGTGCAATTGCGCATCTATAGAAAGCAATAATTACTTCTGCGCATCTTCAGAAGGCAATAACTAGTTCTGCGCATGTCTAGAACGCAGTAAACACTTCTGCGCATGTTTAGAAGGCAGTAAGTAGTTCTGCGCAAGTCTAGAATGCATTAAATAGTTCTGCGCAACTTTAGAACGCAATAAATACTTTTTGCGCATTTTCAGAAGGCCATAACTAGTTTTGCGCAAGGCTAGAACGCAATAAATAGTTCTGCGCAACTTTAGAACGTAATAAATACTTCTGCGCATCTCTTGAATGCAAAAAGTAGTTTTGCGCATCTTCATAACGCAAAAAAATCCTTTTCGCGCATCTTTAGAACGCAATAAATACTTCTGCGCATCTCTTGAATGCAAAAAGTAGTTTTGCGCATCTTCATAACGCAAAAAAATCCTTCTTGCGCATCTTTAGAACGCAATAAATACTTCTGCGCATCTTTAGAAGTCAATAAGTAGTTATGCGCATCTTCAGAAGGCAATAAATATTTTGGCGCATGTCTAGAAAGCAATAAATATTTCTGCGCATCTCTAGAATGCAATAAATAGTTTTGCCAAACTTTAGAGCGCAATAAATACTTCTGTGCATGTCTGGAGCGTAATAAATACTTCTGTGAATATTTAAAAGGCAAAAAGTAGTTGTGCTCATATTTATAAGGTAATAAATAGTTCTGCGCAACTTTAGAACGCAATAAATCCTTTTTGCGCATTTTCAGAAGGCCATAACTAGTTTTGCGCAAGGCTAGAACGCAATAAATAGGTCTGCGCAACTTCAGAACGCAATGAATACTTTCTGCGCATCTTTAAAAAGCAATAAATACTTCTGCGCATCTTAAGAAGGCAATAAAAATTTCTGCGTAACTCTTGAATGCAAACAATAGTTTTGCGCATCTTCATAACGCAAAAAAATCCTTGTTGCGCATCTTAAGAACGCAATAAATACTTCTGCGCATCTGTAGAAGTCAATAAGTAGTTATGCGCATCCTCTGAAGGCAATAAATATTTTGGCGCATCTCTAGAATGCAATAAATAGAATGCATCTAGAATGCATCTTTAAAAAGCAATAAACAGTTCTATGCAGATGTAAATGCGCAATGATTTTTACTGTCATTTATAGTTGCGCAGTGTTAAAAATGAAAAGAGGAAAATGCGCAAAGGCATTTATTGTATTCTACAGATGATCAGTGACCACAAATTTGTAGTAGAATTTTTAATATTTTACAAATGCGCAATAACTTTTACCTTTTTACAGATATTTAATAGCATTGTGACTGCAAACTCTAGATGCGCAGTAACACTAATCGAGTCCTTCAAGTGCGCAATTGCACTAACAGCAACCAAAAGATGCGCAAAGGTCTCTTTTACCCTCTAGAAATGCGCAATGATATTTATTGCATTTTATAGATGCGCAATGATCTGTATTGTCATCCATAAATGCGCAGTAGTATTTATAGTACTATGCGGATGCGCAATAACACCTATCATACTCTATAGATGCGCAATAATACCTATCGTACTATATAGATGCGCAGTAACTCATATTTTACTTTATAGATGCGCAGTAACTTCTATCTTACTTTACAGAAGCGTAGTTACACCTATCGTACTGTACAGATGCGCAGTAGCGCTTATCATACTTTATAAATTCGTAGTAACTACTATTTTATAAGGTACGATAGGTGTTACTTTATAAATGTACTGTATAGATGCGCAGTAACTCCTATCTTACTTTATAGATGCGCGATAACTCATATCATACTTTATAGATACGCAGTAACGCCTATTGTACTTTATAGATGCGCGATAACTCCTATCGTACTTTATATATTCAAAGTTATACTTATCGTACTGCACAGTAACTATATAATAACTCCTATTATACTATATAGATTCGCAGTTACACTAATTGTACTTGATAGATGCGCGATAACTCCTATCATACTTTATAGATGCGCAGTAACTCCTATAAAACTTTATAGATGCGCAGTTACACATATCGCACTGTATATATGCGCAGTAACACATATCATACTTTATAGATGCGCAGTAGCGCCTAGTGTACTCTACAGATGCGCAGTAACTCCTATAAGACTTTATAGATGCGCAGTAACTTCTATAAGACTTTATAGATGCGCAGTAGTATATATCATACTTTATACATGCGCAGTAGTATCTATAGCACTTTACACATGCGCAGTACTACCAAACAACATATTTCGTTACACAACAATACAGATTGACAAGAAGCAATGAATAAAGAACAGTGTAATTATATATATTATAACAGCACGTGGCCGGACGGAAAGAGTATATAAAAAAAGCAAGTTATCGAAGAATGTAGATAAAGAAAATGAGGAACAAAGAATGGGAAATGGGTTTGATTGAAGGAACGATAATTATCTTCTTTTTTTTTCTTTTTCCTCTTCTTCTTCTCTCTTCTTTTTTGTGCAAAATGTGTCTAACGGGATTGTCTTGCAAAAGTACAAGTGGTAGCACTCGTACTTTAGTCAGACAAGAGAGTCCATCAGTAAGTGGTCACAGTCAACGACTCGCACATACAGACAGTGAGTTTCAATGGGACACGTGAAAGAAGAAAAGTGGAGGGGGGGTTGAGAGCACCGAGCCACGGCCAGACGAGTGTGCGAGCGAGTTAGACGACCGCTATATCATTTCGCTACCGGGTTCTCAGTTCACCGTTCGGTTGTTGAACTCGCAACTCTCTTGCGCTGCATAACCCATTTTGTAATAGCACACTTTATTTAATCGGCACGCGACATAATTCCCGTCCTATATCATTATTTTTCGCTTCGCGAAAATTAATAAATCGCTTAATTATTATTATTATCATCGTTATTATTAAAAAAATAAAAATATTTTTAAAAAATTGATTTTTTAGTTTTTTTTTTACTTTTAAAAAATTCATTGCATTCGAGAACTTTTCTTTCAAATTCACAATATTGCGGATCAATTTCTCAATTCTTTTTATCAAAATATTTTTTTCTTTAATAATTATAATTTTTTGTTTAAAATACTTGTTTACTTAAAATACTATTGTTGTATTTGTAGAGAATAGAATTTGAAGTGTAGAGAATAAAATTTGAAAAAATATTGAATATAAAGAAAATGAAAATAAAGTGGAAGAAGAAAGTCGAAAGTAAAACAAGGAAAAAATTGTGAAAAAATATGAATACTGGGCTCTGAAAATATAAGAAAAGTGAATATTAATAAAAAAGGGAAAATCAAAATTTTTACTCTGAAGATCATTGTCGATGAATTGTTGCGAAAGAGATTAAATAACAGAGCTTGTAATTTCCGCATTGAGTATCTCCGACTCCAATGTCAATGTCAGTCGCCCTTTCACCTTATATAACGAATGAGCGTACTCTCCGTTCCCGACGCTTGCATATTATCGGCTTAATGCGATTCGCATATATATATATATATATGGAGAGCGATGAAATCTAGCATGTTATTTATTTCTTTTTTTTGCATTTAGTTTTATATTCTAACAATAAAATTCTCCTCCCACACTTTAATTTCATTCGAAACGTTTTTTTTAACTTAACTTTAACTTTTAATTATTTTTGCACTACGTTTTTTTTAACTAATTCGAAAAAATTATTATTTAAAAAATTTTTTTTTGTACTATGTTTATTTTAACTAATTCGAAAAAATTTTTTTGCACTATGTGTATTTTAAGTAATTCGAACAAAATTATTTTTTTAAAAATTATTTTTCCACTTTCTTTAACGAATTCGAAATAAATTATTTTTATAAAATTTGTTTTGCAGTTTGTCATAAAAAAAGTCTATATTTCTTAATGGAATTCATTATATATTGAAATATAACAAAAAACAGTATAAATAAAAATTTATAAAAAAAACTATTTTTATAAAAATTGTTGTTTTTACTGAAAAAAAAGTTTCACTTGATAAAGTGTTAGAAAATTGTTTTTATAAAGTTTTTCGTCATTTATCAAAAAAAAATTGTATTTGTTTAAAAGTTTTAATAATAAAAATGCGCTCGAAATATTTTTCTCATTTATTATTATTTTTATATTATTGAAGTTACTATTAAAATTATTTATTCAATTTTTAATTTATTTATTTTTATTTATTTTATTCAATTATTATCATAAAACAATAATAATGATAATAGAAAGAAATTGGTTGAAATTCTCAATTGTTGTAATTTTGTGAAAATATTATTTGAGGAGAAAAAATTTTTTATGATGTAAAGAAAAGTTTTAAATTGAGTTTGAGATATGGCAAAAAAGGTTTTGCAGGTTTGCCAAAGTGATAGTATATAGAAGAGAAAAAGAGAAGGAGAACGAAAGAGAAAGAGTTGAACGGTACTAATGCACTAAGCAGCACACTCCGACGTCACACATTTGACCGTTGATTATGCCGATAGCAAAATAATAATAATAATAATAATAGAAAAAAAATGTGACTATATTACCATGCACTTGTGATACTTTATTAGCTGTCGTGCATCCTAGTACAAAAATTTATTTATTTTAACTTTATATAATAATATGAATTCCATTATAATGTTTTCATTATTTCTTCTTCTTTTTTAAATATAAAATTTGTCAGAAATTAATTTTTTTTCCATCTTTTTCATTAATTGCATTAGAGTATAAATTTTTGTTAATTTTAATTGAAATTTTAAAAGAAAATGAAAATTTTAAATTAAAAGTAATTTTATTGTTCAGAAAATATTATCCGTCAAATTTCCTATATGGGATCCTTTAAGTCCCTATACAAGATTCGATGACAAGTTAAGGAATGTGAGGAACCGACATGGGTTCCATAATGAAAGTCTGTATAGGAACACACATGGGTTCCTATTTAAAAATGTATAATAGTTATTCATATGGGAATTTACATATGGGTTCCTCTATTTGAATTATAGATTTAAAATATAAAACCTATGTATAGGTTCCTATAAGGGTTCTCATATGTGTTCCTGTTAAGAAATTTTAATAGGAACTCATACATTCTTTATATGAGTTCCTACAAGAACCCATATAAATTTATAAATATTATTATAGGATCCCATATAAAGAATGTATGGGTTCCTATATAAACCCATATAAATTTAAATGAGTTCCATTAGGAACTCATATGAAGAATTTGTATGGGTTCTTATAATTTAATTTATAAGGCTTCTTATATTGGAACCCATATAAATTTAAATGAGTTCCTGTAGGAACTCATATAAAGAATTTTTATGGGTTTTTATAATTTAATTTATAAGGGTTCTTATATAGGAACCCATATAAAGAATGTATGGGTTCTTATTAAATTTTCTATATGTTCCTATAGGAACACATAGAAAATAACACATATAAATTTATAAGGGATCCTATAAGAACCCTTATAATGAATGTATGGGTTCCTGTTAAAATTTCTATGGGTTCCTATAGAAACCCTTATAAATTTATATGGGATCCTATAAGAACCCTTTTAAATTTAAATGGCTTTCAATATAGGGTTATATGAATAGAACCTTAAAATGAGGTAAACACTCAAAAAAATTTATTTGATTCAAATAAACGATTATTTGTCTATTATTATATTATATTATATTATGTTATATTGTATTATATTATATTATAATTTCTATCACATAATATGATTAAAAATGTATATCTTGGAGAATTTATGTTGATTGAACTCGAGAGTTGCTTATAGCTTTCACTCTATTTGAACAAGCACACAGTGAGTGAATGTAGCTATACTGTACTAATGCGAAACGAAGCGAAGAGTAAAATCCTTCGACGAGGAAATAATGGCTGCCTTCCAGCAGCTGAAATTACTCCTTTTTCCTTACTGTGTGTTTCGTGAAGCAAAGAGAAAAGAAAATTGTAGTTCTCGTTAATTTCTCCCTTTTATATATGTATATTATTTTTATCCCAACTAATGACAATTTAATGTTGAAAATATACATAATATTTAGAAATACAATAAAAAGAAAAAAGATGGGGTGTTTATTCTCTAGCTTCCATACACATAGAAATTCCACAATTTTTCTCCTATTTATTAAAAATTTTTTTTTTTATAATTTTTACAAAAATTTTTTTTTTTTATAATATGTCAGAAATAATTACAATATTTATAGTAATATTAATAATAATAATAATAATAATAAAAATAATAATAATAATAATAATAATAATAATAATTTAAAAAAAATATAATACATGTAATATAATAGGTACTTTTATAATATAATAATATTATATAATACAATAATAATAATAAATATTATATATTATTTATTTATTTTATTTATTTAATGAACATTATTATATAATTATAATAATTATCATATAATTATATAATATAATGATAATAAAATATGTTTTTATAATATAATACATCTACCGGGATTCGAACCCTTATCAAATTTAAACTTGGTGCCTTTGACCGCACGACCACACTATATTATTTTTATGTTTTTTTAATAAACATGTAGCTTGCACTAGAGAATATTTCACTACTCAAAGGGATAGCACCTCGGATATCACATTGCGTTGGGTAGAGAGTAAGTGGAGTAGGAAAAAAAAATGAAAATAATAACAGTAATAAAAATAATAACAATAACATTACCAATAATTCTAATAATCATAATAATAATAACAATAACAACAATAATAATAATAATAATATTAATAAAAATAGTGAAAATGATAAATAATAATAATAATAATAATAATAATAATAATAATAATAATAATAATAATAATAATAATAATAATAATAATAATAATAATAATAATAATAATAATAATAATAATAATAATAATAATAATATTAATAAAAATAGTAAAGATGATAAATAATAATAATAATAAATAAAATATGAATACAGATAAATAAAAATATAAAATTTGAATAAGAATAGTAAAAGTGATAAATAATAAAATTATTTTTAAAAAATAGTAATTTTTAATTTACAACTAACGAATAAACAAGAAAGTAGAAATTTTTTTTCCAGGTAATTTTTTTCCTGATTATTTTTTTTTACTTTGCGAATTTTCCATTGGTGAATATTGGTAGTTAAGAGAAGCGACGTTTGAAGTCCGCGAGAGAGGAAAGGAATCTCACGGCTAACGCGGCTGGCCATGACTTTACCTCAACTCACAGGCGGCACTTCGGGCCGGCGCAACGCGTCAATATAGAACGGTCATTGACTTTTTGGTTCGGTCGCGTTTTGTACCTATACATGTATATATATATATATATATATATATATATATACATATATATATATATATATATATATATATATATATATATATATATATATACATATATATTTAATATATAGATACACAGTCACTACTTTTCACTCATCGTCAACCAATTCTTCTTGCAAATTTTTCTTCCTCAATTTTTTTTCTTTTTCTCATTTTCATGTCACCCCATAAATGGCCTATAACGAATATATAGGGCATACTATGTGAAATTTTCGGAAAGAAAAAATTTTTTTGGAACCATTTTTTAAAAATCTGTATCAAAAATAAGAAAACACGTTATTTTTTTTATTTTTTTTTTTTAAATTCAACTTTTCTAAAAATTTTTAATTCAGTAAAAAATAAAAAGTTAATGGAAATTATAAAAATATAGCATTTTTGACGCGTTGGAAAAATTAAACTGTTTGAGTTTATCAGACGCACGAACCCTGAGAAAGACCCAGGGAGTGATTGGACAATAACGAGAGGGAAAGGGTAAAACTTCCCCCCTTCTATTTTTGACCGTCCAATAGCTGACTGGGACTTTCTCACGGTCCGTGCCTTTGACATAGTCTCGCAGTAAAATTTTTCGTTACTTGAGACGATTGCTGCCTGTAGATAAGTGTATATTACGTTTTGTAGTAAAATGAAAAATAATTATACTTTTCACAACCTAATGTATATATAAATAAATATAAATAATAAAATAATAATAAATAATGATAAAAATAGTAAATAAAAATAGATTTGTCATTTAGGGAATGACAGTGTCATTTTCAATATATTATATATTATATAATAATTAATTATAATATAATGTATAATATGATATATTAATATAAAATATTTAAAGTATATAATTTTATTATATATATTATATATATATTATATTATTATATTAATATATTATATTACAATTAATTATAATACAATGTATAATATATAAAAACGAATTAATACGAGACACCTGGTATAGCTTTGACGGTCATCGTTACGGTAACGCGTAATACTTTACGGATCAGCGTCTCTGTATTTATGCTCAAGTGTGTGTATCAGTGCAATATCGAGATTTCGCTATTCCTAAAACTCGAAAAAAAATTTTAATAAAGAAAAAAATAATAATAATTTGTAGTATTTTCACAATTAAAAAAAAAATTTATATATTCATTTACTAAATTGAAAGAAAGAAAGAAAGTAAGTAAGACAGATAGAGAGAGAAAATGGTTAGAAAATAATTTTCATTTTTATGACAACTATTTTTTTTTTTTTTAACTCTTTAACTTTCGACTCATCCGAAAGTGCAATGACCGCTCCAATAAATCCGAGTACACCCCAAAAAGATTACACGTCGCGATGAATTCTTCATTCGAAAATACCGTTACAGTCTCTTTATGCGAAACCGACAAAATAATTTTGAAAAGAATATTTTTTATATATTTGAGGAGAAATTTTTTTTTTTTTTTTTTATACAAATCATTTGCAGATATTATATATTAATTGAAATTTATTTTGTGTTTTAATATTGTACCTATTTTTTGATACTATTTTGACAAATTTTTTTTTATTTTATTTATTTATTTATAATAATCAAAGTATCAAAAATTTAAAAAAAATTTTTTTTCTTAAATTTCCCATACTAATTTGCAATAATATTGCTGCTATTTTTTCAAATTGTTGCTCTAAATTACTTTTATTTTTAAATTCCAAAATCATTTTGCCATCTATATTTAATAATATTGACACTATTTTGCCAAAGTGCTGCCATAAAATTGCCCAAATTTTGCCAAAATGTTGACAAAAATTGACCTAATTTTGCCTAATACATATTTCACTTTTTAACTGCCTAAATATTTTTACTATTTTGCCACTGTTTTGCCAAAATGTTGCCATAAAATTGCCCAAATTTAGCCAAAGTGTCACCAAAAAATTGACCTACAAAAATTTAAGAAAAAAGAAAAAAAAACTTTTTTTTTTTAAATTTTGCCAAACAAATGTTTGGCAAACATATAAATATTATAATTATAAAAATGTAATAAAAATATAATAAAAATATTATAAAAATATTGTTAAAATATTGTAAAAATTTTTTAAAAATTTAAAAAAAATTGTAACATTTTTTTTAAAAATGTTAATTTTTATATGGAAGAAAAATAGGAAATAAATATCTATTAATGGGGGGAAACCTTAATATCCTCAAAAATCCAAAATATTGTCACGAAATTGCCCTAATTTTGACAAAAAAAAAAAAAAATTTGTTTAAAACTATATTATTTTTACTACAATACAGAAAGGGAATCAATATATGAAAGGAGGAAACACGGATTTTTTTCTATGAGATATAAATTTCGTTTCTTCCTTCTTTGAGAAAGAAGAGTTATATTCTCAAAAATACCCTAAAGAAAAAAATCCAGTTTCCGGGTTCTATTGAATTTGCTAACCCTTACGAAACGGAGATTATTATTTTTTCCTCTTTTTTTTTCAAATTCTTTTCTCTATCTTCAAAGTTCCGTTGTAATCGAGTCCCTTGCTCGCAAGAAGAAAAGATTTTTATAAAATAGTAAAAGAAGAAGAAGAAGAAGAAGAAGAAAAAGCAGATTTTACAAGGGAGGGAAGTTTTTCGCAAAAGCCGTTATGTCACATTCAGAAATAATAATATTAAACATGTACATAACGGTTTTACACTTTTTTTTGTTGATCAACTTCACACAACTGATAATAAAAGACCATAAAAAATTTCTTCTTCAAATAACATTTTTCGATACGCTAATTTGTATTTATTAACAAATAAAACAGGAAGTTACCGCATTTCTTCGTTTATTTTTAAATTTTTAAAAAAAAATTTCATTTTACACAAAGAGTGAAGAAAAAAAAAAAAAAAAAAAAAAATCTCCCATCCTTTATAAAAATATAAAATTTTTATTATTACATATCTCTATATATAAAAATTAAAAAAAAATTTCGTAATTAGTCCGATGAAATTTGGAAAAATCCGCATTTAAAAATACTTTAATTTCAAAGAAATTCCGTTTAAAAAAATGGACGAAACCCTTTTTTGAAAATAAAATATTTTTGATAAAATAGACTTTTCTTTTTGGTAATTAGCATAGTAAATTTTTGTAAAACAATTATTTATTGAGGGAAAATTGAAAGAAAAAAGACAAAAAGAAATTCCATCGAGAGTTATATGGTTATGTTATAATATTGCATGTACCGTTTTTCGTCCCGTTAAAAGTCACACGTTCAATGTCCGGAAAACAAATTTCTGTCGTAATTCCCCTCTCAACTCGAAAGGGCCAAGGAACTTTCCGAGTCTTCACTTCACTTTCTAAAAAACCTTCGTTGGCGTATATGTATATTTCTTTTACATCACATCTTCTTTTTCTATACTTCACTTTTTAAAACATGTCCGAAAGTTCGAGAACTTTCCGGAAAGATCGAGAACAATTTTTCTAATAACAACAATGATAATAATAATAATAATAATAATAATAAAAATATGAAAAGTTTGTTCAAAATTTTTCTTCTTTTCTACCAAGAAAATTAAAAAAAAATTAATTAAACCACAAAAACACTCTACTATTAAAATATTTTTATAATTGTTTAATTTTTATTAATTGAATAATTAATTTTTTATTTTAATTAATTTTTATATTAAATTAAAAAATAATTTATGAATTTGAATGAAAATTTCTAAATAAAGATTGCTTTACAGTAAAATTAATGTATTTTTAATTTCCACATATTGGCAATGAAAAAAAAAATTATTGTATAGATGAACCTTTATATTACGTTTTATTGTAAAACGACCCGTTAGAAAAAATTATTGTTAAATAGACGATTTGTTAAAACTGTTTTTTTTTCATTTTTTTAAAACATTTTGCGTTCTTGTATTGTTTTTGAGGTTATGTCTCTCTATAGATTTGTTTTTACAATTTTTTTACATTTAAAAACAAAAAAAAATCTAATAATTTTAATAAAAAAAGAAAAAATCGTTTTTTTTTCTATAATAGAAAATTAGGAGACAAATTAGAAGATTTAAAAAATATTTTCACTGCTCTATTGAATACAAAATTTATTAATTGAATTGAATTCAAGTGCAATTTTCCACATAAAGGTGATTTTACAATAAAAATTTTCTAAAATGAAAAAGATAAAAAAAAATACTTTCAATGCTATATTGAAAATAATTTATTAATTTGAATTTGAATGAAATTTTCTAAATAAAGGTTGCTTTACAGTAAAATTAATGTATTTTTAATTTCCACATTGGCAATGAAAAAAAAAATTATTGTAGATGAAACTTTATATTACGTTTTTATTGTAAAACGTCCTATTTAAAAATTAGAAGGTTTAAAAAACATTTTCACTGCTTAATTGAAAACAAAATTTATTAGTTTAATTGAATTTTAGTGCAATATTCGACATAAAGGTAATTTTACAATTAGCATTTTCTAAAAATTAAAATGTTTTTTAAAAAAATACTTTCAATGTTATTTAAAATAATTTATTAAATTGATTTTGAATGAAATTTTCTAAATAAAGGTTGCTTTACAGTAAACGTTCTTTTTCATTCATTAAAAACAAAAAATGTTCATAGAAAAAATTTTGAATTTTATAAAAAATAACGTTAGGTTTAAATTTAAAGAAATTTAAATCTAAATTTGATTTTCAAAATTTTTTAAAATAATTGTATTTAAATTAAATTTATTTACATAAAAACTGTTGATTAAGTTAAAGAATTCAACTTTTTAATAAAAATAAAAATATAAGTAAATAAAAATAAAGTTTATTCAATTGAATTTGAATGCAATTTTCTACATAAAGGTTCTTTTACAATAAACATTTTTTTAAAATGAAAATTAAAAAGTTAAAAAAAACATTTTTTATGCTATTAAATGCATAACATTTGTTTATTTCTTTGAATTTTAATGAAATCTTCTACATAAAGGTTCTTTTACAATAAACATTTTTTTAAAAAGAAAATTAAAAAGTTAAAAAAAAATTTTGTAATGCTATTGAATGTATAACATTTGTTCATTTCTTTGAATTTTAATGAAATTTTCTACATAAAGGTACTTTTACAATAAATATTTTGTTAAATATTAAAATTTTCTATACCATTTTATTTATTTATACATTCCCTGAGGGGGGAGAGGGTCCAAAAAGTATGATAAATTGAGTTTATAGACGACCACTAATTGAAAAGTTAAAAAAAAAAATGTTAATGCTTTTAAATGTAATGAATTTTTTATTTATTTGAATTTTAATGCAATTTCTAAACTGGAAAAGGTTCCTTTACAATAAACGTTTTTAAAAAATTTAAAAATTAAAAAAAAACAAATTCTATGTTACTGAAAATTACTTTTATTTATCTGAATGTTTTACAATAAAGGAAATAAAAAAAATTTCTCCATTATTAATATTTGAAAAAAAATTCTTCTTTTTTAAATTTTCATATCACAATTTTTGTAAGGATATCAAATTTTCAGACAAAAAAAGTATCGAAACGTTGCTTCACGATACTTTTGACACGTTTTTATTTTGCCTCAATTTAATATCCTTATAGATGAACTATGTGTGCTGTTTTTTTAAAGTTGATTTTTAAAAAGAAATTTATAACCTTCTTTATAAAAAAAATTTTTTTTTTTTTAATTTAAAAATTTTCAAAAAATGAAAAATGACATTTTTAGAAAAACTGTGGAAATATAAACCGTTTGAAATTTCAAATTTCTACAAAATTTTTTGGTGCTTTTACAAGTTGACTTTTAAAAAAAATGTATAAACTTTAAAAAAAAAAAAAAAAAAAAAAAAAATTTTAAATGTTTTAAAATACTTTAAAATTGCCTATACATGCGTGGTAATAAATAGTTTAGGTTAATTTCTAAATAAAACCCCAAAGACGATAAAATAATGCGGAAAAAAATTTTTCAAAAAAATGGTTCAATTTTTTTTTTGTTTTTAAAGAAAATGAACGAATTTAAAGAAAGAGTGGGAGAGGGTGGGGGAGTAATTAATGCTTTCATTGATGTATTGGAAGTAGTATATATGTATAGTAAACGTGCGGTAAACGTGGAAAAGGTCAATGTCCCATTTCGACCTTAACTCCACCAGAATGGCGTGCACTTGTTTGCTCAAGAAAGTCTTCAATTCGCTAACCTACATAATGTTTATCCATCATGGCGCGTGAGTCTCAATTGTGATACGGCTATCGCCTTTTATAATTCGCGTTACGTTCAATAAATCCTCATTTTCTTATGTATTTTTCCATTATTGTTGATGCAAAATTCTATATATTATTATATTAAAAAAATATGAATATCACTATAAAGGAAAAAAAAGAAAAAAAAGAAAAAAAATAAAAAAAAATAAATAAAGAATAAATAAAAAAAATGAAGGTTAGGAAAACCGAAGCAAAAATTTTCTACCAAAAATCCCTCCCCTCCTCTTTTTCTTAGTTTGAAGCAAAATATATATCGCAATATTACGTTTGTTTTGTAACTCTCTATGGAAGCCATATCGTTCATGAATGTTCTCAATGTCAAGGATGACCCCAAAGGTGAATGTCTTGCTCGGGATGCCACACCAACCGTGAAGGGTATTGCTCGTTTTTAATTATGATTTTTATTTTGTCCTCTATTTCAAAATTATTTTATTATTTTCAAAATAATATTAAAAAAAAAAAATTATTAATTTTTAAAATTTTTATTAATTTTTTTTCTTATATAGATTTTATAAAAAAATTTCTATTTCTATTGTTTGCAATCAGAATTTTTTTGTTTGTTAAGAATTAGAAACTTTACAATTTTTGAATATGGAAAGAAAAATTGTTCTTCGAATTAGAAATTATTTTTAATTTGAAATTTTTCGTTACAACTGGAAGTGGGAGAATTTTTTTTTTTTATTTCGAATAAGAAATTTTCATTTTTTAGAAATAGAAATTATTTTGTTCGAATCTTTAAGATTTTTAGAATTAGGATTTTTTTTATTAAAATAAAATTTTTTTTAAAATTAATTTTTTCTTAAAATTAGAATTTAGAATATTTTCTTTTGGAAAAATAGGGGAATTAGAAATTTTTATTTCAAAGTAGAAGAAATAAAGGAATTTTTAGAATTTATTTTATTTTATTTCGAATTAGAAGTTTTTTTTCATTCAGAATTTATACCTAAAAAATTTTATTTCAAACTAGAAGTTTTTTTTAATTTAGAATTTATACCTAAAAAATTCTATTTCGAAGAATGAGAGAAGAAATGAGAAAAGAAGAAGAAATGAGAAAAAAAAGGAATTTTGAAAAACTTTTATTTCAAATGAGTAGTTTTTTTGAATTCATAAGTTTTTCCTAAAATAATTGAAATTTGAGAATTTTTTTTTCAAGCTGAATAAAAAATTTCTAATTTTAAAATAAAATTTTTTTTAATTTAAAATAAAAATTTTTTTAATTTAAAAAAAGAAATTAGAAAAATTCTTGTTAATCAGAAGTTATTTTAAATTTTAGGATTTTTCACAACGAATTGGAATTTGGAGAATTTTTTTTTTTACTTTCAATCAAAAACTATTAGATATCAAAAGTACATAATCGACGAAAAAAAAATGATTTAAATTAGAAATTTTCATATTTTAGAAGAAAAAATGGAATTAGAAGTTTTTATTTTGAAATGAAAATGGTTAAATTTATAGGATTTTTCACTAAAATGGAATTGAAATGGAATTGTCGAATTTTTTATATTTATAGAATTAGAAATCTTTTATTTTTAATTTGTTTATTTAAAAAAAGATGAAATAAAGGAATTAAAAATTTTTATTTCCAATGAAAAGTTTTGTTTAAAAAATTTAGAATTTTTTCACTAAAAATATTAGAATTCTAGAATTGTTTTTTTTTAAATCTAATTCGTAAATTTGTATTTTTCTATTCAAAAATTTCTCATTTCGAAGTCGGAAGTTTTTATTTTAAAATAAAATTTTTTTGAAACTATTAATAATTGTTAATATTATTATTTGAAATTATTTTTTTGAAATTACCTTCGATGGTGAATTTATTATTTCAAAATAGAATTTTACAGTAAAAGTTATTTCAAATATATATATAGATTATAATTTTTTTTCAATTTAATATTTTTTAGAAAAATGAATAAAAATTTATTTTTTGAAGTGTTTACTTCGAATTCGAATTTATTATTTTAAGAAAAAATTCCTTTTTTTTTAAATTCGTACGTCAGTTCGAAAAATTTGGAAGTTTCTATTCGAAAATTCAAATAGATATTTTAGCAATTATTTGAAATCTACAATTTATTTTTATTCTGGTGTTTCATTTCCGAATTGAAATTAGAATTAGAATTAGAATTAGAAATAGAATTAGAAACTTCCAATAATTTCTAATTCAACATAAAAAAACTCAAGTTTACAAATGGAAATTTAATTCAATAATTTATTTAAAATTTAAGTGTCATATTGGAAAATTTAATTTAATTTAATTTACTATTTCGAATTCGAATTATTGCATAATAGGAAAATAATTAAAATTCGAGAATTAATATTTACTATTCGTAATTTAATTTTTAATTATCGAAAAATAATTTTTGCTATTCAGGAATTCTTTATTATTTTCTTAAATAATTAATTTAAGTAATTATGAATAATTAATTAGGAATTATTTACTATAATAATCGAGAATTAATTACATTATAAACTGAATTGAATTTAATATTTAATTCAAGATGAAGAATTAAAAGATTTTAAAAAAATAGAAAATAGTATTAAATTTTCGTAAGAATTAGAAATTTTTAAAAATTCCGGACAAAAAAAAATTCAAAAAAAAAATAAAATATACAAAATTATTTACATTTTAATCGAGTTCCATTGAATTAAATTGATTTGAATTTAAATTAAATTCAAAATAAATTCAAAATAAGGAATCAAAAGTTAATAATTTCGATTTTATTGAATTAGAAGTTGAATTAATTATTATGTGAATAAAAACATTGGTCAAATTTTATATTTATTTATATTTTTTTATATTTATTTATATTTATTTATATTTATTCATATTCATATTTATTTATATTTATATTAATCATAAAATTTTGCATTTGCAATTAGAAATCTGAATTAAAATTCGCAACTGGGATTCGCATTGTGGAAGTAGAATTAGAATTTTCGATTGGAATTAAAAGCGTTCGAAACTAATTCGGAAAAATGTTGCGCTTGAACTTCGAATTCGAATTAGAATGATTTGATACCCGTTCTTTAAGGTCGTTTTTCCCGTTCAATTGCAAGCGAAAATGAACCTAAAAACCAAATAAATTACTTGTCAAGAAATATTTACCATCTCAAGTATGAAAATAAGTATAAATTCCAATTTTGTGGAATAAAATAAAAAAGTTTTTTCAAAGTAAATTCCAATCACAGTTTTTCGTAGGATATCAAATTGAGACAAGAAAATCATCAAAAACGAAGTGCTGCGAGGCAACACTCTTGATTCGTTTTTTTTTTTGTCTCAATTTGATATCCATCGAAAAACTGTGACTGAAAACTGATTGAAAACTCTGATTGAAAACTTTGGAAAAAACTTTTTTTCAAAATTAAATTCCAACAGTGGAATGATAAAAAAATTTGTTTCCCCCAATAGTAGAGTTTTGAACCAATAACTCACCTTTCAATGTCTTCCGATAGTGGATTTTGAAAAAAAATATCAAAAGCTCATCATCATCTTCTTGTCTTGATTTTTTTTTTAGGAAAAGCAAATCCTGCTGGAGGTTTTGTTTCCACTTAGCATCACTGGTTCAACAACTGCAACATCCGGCTCGTGAGTATCCAAGTATATCCAACAGGTTTTCATCCGTGGAAACTTAACAATAATCTCGTGATGAAAAACACAAAAAAAAATAATCCAGAGTTATTTTTCACCAAAGAAAAAAAAAAAAATCACTTTTCTTCAATTCGGAAGGTTTTTCACAAGAGTTGTTTATTTTAGGAGCACTTGGAGAACACAGTTGTGTATTATAATTTTTGTTTTGGAAACACTTTGAAGAAGATAAACAACAAGTGTCTTCTTTTAGACAGTTGTTTTTTCGGAACACTGATTTTTGATAATCCTAATCACATTCGATGATGGGTGGGTTGAGAGTAATAATAAGGTAAAGGAAGGTATCAACATTTGGAGAAATGTTGAGTATGTTTAATAAATATTTGTTGAAGAACCTCAAACATCTTTACTATTTTTATCAAGTTGTGAATATTTGTTGATATTTGTGAATATTCATTAATATTTGTTGATGTTTGTGAATATTTGTTGATATTTGTGAATATTTATGAATATTTGTGAATATTTATGAATATTTGTTGAAATTTATGAATATTTGTTGATATTTGTGGATAATTTATGAATTTTGGAGGTAAGTGATGAAAATGGTGGTTCTTTAATGGAACGGTTGTTTTCGTACGGCCGCGTGGTTGGAACTGATGTTCGAAAGACGAGTATACCTATAGGCAGGGGCACACGAGCAGCAAGAGCAACAGCAGCAGCAGCAGCAGGTATAGGCAGAGGCGATGCCAAGGTAGGCAGAGGCGGTTGTATCATGGGGTATGGGCGATAGCAATGGCTTCTCTCTTTCTCTTTCTCTCTTTTCTCCTCTTTCTTCTTCGTCTTGTTCGTTCCAGCAGTTTAGCTCACTCTTGTGCTGTTGCTGTTTGGTTTGTGGCTGCTTTGCTAGGCGCTGCTGCTGGAACCGAGAAGGTTCAACATTCTCCATCGAGTTAACCAACGGGACTTTGGGGATCTTCCCTCTCACTCGGGACTCGCTGGTTACTGACCTCCGAAAATACGTGCCTGGGTCCTTCGCTTTTACCAGAAGGGAGAGGAAATGGTCTCCCCCTCTTGGAATGAATACCTGTTTGTATAATGTCTAGATGATGATAAAGATGATGATGATGATGATGATGGTAATGATGGTGATGATGAAAAAGATGAAGAAGAAAACGAAAGAGAAGACGAAAGAGATGAAGAAGAACCAGAAGAAGAAAGAAAAGAAGAAAAAGAAGAAGAAGACGAAAGAGCTTATGATACCCATACGGGGTGTCCCAAGAGTCACTGACCCATTCGGACAGGAGAGGGGGACGATGATGGGAGAATGAAATCATCGAGATTTCAGGATGGGAGATTATTACGTGCAAGTGTTGCATTCCTCCGGATTATTATGTCCTTTGATTAGCAGGAACTCATCTCATATGCTATTGCCCTCGGGAAAATTATACGATTCATTTTATTTATTATTTCTATACTCCTGATCTGAAAATTAGTTTTTCCATAATGTTTGCAAGAAAAGATGGGACATTCGTTTTTTAACAGTTTTTTATGACATAATTTTTTGGATTCCTCAATGTTTTTCTAAAGAATATCAAATTGAGACTAAAACATTACTTCGCAACACTTTTCATTACGTTTTTTGTCGCAAAAGTGTTGCAAAGTAATGTTTTGTGCGATTCATGTGATTGTTACATCTTCAATGATTCTTTTTCGACCACTTATTGTCTAATTGAATAAATTGAACTGGTATTTTCTGAGGAAAAGTATCAAATAAATATATTCAGAAAGGGCATTGATTGAAGAATTGAAAATCTTTTTATATTTGTTATAAATCATTTTGAAATTGGTGCAGGGTTGCCACAATTATTTATATTAAATTTTAATGCTAAATTTTTCTTCTTATTTTTTCAAAATTTTATTTTGCGGTTTTAACGAAAAAAATAATTATAACTTTAAAATTAAATTTACAAAATTAAGTTCGTGCTGATAACGAGGTTGCTATATTCTTGAAGAACAAGAACTATTATCATAAAATTATTACTCAGAAATTATATAATAATTTTACTTAAATATTTCAAAATTAATTGAATTTTAATAAAGTTGCGTTTACAATTTTCATAAATATATATAGATGAACATCTAAAGGTTTGAAACTTTATAATATTTTAATTTTCAATGAGTTCAATTAAAAATTTTAAAAAACTTTGGTTTTTTGAAAAATTTTAATAATTCAAAATTTCAAATTCTTCTGAAATCAGTTAATTTTTTGAAAATATATTGAATTAATTATTAAAAATAATGGATTTATAGAAGAATTTTGATTAAAAACACTAAAAAAAAATTGATTTTTGGAGAAGTTAGAATTTATTGCAAAAATTCAATTTATTATTTTCGAAAGTAATAAAATTCTTCGCTAAAATTCAATTATGCTCAAAAAAATTGTCGTTAAATTTTGAAAAATTTGAATAATTCAATCTCTTCTAAAATTAGTTACATTTTTCAATATATATATATATATATTTAACTAATTAATCAAAAAAATATTTGATTTATAGAAGAATTTTAGTCATCAGAAACTGTAAAAAAGAATTATAGATAATTTTAAAGATAAGTTACAAATGCGATTGGCAGAAATTCAATTATTTTCAAAAGGAATAAAATTCTTTGCAAACATTCAATTATTTTCAAATTTTTTTTTTTTAATTCTCAAAATTTCAATTATTTTTATTAATAATAAACTTCTTCTTCGAAAATTCAATTATTTTCAAAAATTTTAATCAAATTCTTGGCAAAATTTCAATTATTTTCATAAATTTACCTCCAGTTGAATGATTTTTTCAAAATATCTGTATATTTTAATAAAAATTTTCCAAAAGAATTCAATTATTTAGAAAATTTTTTGATAAAATTCTTCGCAAACATTCAATTATTTTTAAAAACAATAAAAGTTTCATAGGAATTCAATCCACCATTTTTTTTCCTTTCCTTGCAATAATTAAATATTTTCTTAAGAATAATACAATTTTTTATAGGGTTTCAATTATTTTCATAAATAATAAAAATTTCAAGGGAATTTAATTATTGACAAATTTGTTTTATAAATATATTCGCAAAAAATCCAATATTTTCATAAATAATAAAATTTTGTACAAAGATTCAAATATTTTCATAAATAATAAAATTTTTTACGCAGATTCAATTATTTTCATAAATATAATAAAACTCATCGCAGAATTTCAATTATTCTTTCTTAATAATTAGTCGGGGATTTTTATTAAAAGTAAATGGAAAAAAATTAAATTTTTAGAATTCATAAAAAAATAAAAAATAAAATAAATAAATAAATAAAATTAAAAAAATAAAAAAAAATAATAAATAAATTCAATTATTTATAAATTTTTTATAAATTCTTTATCCATATTTCAATTATATTTTCAAAAATAATAAAATTTTATTTAAAAATTCAATTATTTGCGCATAAATAATAAAAATATTTTTAGAAATTCAATTATTTTCGCATAAATATAAATAATAAAGTTCATCGCAGAATTTCAATTATTTTTGAAACAATTTCAATCGAATTCCTCGAAAAATGTAATTATTCTTAAAAATTTGATTAAAATTCGTCGAAAGAATTCAGTTATTTGAAAATTTGTTGATAACGATTTTTTATAAGAATTCAATTGAAATAATTGAATTCTCGTAGAAGTTTCTATTAAAAATTGTTTTAAAAATGAATTTAAATTAAAATTTTAGATAATAATTGAATATGAAAAGCATAATTATATATAAAATGGATTTTTTTAGAAATAATTTAATTTGAAATAGGTTTTAAATTAAATTTTTGAAAATCATAATTTTTCACACTTTAACTATATAACAATTGTGTTTGTGTAGAATTACTTTTTTTGTAAAAGTTTAATTATAAATTTTTTTTTATTTTCTAATATACATCTAATTGGAGAATTTCCAAATAATCAAAATTTGGCAAAAGTTATATAAATTGTAAAGAAAATAGATTTGAAAATTATTCTCAAAAAGAACTTTTTCAAAAATTATTAAAAATAATTGATAATTGATTTAAAGAAAAGTTTTAGTTAAAAATTCCAGATTCCTTTACAATTATTTTTCTTAATTTTAAAATAGTTTTAGATAAATATTTTAGTAAATATAGTTGTATTTATTTACAAATAATCTTATTTGAGAATGTAATTATTCTTTGTACATAATCAGGAGTTAACAATTCTTTGAAAAAAAAATCAACCTTTAGCGGGCATCGAACTTTTATGCCTTCTTATCAGAAATCAACGACTTTATCCACTAGGCCATTTAATCATAAAACTACAGTTTTCAATAAAACTTCAGTTTTTGCAAAAATTTTCTATTTTTTTATCAATTTTGGACCAATTTTGTAATAATTCAATGAAATTCACTAACCAAAATTCTTTTCTGCTTTTTATCTTGATTAAAGTGATCTTTTCAATTGTCAAGGAGGCAAATTATTAAAAAAAAATTTAGATAAAAGCGAGGCCATTAATTCAATTAACGAACTCAATTCAACGCTTCTAATTCATTTCTTTCATTCATCTAATTCATCTATAATTTACTTCTATAATAGCCACTTTAAAATAATATACCTTCACTGATGATTTTTAATTTTTTACAAGGACAAGTTTTATATCTTATATATTTTTTTGAAAAAAAAAAATCAAATTTCTTAATTTGAATCGCTTTTTTTTCTTTTTCTTAAAAGATATTCGGTATACTGAATTTTGAAATGGAATTTACATTTGAATATTTAGTATATTTATACATATCTGCTATATATTGAGAATGTTGAGCAACACGATAGTTGAAGGTCTCTCTTTCTCTGAACGAAATTAGAAAATAAAAATTAAAAAAGGAATAGTCAGATGATTGTGACCTTGAAGACCGGCTTCTAAAGAACTCTCGGGATCAAGATGGCGCGATAACGATCGCAAAGTCATGGCGAGATTAGGGCTCGCTTCTTATTCCCTCCGCGACTTCCTTACCCTCTTTTATATACATGTTCCTTCACTCCGAGAGTTCCTTTCCCTTTCCTCTGAATTTTATTACGTATACATATATATGTATATATACATAGAATATATCTATATTTTTTATTATACATTTTATTTATTTTATTTTATAATTATTTACATATATTTTATAATGTAAATTTTATTTCTCTTAAATACGTAATATAATCACTGTAAGTGAATCGTTTTCAGATCACTTAAATATTCTCATCACAGAATCAGGAAAAACATGTCATTTAATGCACTTTTTTGTATATATATTCTCCACCTTTTATTTTTAAATTTCTATTTTATTTTATTTTATTTTATTTTGTTTTATTTTATCTCTATGCCAAATAGCTTATAATGCAAAGCGAATTAATTTAATCATTTTAATAATTTCTTATTTATTTATTTTCAATTTTATTTCAATTTAAAAAAAATAAATTTCCGAACATTTAAAATGTTACATATAAAATATTGATCGTCCAAAACCGAAAGGTATGAACTATGAATAAATAAAAAAAAAATATAAAATATTGAAAACTTACTCTAATTTCATTTTTAGACAAATTATTATCAATAATTTTAATCTTAATTTTTTATAGATTCATTTGCAATATATTTTCTTTTGACAACTTTTTTCAACTTTTAAAAGAATTTCTCTCTTTGCATACTTCGCACTCATCTACTAAAACCTACTATTTAATTAATTATTTTCAAAAAATATTCGTAATTCAATTATTTTCAATATCTAGTACTTTCATAAAATTTCGCACAAGAATTCAATTATTTAAAAAAAAAATTCATAAAATTCATAAAATTCATTCAAAATTCAATTATTTTCATAAATAATAAAATTTCCACAAGAATTCAATTAATTTAGAATAGCATTTTCAAAAAAAATTTCGAAAAAATCAATTATTTAACAACATTTTTATACAATTCTTCACATAATAATTCAATTACTTTCAGTGGAAATTACTTTTTTCATGGAAATTCAATTTCTTTACAAAAATTTTTGATAAAATTCTAAGCAAGAATTTAATTATTTTCATAAATAATAAAACTCATAGAAGAATTTCAATTATTTTTAATACTTTTTAATTAATCGAAAAATTCAATTATTTTCACAAATAAAGTTTTCTACAAGAATTTCAATTATTTAAAATAAAATTTTCATAATATTTATTATATATTTCAAAAAAATTAATTATTTAAAACAATGTTTATAAAATTCTTATGAAGAATTCAATTATTTTCAAAAATAACAAAACTTTTCACAGAAATTCAATTTTTTAAAAAGATTTTAATAAAATTTTTCGAAATAAATAAATTATTCTCATAAATAATAAAATTCAATTATTCTTTGAAAATTTTAATAAAATTGTTAGCAACTATTCAATTATTTTCGCATAAATAATAAAATTCATCGCAGGATTTCAATTATTTTTAATACAATTTTATATAATTACATTTTTTTTTAAATAATTCAATAAATTATTCTTTTTAGATTTTAATAAAATTCTTCCCAAGAATTCAATTGTTTACATAAATAATTATTCAAAGAAATTCAATTATGTTGATAAATAACAAAATTTTTAAAAGAAATAAATTATTCTTCAAGGAAAATTCAATTATTTTCAAAAATTCTAACAAAATCGTTCTCAAGAATTCAATTATTTTTGAAAGAATTGAACTATCATAATGAATATTAAAATTTTTTCCATAAATTCAATTATTTTCAAAATTTTTTTTTTTTTTGAAATTCTCGTTAATATTTCAATTATCTTTACCCGTGTGGAAAAATATTGTGGCAGTCTAGAGTCCAATGATTTCCCGATTAGCAATCATCAAGTCCGTCTAATTCTAGACGGTCCATCAAGTCCCGAATCAGTGACTTAACAGATGGGCTTATTAGAAAAAATCTAAGTCAAATATGTCCGTCTAATACGGTATTATTAAGACCGTCTAGATTTGGTCTATGATGTTATATGCGCATGCGTCGATGTATGCCCAGCTGTTAAGTAACATGGCGCCTAATGGCGTCGCGTCGTTTGGCGTCGTTAGATCAGTCAGCGTATGGTACATTTTCTTTGTGAATTTTAGAATTCGTTGTGGTTTCTGTTTTATGTGAATGTTGAATTTTATGTGCTATGTTGTTGCTGTTTTCTGTATAATTTAATTTTAAATGTGCACTGGAAAAAATAGATTTTGATGTGTTTCTATGTGTTTTGATTAGTCGGCTGAAGCTAGCAGTCGTACTCAGCATCAATGTTTAGGCGTCATCTACAAATATGCCTCTCCTTCAAATTTTGTAATACTTAATGATTTAAAAAACCATCGAGTATTGTTATTTGTGAATCAATATCCACTAAATAGCAAATTTAGTAAGTTTTTATTTATTAATTTCATTAATTAGTGGTTGACGCCTAAAGATTGGTGCTAAGTACGACTGCTAGTTTCATCCGGCTGTTTTGATTAGCAGTAAATTTTATTTTACAAAAAGACTACTATCTCCAATGCCAAAGATTGGGAGGGACACAAAGCCTTACGCTTAAAGAAAGTTGAAGTGAAAAATACAGAAAGTTAAAATATTTTTTTATACTTTTTATGTAAAAAAAAGTCATTAAAATTATTTCAAATATAATTAAGTCTTATCATTCTAAGAATAGTTGTCGTAACATATAAAGGGAAATTTGGAATAGACGTATATTAGAATTTACTAGCACTGCTGATCAGACCAGAAACGCTGGTCTATTCTAGACGATAGCGTGGAAGTTTCGTTTCAGTTCTGAACAGCCGCTCGACAAGACCGTCTGCCCTGGGTCTAGAAAGACGTTAGACAGTCTATTAAGCGCTTGGTCAGCGCCCTAAAATTTTTCCACACGGGTATAAATAGCAAAATTCTTCGCCGAAATTCAATTATTATATTCAGGAATTTTTATAAGATTTATTGTAAAATTCAATTATTTTCATAAATATAACAATATTCATCACAAGAATTCAATTATTTTTAAAAATTCTAATAAAATCGTTCGCAAGAATTCAATAAATTTTTATAAATAATAAAATGCTTTTTTGCAATTCAATTATTTTCAAAAAAATGTAATAAAATTCCACACAGACCTTCTATTAAATTATATTATTGTCAAAAACTTTAATTGAATTCTTTGTAAAATTTAATTATTTTCTAAAACTTTTCGCAATTTAATGATTTTAAACATGTAATATTTTCATAAAATTTTCAAACAGAAAGCAATTATTTAACAAAATTTTTGTAAAAATCTTCGTAAGAATTCAATTCTATTCATGAATAATAATCGCAAAATTTCTCAGGAAATCAATTATTTAAATTAGAATTTGCATAAAATTAGTCGAAAGAAATCAATTATTTAAAAATTTTTATAAAATTCTTCCCAAGAATTAAATTATTTTTATAAATATTTAAATTCTTTCATATGAATAATATAAAATTCGTTGTAGGAATTCAATTTATTAGCAGGATAAAAATTCTTTCTTATCCTGCTAATAAATTGAATTAACGTAAATATTTTTGATGAAAATTGGGAAAATGTCTAGAAATTAAAATATAGAATGGAATTTTTGTCATTTTTGTTTAGAAAAAAATACAGAAAAAACTAGAGAAAAAAAATATATATAAAATTTGCAAAAATTGTCTGGTATGCACATATATATATAGTGCAAAGTTGGTCTAATGCAGTGAGTTTGTTTTTGAGATCATTGTCTTCAGAAAGCAGGTCAGTGATTCAACGTCATTTTTATATATATAAATACACTTTTTATTCCGAAAAATTTACAAACTTCAACATCAATTACAACAAACTTTTTCTTTATAGAAAAAATCGATGTTTTTTTAATACAAACCTTAATTTTTGATCGGTTCAATTATAATTTTTAGTAATTTATTTTAGTTGACAATATTGTAAAATTACCTTAAATGACCTAAATTTTAAGGTTAGGTTAACTTCTTAAGAAATTTGACCTAAATTTTAAGGTTAGGTTCACTTCTTAATTTAATAAATGAGACCTAAATTTTAAGGTTAGGTTCACTTCTTAATTTAATAAATGAGACCTAAATTTTAAGGTTAGGTTCACTTCTTATTTCTAATAAATGTGGCTTACATTTTAAGATTATATTCGTCGTTTGAAAAAGCAAACACTATTGTAGAATCACATAAAATTTATATGAGATCATTTGACATAGAATTAATTTAACATACCCTTCATTAGACATAAAACTCATTTGGCATAATTGCCATTTGACGTTAAAATACATTTGACATAAATTTTATTTCACATAAAAATCACTTGACATAAGTTTTATTTGACAGAAAAATCATTTGACATAAAGTTTATTTGACATAAAAGACATTTAACATAAATATCATTTGACATAAATTTCATTTGACATAAATTACAATTGACATAAATTTATTTGACATAAAATTCATTTGACACAAACTTTATTTGACATAAAGTTCATATGACATAAAATTTATTTGTTATGAAACTCGTTTGACATAAATTTCAATTTGACATAAAATTCATTTAACGTAATTTTTATTTGATATAAAATTTATTCGACATAAATTTCATTTTAGTCCTTTTTGACTATGACTTTAATCACATTGTACATTCAGTTATTTAAATTTTGAGGTTATTTTCGCTTTCGTGACGATCTTATAATCCTATTGTAGAATCGGCCTAAATGATTTAAATTTTCTGATTAGACTATAGCTTCTTGATCATTATTTTGTAAACACCATCGCTTTTCGATATTAATTCAATTATTGATAAATCACCTTAAACTACTTTAATTTTTAGGTTATTTTTAATAACATTAATTCTATTGTAGAATCGCCCTAAACGATTTTTGTAACTATATGGTCCCTTTCTATTATTTTCGATTTTTCTATTTCTATTTGAATCGCAATTATTTCAATTTTAAGGATATTAAAAATTTGTTAAGCCTTGCAATTATTGAAGGTGATTCTACAATTATTGTAGAATCACCTTAAATAATTTCAAGGCTTAACAAATTTTTCTATTTTTGCTTTAGAATATATGAATCCCATTGTGGAGATGCCCTAATTTTAAGTTGTCGTTTACGAGATTAATTTTCCCTTTTTAATAACTTTGATCCTAAATTGTAAAATCACCATAAATATATATAGTTAAATTATGTGCTTTACAAAATTTTCTATAAATTCTCATCAAAATTCTCTAACAAAAATTATATTTAAAAATTAAAAAAAAAAAAAAATACAAATTAGAAGTATAGAAACTTTTTTTGTGAATTGCACAGAAAAAAATGGAAAATGCAAATATAGTTTCGAAAATGAAGTCAAGAGAGGAGAGTTTTTGAGGATGCTCATTTATAATAATCTTGAATTTCTTGTTTTTTAAGGAAAAGTGACTGTTTGATTAAGAGAAGCCCAACCCGTTTTGTGTGATCGTGTATACTATACGTATAACGTATGAAATATGAATCAGCTTTCTGTAAGCATTACGAGATTACACTTGGCGTCTTTTCTCTCTCTCTCTCTCTACTCTCTCATCGCAGAAGAACAAACTGTTCTCCCCAGGCATTAAACTCACTCAATTTATACTTATACAGAACACGCGCCTATCGTCCTCGCTTTTATATAATTTTTTTTTTAATTTCCCCTCATAATATCTAAAAATCCAACTTTAATTACCATAAATAAGTGAAAACAGTTTTTAAAATATATTTTTAGTGAAAACATGTTACAAAATCGGTTCAAAATTGATAGAAAAAGGAGAAAATTTGCAAAAGAATTGAAAACAGGATTTATGGTCGAAATAGTATAAAATAGCCGAGTGGATAAAGTCATTGATTTCTGAGAAAACGGCAAGGGTTCGATACCCGCCAGGGTCAAAAATTTTTTTTCCTCTAAGATAATGTATTTTTCTTTTTATTATTGAGTACTTTTTTTTTAATTTTAAAAATTGTATTTTAATAATTGTATTTTAAAAATTTTATTTTAATAATTCTATTTAAAAAATTGCATTTTAAAAATTGAATCGAATAAAAATTTGTCCCTTGTGGCAAAAAAAAAAATAGAACGATTTGAGGTATACATAAAAATGTATAAAAAAAAAGTGGAAAGAGAGAGAGAAAGGGGGGGGGGCGAATGGTCATACTAACGGACTATCAATGGAAGCGTTACTTTTACATAATAATTTATCTATTTAAAATATACAGCTTGGAGAATTATTGCGATTGGCTGAACAACCGCGAGTAACCGGAACGGAACGCCAACTGGTTACTGACCTCTCAAAGCACTCTTACGCTTGCACTACTTACTAACTTGGCTTAGAAGTCTTTTCCTTTACATTACTATATCGCGCGACTTTATTTTCCCTCCTCGTCATATATATACATAACATTTACCTTTACCTTCACCTTGGCTCCGCCTCAACACTTCTCAATAAGATAATGCCAAATCTCTTCTCTTCAATGAAAATGAATCCACTTTCTTATTATTATTCTTCGATATATTGAAAATATAACCATTTTTTCAAAATTCATATAATGGAAAATTTTTTAATCTTACTGTAAAAAATAAATTTTATAGTTTGAAACCAATTTTGACAAAAATTGATATTGGATAACTATATCTTACTACTTTTGATTTAATTTTAGCTTTAAATTTATGGTTTTAAGTTTAAGAATGGATTTTATCTGGTTTTAAGTCTAAAAATAGGGAAATTTTGAATCATTTTTGGTTTTCAAGAGTTTTAGCGGATGCAGACTTTGTTATTTATTCTGTGTCTTCGAGAGGTCGACAACTCATCCTTATTGGGTCTTGAGTGAAGAATATATTTTTTTTCAAAAGAGTATGTTGTCAGTATTTAGGATTGCAGGGGAGAATTTGGAATAATTAAAATTACAGAGTAAATTGTGAGGTATTAAAAAGCTTTGCAGATTAAATTAACACCAAAAAGGATTAAAATAATCCATTTTGGTGTTATTTTTTACTATGAATGAAATTTAATTTCAAATCAAAACCAAGTCAACGGATTACTAACTAACTTACTAACTTACCAACTTAGTTACTAACTAACTAACTATAACCTACTAACTAACTAACTAACTTACTAACTAACTAATTAACTTAATTACTAACTAACTAACTTTGTTATTAACTAAGTTTTTATTAAGTGTAAGTTATTACTAACTAACTTATTAACTTACTAACTTACCGACTTAGTTAAAAACTAACTTACTAACCTACTAACTTACCAACTTAGTTACTAACTAGCGAACTAACTAACCTACTAACTAACTATCTTACTAACTGACTAACTTTATTATTAAATATTAACTAAGTTATTATTAAGTGTAAGTTATTACCAACTAACTTACTAACTAATTTAGTTACTAACTAACTAACTTACTAACTAACTTACTAACCTAGTTATTAACTAATTTATTATTAATTGTTATTATTAATCCTAGAGGGATTAAAGCGATACAGATTATAACTAACTTACTTACTAAGTAACTTACTAACTAACTAATTAACTTAATTACTAACTAACTAACTTTGTTATTAACTAAGTTATTATTAAGTGTAAGTTATTACTAACTAACTTATTAAGTAATGTAGTTACTAACTAACTTACTAACTAACTTAGTTACTAACTAAGTTAGTTACTGACTAACATAGTTACTAACTAACTTAGTTACTAACGAACTATCTTACTAAATAACTTAGTTACTAGCTAACTAATTAACTAAGTTACTAACTAACTAAGTTACTAACTAACATAGTTACTAACTAACTAATTTACTAACTAACTAATTTACTAACTAACTAAATAACTTATTAATTAACAAAGTTATTAATTAACTAAATTACTATTTAACTAACCTAGTTATTATTAAGTATTATCATTATTAATCCTAGAGTGATTAAAGCGTTGTAGATTATAAATAACATAGTTAATAACTAACTTAGTTACTAAGTAAGTTATTTACTAATTTACTTACTAAATAAGTTAGTAAATTAGTTAGTTTGTTAGTAATTTATTTAGTAACTATGTTAGTAAGTTAGTTAGTTCGTTACTTAGTAAGTTAGTTATTTTGTTACATAGTAAATTAATAAGTTAGTAAGTTAATAAGTTAGTTAGAAAGTTAGTTAGTAAGATAGTAACTATGTTAGTAAGGTATTTGGTTAGTAAGTTATTTATTTAGTAAGTTAGTAAGTTAGATAAAAAATCAAGTTTGAAAGTTAACTCACTAACTCAGTAAATTACTAACTTACTAACTTAGTAACTAAATTACTAACTTACAAAACTAAATTACTAACCTACTAACTAAATTACGAACTTACAAACTAAATTACTGACTTACTAACTAAATTACTAACTTATTATTGATCCTGGTGAAGCTAAATTCGTCGAATTTTTTGATAAATCGTTCACTGGGTGTTTGATTTGAAGTAAAATTCCATTCAAAATCTCAAAAAAAATTATTCTATTATGAAAGATGAAATTGTAGTAAATATTGATAGTTTGCTAAGCAACATGAAACATGCAAATCTGGAGGATTGTCACAAAAATTTGATTTTATTTTTTCCTGATTTTCAGAAAAAAATTTGACTATTTTCATATAATAATCCTAAAAAATATTTTATATTTTAAAAAAATTATAAAAAATAATTGAAACTCCAAAAAATGTTTCTAATAAATAGGTATATTTTATTTTTGAATTTTTTTAATTGTGGTCCGTTCTGAAGAAAGGGACCTTAGAAGCAAATCAGTTTAAGGTTATGTTAGTGTTTATTTTTTTGTTGATTGAAAGTTTCTTTATAATTATTGCAAATTAAAATCAGTGTTTATTAAATATTGCCTATTGTTTATTATAAATATTTTAGTTGTAATGAAGACATAAACATCAATGATTAATATTGACAGTTAATTCTTTTTTTGTATTTTCATTTCAAAAATTTCAAACATAACCTATAATTTTTTGCTTCTAAGCTCCCTTTCTTCAGATCGCGTCACAATTGTAAAATTATCTGAGACTTTAATAGATTTTATTAAATAAATATTTAATTATTTAAAAATAAATTTAAAACTATGAAAAAATGTAGGAAACTTGAAATAATATTTAATTATTATTATTATTATTATTATTATTATTTTTCCACAGATATTAAGATTTCAAAAAATGAGAAATTTTCTATACAAATTTTTCCTAAACCTCTTCTCTAATTTAATAATTTTTAATATTTTTTGAGAAAGTTCCATTAAAATTCAATTATCTCAAAAAAAAGTTCACCTAAAGCTGAAAATATTTTTAAAATCCACTTGTGTACATTTCATGAAATTTCGAATAATTTGAAAATTTTCCAATTATTAATATTTATTTAATAGTATAACTAATTTCAAAAAAATGTGAATAAAAATGTTTCAAAAAACTGACTTATTGAGAATTTTCAATTTAAAATTTTTTAAAATTCAACATTTCTATTTTCAAACTTTAATTTTATAAACTTTTTGAAATTCAATCTATTTCAAACCGTTCCACCTACAAAAGACGCAATCGAAAGAAGTGTATTTTTTAAATGAATTTTATTATATAAAAAAGGAATTATTAATAAAAGTTATTTAATTTGAAGAAGAATTAAATAAAATTTATGTTTATATTTTTTTAAATTTTTCTAAATTTCGTATAGAGAAATTCATATTTGAAAAATAAAGCTCATAATATCTTAAAACACCCCCCCCCCCTCCCCTTCAATTTTATTAAAACTAATTATTTGAAATGAAAGCTTACGTTTTCTAGTTTCCAATTCTTTTTGTGTTTTTATAGATATTTTAAAAGAATTGCACAAAAAAATTAATTTAAAATTTTTTTGAAAAATTTGCCACCAAAGTATAAAGTGAAGTTCTACGACACATTTGTTTTTTATTTTTTTTCTAGATGTGTAAAATTTACAAAGAAAAACATTAAATTTTTTATTTTTATATGTAATTTCGCTAAAAATAGGTAAAATATTTATAAGAAAATGACGAAATCTAATTTTTTAAAATTTCCTCAAATTCGCTTAAAACTTGTTACTCAGGGGTTTTTGGGGTCGCTTATTACGAATCTAAAGTAAGATTTTCAAAATTTTCAAAATTTAAAATGGTGGACATTTTTTTTTTAAATCTGCTCAAATTCGCTTGAAACTTATGTTATTCGATGATTTACGGGGTCACTATTTTGAATTTTTTTAATCTCTGACTTCAGATTCGTAATTAGCGACCCCGAAAACCCCCGAGTAATAATAAGTAATAATAATAATAATAATAATAATAATAATAATAATAATAATAATAATAAGTAATAATAATAAGTATGCAAATTTGAGCAATTTTGAAAAAAATGTCCGCCATATTGGATCCGCCATTTTGAATTTTGAAAATTTTGAAAATCTGACTTTTAATTCGTAATTAGCGACCCCTCAGTAGCAAGTTTCAACAAAATTCAATCGCTGGGGGTCTAAAAAGTCTGAAAAATTGGTAACGTAGTTTATGGACGGCCTCAAAAATTATTCAAAAATTGAAGTTGATTTTTAAAAATAAAAAATTTTGTAATTAACATAATTATAATAAATTAAATTATTTATTAATTTTCAATATGAGTATAGGTATATGAAGAAGAAGAATTTTGTAAATCTACTTTTATCATGTATTTTTGAGAACAATTAACGTAACGCTAATTCACTCTAAAATTTTCGGTATACCTCGTCACTTATATTTCTCATTCTTTAAAAAATTTTCGACAAAAATATTTTCTTCTACCAGTGCGGACAAAATTGATTTATTCTCCCATAATAGTTTTTTGTATATAAGTTGCATTATTACCGATCACACAAAATATTCATTCCAGAACAAATTTCATTCTTTTCCTTTTCCAATGAAAAAAAAATATTATCTAGCCGATGGAAAATAACAAAAAAAAAAAGTAGTGAACAAAAAATAATTGTTAATTTTCCCCTCTTTCCTTTATATTTTCTGTGCGGATTACATTTTTTTTTTTTTGCCTCCCTGGGGTGAGGGAACAAATAAAAAATTTTCCCTTAAAACGAAATTGTATATAAAGAAGAAAGGAAAAAAAAACGAAAATGACAATTTCTCAATTTCTTAGTCTTCATCGCAAGGTTCAAATGGTTCAAATATATAATTTCAAGGTGAAGAGACAAAAATTGTGAGTATAATGTTTACGTAACGTTTTTGTCAAAGAAAAAGTGTATTAGAGGTGGTGTAATCTTTTAAAAGAGCGTCTCGTAATTTTATAACCGAGTCTTCCGGGTATCCTTAACCTCTGCAAAAGCGATGACCGGTGTGTTTCTCAAGGCCATTAACTTTCGGTTCTTGCATTACTCATTCTCTCCGCTCCTTAGCTTCACGCGCGCCTCTCCTTAACGGTTTCCAAGGAAAATCGAGGATCCTGGTGTATACGTATATATTTATGTATATTCTTTCTCTATCTTCGCTTTCGTCTCTTCCACCTCCACTCCTCATTCGTTGTCGTTAGGGGACAAAAAAAAAAAAAAAAAAAAAAAAACACACTTTGTGGTCAACCCGGAAATTTCATTCCACAATCGTACCGAGTAAAACTCAACGCGTGTAAAAACACCTCAATCTTTGCAAAAAGAAAAATAAAATAAGAAAAATTTCTGCATTGAAAATTTTAATTTCATTAGAATCCAACCGAAAAGTTGAGAGTTAAACGAAGACAAATTTTTAAATAATTATTTTTAACCTATTTCGTCCGAAAAATCGGTTCTTTTCCCGCTGCATTTTTGTACTCTACATTTTTAATAATTTTTAAATTATTAATTTTTAATAATTTTTAAATTATTAATTTTTAATAATTTTAGCCCAGCATCATTATGTTGGGCTAAAAAAATATGCGCAAATATTAAGTCCTGAAACATTTTTGAAAAAATATGCAAAAGAAAAGAAGATATAGCAATTTTTATTTTTTCGAAATTCAAAATGGCGGACAAAATATCTAGAATCCAGGATTGCCGCAAAAATTTAAGTTTGTTTTTCCCTCATTTCCAGACAAAATTTGGACTTATTCCCTGACCCTAAAGAATATTTTGATTCGCTCTAAAAATTATTAGACACTCAAAAAAATGTTCTATTTTATTTAATTGTAAAATTATTATTATTCATATTTTACTTAATTGTAAAATTATTCGAAAACAAAAATAACTTCATTTTTAAATAAATATTTAATCATTATTACTTTTCGGTGGAAATTAAGATTTTAAAAATTTTAAATTCAAACCTTTTCAAATTCAATAACTTATAATAATTAAATATATAATTAAATAATAATTAAAACATAATTGAATTCTTTTGACGAATTTCAATAAAATTTATAAGAATAATTACATTTTTCGAGAAATTCGAATTGTATTAAAAATATAATTGAAATTCTGCGATGAGTTTTATTATTTGTAATAATAATTGAATCCCTATGAAGAATTTTATTATTTTTGAATTTCTGCAGTAATTTGTAAATTTTCCAAAATTAATTCCTTCTTTCGTGTTTTTAACTAAAATTCTTTTTTAAATTAATTATTTTTAATAATTTTTGAAAAAGTTCTTCTTTGAAAATTTTTAAATCCATTTGTTTACAATTCATTTTCACGTGAAATTTCGATTATTCGGAAATTCTTCAATTAAATATACATTAGAAAACAAAAACATTAAATAATTTTAAAAGATTTCGTAGCTTTTTGAAAAAAAAATAATTCCATAGAATTTTTAATTAAAAGTATGAAAAATTCAGATTTTCAAAGATTTTAATTTTGAAACCTTTACAAAATTCAATTAATCTTAAAAATTGAAATTATTGTTAACTTCTCCAAAATTCAATTATTATCTATAAAACTTTAACTGAAATTACTTTTTAAATCAATATTTTTATCAGAAAATTCTACGAGAATTCAATTATTTAAATACAAAAGTAAATAATTTATTGAATTATTGAATGTTTCCTAAAACTGAATTTTTATACATAATTTTATAAACAAATTTTTAAATACATAATTGAATTCTTTGGGCGAATTTTAATAAAATTTTTATGAATATAATTACATTTTTCGAGGAATTGATTTAAAAAAAAATTTATACAAATTCTATTTTTAATAATTGAATTCCTGTAAAATTTTCATTATTTCAGAAAATAATTGAATTTTCATGTATAGAACTTTGTCAAAATTGTTTTTAAATAATTGATTTTTTTTTGGGAAATTTTATTAAAATAATAGATATACAAATAATTGAATGAAGAAAATTTTTTTGAAAATAATTGAAATTTTGCAATGAATTTTATTAAAATTTTTGAAAATAATTGAATTTTATATACTATCGAAAATAATTGAATGTTCGTGTAGAATTTTATCAAAATTTTTGTTTAATAATTTAATTCTTTTGGGAAATTTTATCAAAATATATATATATATAGTAGAGTATTGAAAATCATTGAATTAAGAAAAATTTGTGAAAATAATTGAAATTTTGACACGAGTTTTATTAATATTTTTAAAAATAATTGAATTTCAGTGAAGAATTTAATTTTCTATGAAGGTAATTGAAATTTTTGCGATAATTTTTTTTAATTTTTGAAAATAATAATTGAAATTTTTATATAAATATTAAATTTTTTTTAAATAATTGAATTTCGGTGAAGAATTTTATTATTTACAAAGATAATTGAAATTTTGACGATAATTTTTTTTTAAGTTTTGAAAATAATTGAATTTTTGCGAATAATTTTAAAGCAAAACTCAATTTTTAAAAATATGTCCGCCATATTGGATTGGCCATTTTGAATTTTGAAGATCTGACTGTAGATTTGTAATGAGCGACCCCGAAAACGTCTAGATACCAAGTACCTAAAGTGAAAAATCAAAAAATTTTCCGCCATATTGGATCCGCCATTTTGAATTTTTTAATTTTGACTACAAATTTGTAATCAACGACCTCAAAAATTTGGTAAATTCTTTAAAAAATAATTGAATTTTTGAAAAATATAAAAAAATAATCAATTTTTTGAAGAATTTTAATTGAAAATTTTAAACATATTTTATGATTATTTTCTCAAAAATATTAAAAACGATTTTAAAATATTTGAATGTTATTATTTATTGTATAAGTTTTCGGAAATATGTAATTGAAAATATAGAAAATAATTGAATATTTTAAAAAATTGAAGTCAATTTAATTATTTTCAAAATTTGCTCAATTAAAATTCTTCAAATGTCGATTTTTAATTATTGTAATATAAAATATAGTTTAGAAATAAATTATTTTAACAATAAAATTTTTCAAAATTTCTATTATTCTAAAATTTTTTATAATTGTATAATTATAAAAAATTTTAGAATAATAGAATTATTGTAAAACATTATTCAAAAATATTGTCATTTATATTATTATATGAATTTTGTTGAAATATTTAGAAAAAAAAGTTTAAAAAACGTCTCAATTTTTTAAAATAAGTGGAGAAATGTCGCATTTTTTCGGAAGAGTCGAGAAAAAGTCACAATATTCGAATCTAAAGTCAGATTTTTAAAATTTTCAAAATTCAAAAAATTCAAAATGGCGGATCCAATATGGTGGACATTTTTCAAAATTGCTCAAATTGGCATAAAATTTGTTATACTCGGGGATTTTTAGGGTCGCTGATTACGAATCTGAAGTTAGATTTTCGAAATTCAAAATGGCAACCTTGAAAAACCCCGAGTAACAAATTTCAAGCGAATATGAGCAATTTTGAAAAAAAAGTATCCACTAACTTGAATTTTGAAAATCTAACTTTAGATTCGTAATCAGCGACCCAGAAAACCCCTGAGTAAGAAGTTTTAAGCGAATTTGAGAAAATTTTGAAAAATTATATTTTACTATTTTTTTAACAATATTTTACCCATTGTTTATAATAATTATAATAGTACTACGTAATTTTCTATTTTATTTTCTATTTTTATTTTCTATTTTATATAGTATAGTTACGTTGGTGATTAAAAAAGTTATATTAATTGTTTATTGGTTTAAAATTATAAGAGCTATATTAAATTCTATTTGGTAAACAGGACAAAGTCGAAAGGTTCAAGTTTTTTTTTGAAAATTTCCATATATTTTAAATATTTCATATTCTCAAGTATTTTTTTCTTTTTTTTGAGTTATTCTTCGTATAGACTCAATCAGGAGTTGACGACCTCTCGAAGACAGAATAAACAAAGTCTGCATCCGCTCACATCCTAAAACCAGAATTTTTGAAAATTAGCCTATTTTTAAGATTTTAAGGCGTAAAACTGGGTTTAATGTCTATTTAGTGACAAACAATTATTAAAATTTGACTATTTCTAATTTACTAATTCTTTACTAACTTTTATTTATATATTAATTCAGAATCACTGTTGTTAACTTAAAAAGTATCAAATTATGCGACAAATTGGTACCAAAAATGTGGACGAAATAAAAAAGATCTAAATTTTTAATAAGGAATTTGATCCACTTTAGGATCAACTTGATACTGTCAAGAAAAATGCGATTAGAAATTTTATTGTAATATTGTAGTAATTTATATTTTTATATTATTTATATTTTTTATATTTTTTATATTTTTATATTATTTACATTTTTTATATTTTTATAAGATTTTATTTTTTTTAAGATACAAAAAATGTAGATTGGTTCTGCAAAATTCACTATAAATATAGTTTAACATGCGAAATAAAAATGACTGAAGACATTTTAATTTATGAAGCCTTCATGTGTATGACAATTGATAAATAACTTTTTATTTACTCTCCATTTATAAACCTAAACACACATTTAAAAGAAGAAAAAAAAAAGATGGACGTCTGGAAATAATTAACACTAATTAACTATAATTGAGTGTAATTGAATCTAGGGAGAAATAGAAAATGAAGAAATGTCTGACTTCTGAGAAGAAGAGTCGAGTCGCGCGGCCGACAGTGAAGAAAAATTGGCAATTTTCCATGGAAGCAAAACTATAAGGCGAGAGAATTGAAAAGGTGGGGGAGAATAAAGTAAGACACGAAGGAAGGGAAGATGGCCGTCGAAGGAGTTCATTCACCTCTGAAAAATACTCTCTTACATCGCGCCGCATAGGTTGCGTGCTTCGACGATGCACTAGTTTACTTATAACGTGTCTCCTCATCTATACACTCTCTGCAGGAGAATCTTCTTTTACCTTCTTTTCCCTCTTCGCAAAAATTCTGCTTCCAGTCTTTTCAATGCTTATTTTCCTTCAGAGGTCTGTCTTTCCATCGCCCGACCATTGATGCTATTAGAAAACTACTTCACCTACATCGAACGCTACACGCTAACTATATTTACGCGCCATTTTGGTATCATAAGGCAAAAGACCTTGAATTACTATTTTTTGAGAATCACTAACTTTCCTCGATCTTCTCTTTCTACTGTTTACTCGAAACACTTAAAATTCTACTCTCAGTTTTTCTAAGGATGTCAAATTGAGACAAAAAACGAGAATCAAAAGTCCGTAAAAGTCCGTTTTTTTGAAAAAGGTCCGTAATTTCATTCAAAAAGAATGAAAAGTAAGTAAATTGTACGATATAGTTTTAGAATTTTAGAGAAATTACAAATGATTGCAGAAAGCCAATTATTTTTAAAAGTAATAAAATTCTTCGCAAAAATTCAATTATGTTGAAAATTTTTCTTAAATTCTCGTCAAAATTTCAATTATCTTTAGAAATATTAAAATTCTTCTCTGAAATTCAATTATTTTCAAAAAAATCAAAAAAAAAAAAAAATGGTCAACATCTCAATTATCTTTATAAATAAATAGCAAAATTCTTCGACAAAATTCTATTATTTTCAAAAATTTTAATAAAATTCATTAAAAAATTTCAATTATTTTCATAATTAACCATATTTATCACACGAATTCAATATTATTTTTTTAAGTATAGTAAAATTCAATTATTTTCAAAAATTTTAATAAAATCCATTGCAAAATTCCAATTATTTTCAAAAGTATATGTAATAAAATTATTCACAGAAATTCAATTATATATGTTCAAAATTTTTTTTTAAATTTTCGTCAAAATTTCAATTATATCTTTAAGAATATTAAAATTATTCTCGGAATTTCAATTCTTTTCAAAAAATCTAAAAAACATTGTCAACATTTCAAATTATCTTTATAAATAAATAGCAAAATTCTTCGCCAAAATTCAATTATTTTCATAAATTTTAATAAAATTCATTACAAAATTCAATTCTTTTCATAATTAACAATATTTATCACACGAATTGAATTATTTTTTAAAGTAATAAAAATCAGTTATTTTCAAAAATTTTAATAAAATCCATTGCAAAATTTCAATTATTTTCAAAAGTAATAAAATTCTTCACAGAAATTCAATTATGTTCAAAAATTTTTAACAATTCTCATCAAAATTTCAATTATCTTTAGAAATATTAAAATTCTTCTCCGAAATTCAATTATTTTCAAAAAATCTAAAAAAAAGGTCCACATCTCAATTATCTTTATAAATAAATAGCAAAATTCTTCGACAAAATTCAATTATTTTCAAAAATTTTAATAAAATCCATTGCAAAATTTCAATTATTTTCAAAAGTAATAAAATTCTCCACAGAAATTCAATTATGTTAAAAATTTTTAACAATCGTCAAAATTTCAATTATCCTTAGAAATATTAAAATTCTTCGACAAAATTCAATTATTTTCAAAAAATTTAATAAAATCCATTGCAAAATTTCAATTATTTTCAAAAGTAATAATATTCTTCCCAAAAATTAAATATTGTTCAATATCTACTATTTTCATAAAATTTACCAAAAGAATTTAATTATTTTAAAAAAAAATTTAATAAAATTCTAATACAAAAACTTTTAATTATTTTCAAAAAATAATAAAAATTTCACAAGAATTTCATTAATAACAAATCTTTTTTATAAATTTCTTCGTAACCATTCAACTATTTTCATAAATAATAAAATTTTTACGGGGATTCAATTATTTTCGTAAATAATAAAATTCTTTTTAGGAATTCAATTATTTTCAATAGAATTTCAATCGAATTCTTCGAAAAAATTTTTAAAAATTTTATTAAATTACGTCCAAAGAATTTAATTACTTAAAAATTTGTTGATAAAATTTTTAATAGGAATCGAATTTCAAGAAACATTCAATTATTCAATAAATTATTTATTTGCATTTTATTTGTATTTAAATAATTTAATTCTGGTAGAATTTTCTCATAAACATTGATTTAAAAATAGATTTCAGTTAAAATCTTAGATTAAAATAATTGAATTCTTTCGAAGAATTTCATTAAAACTTTAAAAATAATTAAATTTTATCGAGACATTTTTTTAAGATTGTCTTAAAAATAATTGAATTTCTACCAAAAAAAAGTTTTATCAAAACTTTTTAAAATGTTTGAATTTCTGCTAAAATTCTGATATTTTTGAAAATAATTGAATTCTTGCGAAGAATTTTATTAAGACTTTTGAAAATAATTGAATCTCTGCAAAGATTTTTATTATTTTACGAAAATATTTAAAGTCTTGCGAAAAATTTTATTAAAATTTCTGAAAGTAATTGAAGATCTGCTAAGAATTTAGTTATTTTTAATTTATGCCAAGAATTTTTAAAAAATTTTTAAAAATAATTGAATTCCTGTTAATTTTTTTACAAGAATTTAATTATTTTTGAAAATTTTAATAAAATTCTTCGCAAGAATTCAATTATTTTCATGAACAATAAAATTCAATGCAGAATTTCAATTATTTTATTTATTTTTAATACAATTTTAATCGAGTTTCTCGAAAAATGTAATTATTCTTATAAATTTTATTAAAATTCGTTGATAGAATTCAATTATTTGAAAATTTGTCGATAACGATTTTTTATGGGAATTGAATTTTAAGAAACGTTCAATTATTCAATAAATTATTTATTTGCATTTTTACATTTAAATTTGTATTTAAATAATTGAATTCTAGTAGAATTTTCTAATAAAAATTGATTTTCATTTCATAAAAATGAATTTTAGTTAAAATTTTAGATAATAATTGAATATTAAATGCAATAGAGCGTGAATTTTAAAAAATAATTGAATTTTGTAATTAATTTTTTTGAAAAAGTTTAATTGAGTTTTTTTAATATTATTTTTAGTTTCTATTTTCTAATATTTATTTAATTGAAGAATTTACGAATAATTGAAATTTCGTAAAATTGAATATTGTAAAGAAACGAATTTAAAAATTGTCAAAGAACTTTTTCGAAAATTTAAAAAAATAATCGAATAATTTTAGTTTTAAATTCTTAAAAATAATAATTGAATTGACAATGATTTTAATTATTATAAATTATTTTTATTAATAATTATTCTTAATTATTATAAAACATGAAGAAATCGATGACTTCGAGTCGAAGTCTCGGAGTTATGGATTTCTTCATGTTTTATAGTTATAAAAAATTGAATTTCTATTATAATAGGCAGACGCAATTTAAAAAAAGCGAGATGTTTCATTCAGTGATAAATTTTATAATGAACCTGGAATCTCTGATAATTTTTATTTCCTCTAAAGCGAGACGGATTTTGTTTTCCAAAAGGGATTACATTCACTTTTCAAGGTGAAAATCGAAACCCTTCGGAATAGTGAGTCATTCAGAAACAGTTAGATTCAAGGGTTTTGGTATATTAGTTATACAGTCGAGGGAATGTCTATTAGTAAAGGCGTAGTAGCTATTATACAAAAGGGAAAAGTGTTTCAGAATATCGAGTATTTTGTATTTTTCTATATATATATATACAAAGAAAAGTATTTCGAATTCTATTTCCATAATATAATTCAGATTATTTTTCAACAATAAAGTCAAGATTTTTTTACTGTTAGGAGAATTTGGATATTCTATTTTTTCATACAAGTTCTTAATTGTAACGAATTAGGAATGAGAATGGTTTTTCCTTAATCATTTCTTTCTTATAAGAATTCTGAAGGAAAAGATAATTCTGAAATTAGTACAAAATTTGACTGCAACTCTTCTGGTCTAAAATGACCTTCTGAGTTCTAAGTTTGGCAAAACGTTATGCTTCACAATTAGTATAAAATTTGGGTAAGAGTTGTTCCAAAGTTAGTATAAAATTTCGCTAAGAGTTGTTCCAAAGTTGTTCTTCAGTTGTCTTCCGCTTTTAGCAAAAAATGTAAAATATACAGTAGAAAAAATCCACTAAACCGAAAGCAAACAGTAGTACTCTTAGTCTGTTAATACCTAACATATACCAAGTTTTAAAAATAGCAATTTTTCTAGTTATCAAATTTACAGATAAAATTCCACTAATTGAAATACATAGTTTAGACTGTACCTGTAAAAAAGGGGAAATGTCCTAAAGAATCATTTTTAATTCAGCAGCAAGTAATCAATAAACAATAAATAAAAATATATTGATGTCCAAAATTTACGGATGATTTTGCAACCTGCATCATGATTATGAAACTATTTTTTCTATTCTCGTCCAGTCTGGTAAGGATCATAACTTAGGAGGCCTTCAAAATGTAAAAGAATATGTGTTTCAAATCATGCTCAAAGTGAATATAATCCTACTTGGTTGAGCTGTATTCACGTACCGAACTCAAACATGTTCAAAGCATCACATATTTTTCTAAAGTTGCTATGTTATAATTTTTTTCGTTCCTAATAGAACAGCACTTTGGACTTTCATTCACAGATGCGGAATTCGAATCTAAACGTACTTTTAACTTCAGTTGCAACCAATTTTTTCTAAGAAGTCTAAAATGGCAGTAAGCTTTGGATAAACTAATAACCTTTAAAAATTAAAGATGTTCAATAAGCTGCACTACCTTATTGATTCATCAAAAGATTTATTACCTTATTAATACTATAAACCGAGAACAGTCTGGTCAGTCGAAAATAATCCACTAATAATTAGGAAAGCAAACAACACTGATGGTTATCCGTTAAAAGAAATATACAAAAATTCGAAACGCAATTGCCAATAATTGACAGTTGTTTCGAATTTTTGTATATATTTCTTTTAGTATCAAAATTTAAAAAAAAGTTTAATTAGCAAACAATTTATAGTTTGTGTCTTTAACAATATTCGTTGAAACATTGGTCAGAATTTTAACCAAATGTTACTGATGATTGTATACCCTCTTTATTAAGATCATTGAAATATTCTTCTTATTCATATACAATCTAACTAGGAACTTCAGTAAAGGATCTTACAAATGCTCGAGAATTTGTTTTTAATTATGTGCAAGTGAATAAGAACCTTATGGTTATGCACTATGTTGAAGTCCAAAAGTAAAAATCATGTTAGAAAAAACTCGTGTCTTGGAGGTTTTCGGGATCACTATGATCATGAATAGTAAGTCAGATTTTCAAAATTCAAAATGGCGGATCCAATATGGCGGATAATTTCAAGATTGTTGCGATTCGATCGAAATTTATTTCTCATGGGTTTTTTGGGTCGCCGAATTCGAATTTAATGTCCGTTTTTTAAAAAATAGAAACGACGAGTCCAATATGAAAGACTAAATTTTTTTAATGTTACAAAATTTAATTATTTCTAAAAATTTTAATTATTAGTAATTTCTTCAAAATTCAATAATTATTAATTTATTATCTAAAATGTTTTTTAAAATTAAATTCTCAAAAAGAATTTTATCAACGAATTTTTAAATGATTGAATTCTTTCGGCGAATTTTAATAAAATTGTTAGGAATAATTGCATTTTTCGAGGAATTTTATAAAAATTGTACTGAAAATAATTAAATTATTGCTAAGAATTTTATAAAAAAAAAATTTCAGACAATTGATTTTTTTCGAAAAAATGTATGCAATTTCTATTTTTACTAATTGAAATTCGAGTGAAATTTTTATTCTATTCGAACGTAATTGAATATTCGTGTAGAATTTTGTCAACATTTTTCCTAAATAATTGAATTCTTTAATTATTTAATTAAGAAAACTTTCTGAAAATAATTGAAATTTTGCTATGAATTTTATTAAAATTTTTGAAAATAATTGAATTCTATTACTATTGAAAATAATTGAATTTTGTCAAAGAATTTTTCTATTCATTTATAAAGATAGTTGAAATGATGACAATTTTCATTCAAATTTTTTGAAAATAATTGAATTTTTGAGAGTTTTATTACTAGGTTATAAAAATATAATTGAATCCTTGTAATAAATATTGTTATTGATGAAAATAATTGGATTTCTAAGAATAATTTTATTATTTATGAAAATAATTAAATTTTGGGAAATTTTTTTAAAATAATAGATATTACAAATTATTGAATTAAGACTTCCTCTGAATGATTTTATTATTCATGAAAGTAATTAAATCCTTGAAAAGAATTTTAAAATTTATGAAAATAATTGAATTCCTGTGAAGAAATTAATGCCAAATTTTAAATCAGTTGATTTTTCGAAAATGAATTTTATTACTTTTGAAAATAATTGAATTCTTGTGGTCAATATTGCTATTTATGAAAATAATTTAATTTTGTCGAAGAATTTTGCTATTCATTTATAAAGATAATTGAATTCTTGCGAACGATTTTATTAGAATTTTTAAAAATAATTGAATTTTCAAGAAGAAATTTACTATATACTTTTAAAAATAATTGAATTCTTTTGATGAATATTGTTATTTATAAAAATAATTTAAATCTTGACAATGTTTTTTAGATTTTTTTAAAAATAATTGAATTTCTGCGAAGAATTTTATTAATTTTGTAAATAATTGAATTTCTTGGACGAATTTTATTAATTTTAAAAATAATTGAATTCTTGTGATGAATATTGTTATTTATGAAAATAATTGAATTTTACAATGAATTTTATAAAAATTCCTGAATATAATTGAATTTTGGCGAAGAATTTTGCTATTTATAAAGATAATTGAAATGTTGATGAGAATTTTTTTTCAATTTTTGAAAATAATTGAATTTTTTAAAAGAATTTTAATATTTATTAAGATGGTTGAATTCTTTTAAAGAATTGCTTATTTTCTTGACCTGTGGCAACCCTGAAGTTATTTAAATCGAATTTTGATAGATTTTTAATTTTCTGGTCCGCCATATTGGATCCGCCATTTTGAATTTTGAAAAACTGACCTCAAATTCAAATTTAGCGACTCCAAGAACCTATTATATATATATGATGAAATCATATTTCTTGGAAACTTTTTTTTCGGACCGTTTGAAGCCCACAAGCGATTTTTAACTTGACTGCGAAGGGGTTAATAATAAATTTATATAAAAGTCGCGTTTTGAAGCGATGTCTTAAAATATGTTTCTATTTATTTTAAATTGAAGTTAAAAATCAAACATATAAATTGCTGAGATTAAGAATAATTCCTGCGTAAAAAAATGTTGACTTAATAAGGTTCAAGGCTTGTTTGAAGCTAAAACTCATCTTTTCAAAATTACCAACTCTTCTAAGGCGTAAGACTGGCCTAAGATTTAAAACTCGCTCAAGGCTTGTTTTATTTATTTTATTTTTGAACAATATATGTGGAAAAAATTACAAATAAAATATTTATTGTTGCCACAACATATTTGTTGTGGCAAAAATTACAAATAAAAAAAATTTATTGTTGGAATTTGTTTGATAGAATATTGGAATTTTTTTCTAATTATAAAATTAAGGATCTATTATGGCAAACGGTTGGGAAACGTTAAAGAAAAGTTTCGAGGATGATTAATCATCGGAGTTATAGATGAGTGATGTCAAGACCGTTGCGGAAAAATTGTAATTAGATTATTTGTTATTTAATGTACAGTTATACTCGATTCTCCGACGATTGTCGAAGCCGCGCGATAACTCTCATTATCTTCTCTCCTCTACAACTTGTTAGTTGATATATAGGTAAGCGTTTGCAATCTAGCAATGTTGTATGTACCATAATGTCTCTTTCTTTATTCCCCCCTTCCTCGTCCACGTATACGGCCACATGGATTGTCTATATCTTCCTCATTCACCCTCTCCATTGGCCTCTCTCTTTCAATCTTTCACTCTTTCTCCGTCTCCTTTCTTTTTTTTTCAACTCTTTCCCTCCTTATGACTTGTGGGTCTCAGTTACTTAGTTGCAGAAAACAGTTCGAATAAGTCAAGTGGCACACAATGCGTAAGAGTATTTTCAGAGGTTGTTGACCGCTCTGCTTCTTGGCGCTCGCTTCGACAAATCAGCAAATCGCGAACCGTAGGACGATCACGTGATGAAGGTGCATCATAAGACACGCGGAGCTTGAGGGTACCGTAAATCCAACTTCTCTCTCCTTCTCCTTCTTCATTTCGCCAACATTGCGCGCATTATTTCTCTTTCGTCACGAGAAATCGTCTCGAAAGGATTCTCCCTAACGGTATTCCGTTTTGGCGGGAAAATTGCTCCTTCAATGCAACAACAACACATACGCACACAAAAAAAGTATCATTAATACCCTTCTTTTCCTAGGTTAATGCGCTACAGTCAAGTGCTTTCAGTTGCGAGATACTTTTGAATTGGTTTTTTTGCTTTGGAAAGTTCCCACTTGTTGAGGCTTTGCTATTTTTCGACTGTCTTATGCGCGTCTCCGGCTACCTACATTTATCACTTTTTTTTCTATTCCGTTCAAGATGGAAAGAATTGAAAGCCGCACACTAATGGTTGCAAAAAAATTAATAGAATACTGCATAGTAAATAAAAAATAAGATTGTTATCCTGTATATTATTCCTCGAATAAGAAGAATACTTCAATAATTCACTGTAAAAAATAAGTCTTGTTCTAAAGCACTGATTTTGACTCAACCAACTTACATTAGTCCAAATATTGACAATAAAATTTCTCAATCACGGTAAATCGTGATAGGTGTTAGAATAACACCAGAATGGATTAAAATAATCTGCAACAGTTTAATCCCTCTAGGATTAAATTAACACCAAAAAAGATTAAAATAATCCATTTTGGTGTTATTTTTTACTGTGAATGAAATTTTACTTGAATAATCAAACACCAAGTCAACGATTTGTCAAAATTCGACAAATTTGGCTTTACCAGGGACAATAATAGTTAGTTAGTAACTAACTTACTAACTAACGAGCTAACAGACTAAATTTCTAACTATCTTACTAACTTACATACTAACTTACTTTCTAACTAACTAACTTATAAAGATAATTACTAATTAACTTACTAACTTATTAATGAATTTACCAACCACCTTAATAAGTAACTTACTAGCCACCTTACTAACTAATTAACTAACTAACTAACTTACTAAGTACCTTACTAACTTACTAACGAACTTACTAACTAATTAACTAACTAACTAACTTACTAAGTACCTTACTAACTTACTAACGAACTTACAAACTTAGATACTAATTAACTTACTAACCATCTTACTAATTAACTTACTAACTAATTTACTAACTATCTTTCTAACTAACTTACTAACTTATTAACTTACTAATACTAACTTACAAACTGACTAACTAACTTATTAAATAACTAACTTAGTTACAAACTAACTAAGTAAGGTATTAAGTAACTAACAAGTTAGTTAGTTCGTAACGAAGTTAACTATAGTTAGTTAGTAACTAAGTTAAGTAAGTTAGTTAGTAAGTTAATCAGTTAATAAGTTAGTTTGTTAGTTACTAACTACCATACTAACTAACTTATTAACTAATTTACAAACTTAATAACTAATTAACTTACTAACTAACATACAAACCTAATTACTAATTAACTTATAAACTTATTAGTAAGCTAACTAACTAAGTAAATAACTTACTAACTAACTAACTTACTTAACTAAGTTACTAACTAACTAGTTAACTTCGTTATGAACTAACTTAGTTACTTAATACCCTACTAAGTTAGTAATTTAATAAGTTAGTTAGTCAGTAAGTTAATAAGTTAGTTAGTTAGTAAGTTAGTTAAACATTTAGTTAGTAGGTTAATAAGTTAGTCAGTAAGTTATTTAGTAAGGCAGTTAGTAAATTAGTTAGTGAGTTAATTTGTAAGTTAGTTAGTAAATTAGTGTTAGTAAGTTAATTAGTAAGTTAGTAAGTTAGTTAGTAAGTTAATTAGTGAGTTACTTAGTAATTAAGTTTGTAAGTCAGTTAGTAGGGTAGTTAGTAAGTTAGTTAGTAAGCTAGTTTGTAAGTTAGTAAGTTAATTAGAGAAGTACTTAGTAATTAAGTTTGTAAGTTAGTTAGTAAGGTAGGTTAGAGGGTTAGTAGGTTAGTAAGGTATTAAGTTAATTAGTGAGTTAGTTAGTAAATTAGGTAGTAGGTTAGTTAGTGAGTTAGTTTGTTTGTTAGTTAATTACTTAGTTAGTTAGCTAATTAGTAAGTTAGTTAGTAATTAAGTTTGTAAGTTAATAAGAAAGTTAGTAAGTTAATACTAATTTAAAAAAATTATTTTAGTAAGTTAATGAGTTAGCCAGTAATTTAGTTAGTTAAAAAATTAGTAAGTAAGTTAGTAAGTTAGCTAGTAATGTAGTCAGTAAGTTAGTTAAAATATTATTTAGTGAGTTAGTTAGTAAGGTATTCAGTAAGTTATTTTAAAAATGATTTAGTATGCTAATAAAACTGATTTTAATACCTAAAATAGTCTTACTTTTATTTTAAGTCCAAAAATGACTTGATTTTAAAAGAAATCTTATTGGTTTTAAAAGAAATTTGAGCTGTGTTTTTACAGTGAATCTTAATAAAAAGGTAATACGATCATCCGTATAATACATTTGCTGTTACAATTCTGATCAATTTCTTAACGTATTCTGTTAAAGTTATAAACTAAATTATTGACTAATTAATTCAACTTTTTTTTATAAACATTTTAGACATATCCAGCAACATTAAACAAAATTTGGTCGCCATATTGGATCCGCCATTTTGAATTTTAAAAAACGGACATTAAATTCGAATTCAGCGACCCAAAAAACCCATGAGAAATAAATTTCGATCGAATCGCATCAATCTTGAAATTATCCGCCATATTGGATCCGCCATTTTAAATTTTGATAATCTGACATAAAAAAAATTAAAAGAATCTATTTTGATATTATTTTCAACTATGACTAAAATTTTACTTCAAATAAAAACTATATTTCTAATGCTTGAACATAGCTTCTACAATTATGGTTATCACGGCACTACTTAACGTTGTGCTTGATAGAATCCCTCTATAGGACAATAGTAAAAAAGTTAGTTAACTTACTAAGTTACTAACTAACAAACTTACTAACTAACGAGCTAACTAATTTTCCAATTTACAAACTAAGTAGCTAACTAACCTACTAACTTACTTAATAACTAACTTAGTAAGTTAGTAAGTAACTTACCAACTTACTAAATAACTTACTAACAAACTAAAAGACAGGGTCATACAGTCCCTGTATGTGCTCCGAGGGTTAAGTTAGTTACTAACTAACTTACTAACTAATTAAAACTAAATTACTTAAGTTACTTACTAACTAACTTGCTAACTTAGTGAATAACTAACTTACTTAAGTTACTTACTAACTAACTTACTAACTTAGTGAATAACTAACTTACTTAAGTTACTTACAAACTTACTTAAGTTACTAACATACTAACTTACTTAGTTACTAACTTACTTAAGTCACTTACTAACTTAGTGACTAACGACTTACTAACTTACTAACTAATTAATTTAGTTGCGAACTAACATACTAACTAACCTAGTTACTAACTAACTTACTGTCTTAGTAACTGACTAACTAATTTATTAACCTACTAACTTACTAAATATGTTACTAACTAACCTAATAACTAATTTACTAATTAACTTAGTTGGTAACTATGTTAGTTAGGAAGTTAGTATCTTAGTTAGCTACTTACTTAGTATGTTAGTTAGCTACTTAGTTAGTAAGTTAGTATGTTAGTTAGCTTCTTAGTTGATAAGTTAGAAAGTTAGTTAGCTTCACAGAGAAAAGCGAGTGTTGTTTTTGATGCGGGTAAATTTTGGTAGGGTAATTTTAGTGAGGATAAATTTTCTATAATAGAAAATTTACCTTATTTTCAGTGTTAAAATAACACTTCCGAGCTAAAGTTTGATGCAGACACTTTTAACACCGAATTCAGTGTTAAAATAACACTCACTTTTTTCTGTGTTGTTATGTAGTAAGTTTGTTAGTTAGAAAGTATGTTAGTTAGTAATTTACTAAGTAACTAGTACTATTAGTTACTAATTTACTATAGTCCCCGGTGAAGCTAAATTCTTTGAATCTTGACAAATCGTTCACTTGGTGTTTGATATTTAAGGAAAAATTTCTTTCATAATCAACAATAACACCAAAATAGATTTTTTAATCCTTTCTGTTGTTAATTTAATCATAGATGGTTCAAATTATTCATGTAGATTATTTTTAAACCTTCGGGTAACAATAAGTTTCTAGCGAATCTGATAAATTTTTTAAATTTGGTAGTCGCTATTTTGGATTTTTTAAATCTGACTTCAAATTCGGATTTAGCGACCTCAAAAACCTTAGTATCAAAAACTATATATATTAAAACTAAATAACTAAGATAGTTAGTAAGTTAGTTAGTAGGTAAGTTAGTAACTATTTTAGTGACCAACTTATTAACTAAGTTAGTTAGCTACTTAGTAACTCAGTAATTTACTAAGTTACCCACACAGCACCGAAAATTTACTGAAAGTTGAAATTAAATTGACTGCAACCTTCGGAATCTTTAGTTGCGAAAGCTCATGAAACTTGAAGTTGCGTTCTTTAAATGCCCGATGTTATTCAATGTTTGACGCAAAATTTGATTGAACATTGCATGAGAGTTTAAGAAATTTTAAACTTTCATGCAATGTTCAGTCAACTCTTGCGTCAAACATTGAAAAACAGTCGAAATTTAAAGAATTACTTCAACTTTAATGAGCTTGACAACTAAAGATTCCTAAGATTGGAGTAAGTTAGTAAGTTAATTAGTAACTATACCAAAATCTCCCGGAAAAGATCTAAATAAGTAGGCACTTCTCTTTTTGAAATACACTTCTCTTTCTACAGCATTGATGTAATAGTCCTAAAGTTCTTATCAGGATGATTTTTAATGAATTATTTTTGGATAAATTAGTGGACGTTTAGATTCGAATTCCGCATCTGTGAATGAAGGCCCAAAGCGCTGTTCTCTAATTAGGAACGATGAAAATCAACATAACAACTTTAGAACAGATTTGATGCTTTGAACATGTTTGAGTTCGGTACGTGAATACAGCTCAACCAAGGATTATATTCACTTTGAGCATGATTTGAAACACATATTCTTTTACATTTTGAAGGCCTCTTAGTTATGATCCTTACCAGACTGGACGAGAATAAAAAAATAGTTTCATAATCATAATGCAGGTTGCAAAATCATCCGTAAATTTTGGACATCAATATATTTTTATTTATTGTTTATTGATTACTTGATGATGAATTAAAAATGATTCTTTAGGACATTTCCCCTTTTTTACAGGTACAGTCTAAACTATGTATTTCAATTAGTGGATTCATCCCGATTTATTGTCAAACATATTGAAAAAAATGTAGCTTATTAAACGCCTTTAATTTTGGTACAACATTTAGTCGCACTTAGAACAACGTTACAGCTAAATTTTACAATAATTTCAGAATCATTTTTTCGTTTAGAATTCTTAGAAAGAGATGATTCAGGAAAAAGCATAATTCTATACTAAAATTTTCTGTTTGAAGAAAGGTCCAAAGCAGATTCTTCCGGATTTATTAATAAAGCATTTAAATTTTTGATAAGTCAGGACAATGATGCGCGTCTTATTGAATGCCTTTAATTTTGGAACATTTTAGTTTAGCCGAACCTTTGGAACAACTCTTAGCTGAACTTTATACTAACTTAGGAACAACTCTTAGCTGAACTTTATACTAACTTAGGAACAACTCTTAGCAAAATTTTATACAAACTTCGGAACAACTCTTAGGCAAATTTTATACTAACTTCGGAACAACTCTTAGCTGAATTTTACAATAACTTTGGCAAATTTTATTCTAACTTATAGCCAAATTTTATACTAAAATATTTTGCCAAACTTAGAACTTAGAAGGTCCATATTTAGACCATACCAAATTTAGACAAAAGTCAGATAATAAATTCGATCACAATTGATTACAGTTCGAATGTCATCCGTTTTTCACCATCATTATAGAAAGATAACAGAAAATTTATAACATCGGTGTGAATTGTCTTATGATTCATCTCCTAACGAAACATAAATCCAATACCCGCGCACTATTATGGATTGTACGATGTATAAACGTAGGGTTCAAGAAACGGTTTCATAACGAAAGTATATTTTCCATTAGGTGAGCCTCTCTTGTAATCTATTGGTCTTTTGATTATATATGGTAAATATTTGCAGAGCAATTCTGGTGGCAGTGATGAAAAAACAGTTTGGAAGTTAATATTGACAATTTAAAGTCTCGTGTGGCAGAAATGGTGATTATGTAAGGACGTTCCAGATTTGTCAACTTGCGGGACCGTTAGAAACGGATTTGTTTACGCTTATATACATATATATATACACTTGCAGCATTAGTAGACGATTGTCTCTCTCTCTACACATATATACATGAAACCAGGGTCAATGCCTTGTATGCGGAGCACTACCTGTACTATAACTCCCTCTCCTCTCTCTATACGTGTACATGCGAGAGACTCTCAGAATCATTTCCTACACTGGTGTAGGTGTCAACGATAAAAAACGAATGTATCACGAGAATTTCCTTTTCAAACGAATTCATTCGTTCACTCACCCTGAAATCTTTTTTTCAGAAATTACGCGCAATTATTGTGTTTATATAAATTAAATTTTATCACCGTATCCTTTAGAATTTTACCACCTGCAAAAAATTAGTTTTTTAGATGATTAAATTGATCATCTAAAAAATTAGTTTTTTGCATTTTTTCCCATTGTGGCATTTGAAGTCATTTGTACAATGATGCTTTCAGGTATTGGTGATGATGAGCGCGATTTTAATCGAAAGCCAGACGCCAATTAGTAGAAGCAGGATGATTAAACAAAAATCGCTGACGGCGAATGAACTTAACGGATTCTAACAAGTTTCGATACTGCCTTTAAGAAATTATTAATAACAAGGTTTTTTTTGTATAATTTTCCCCTTTCTTCAATATATGCAGGATGTTTTTTCTTTCGGATTATTTTTCACTATTTTTCACTATTTTTACTTCAATTACACTATTTTTCGAAAATAATTCGACTCCAACTACTGAATATGATTGAATATCTATTGAGAAACTGACATAAAATTATTACTTGTAAACATTTAATAAAGTATTTTTTTGAAAAATTTTAATTTTTAAATTATAAAAATATAAATAAATTGAATTTTAAAAATTTTAAAGCAATTCTATTTGAAAGAATTCAACCATCTTAATAAATATTAAAATTCTTTGTAGAAATTCAATTATTTTCAAAAATTAAAAAAGAATTCTCGTCAACATTTCAATTATCTTTATTAATAGAAAAATGCTTCCCCAAAATTCAATTATATATTCAGAATTTAGGAATTTTTATAAAATTCATTGTAAAATTAAATTATTTTCATAATTAATAATATTCATCACAAGAATTCAATTATTTTAAAAATTAATAAAATTCGTCCAAGAAATTCAATTATTTTCAAAATTAATAAAATTCTTCGCAGAAATTCAATTATTTTCAAAAAATCTAAAAAAAAATTGTCAAGATTTAAATTCTCTTTATATATAATTTCAATAAAAATCACTGCAAAATTCAATTATTTTCATAAATAATAGTATTTATCACAAGAATTCAATTATTTTCAAAAATTAATAAAATTCGTCCAAGAAATTCAATTATTTTCAAAATTAATAAAATTCTTCGCAGAAATTCAATTATTTTCAAAAAATCTAAAAAAAAATTGTCAAGATTTAAATTCTCTTTATATATAATTTCAATAAAAATCACTGCAAAATTCAATTATTTTCATAAATAATAGTATTTATCACAAGAATTCAATTATTTTCAAAAATTTTAATAAAATTCATGACAAAATTTCAATTATTTACAAAATTAATAAAATTCTTCGCAGAAACTCAATTATTTTTAAAAAATCTAAAAAACATTGTTAAGATTTCAATTATTTTTATAAATAACAATATTCATCAAAAGAATTCAATTATTTTTAAAAGCATATAGTAAATTTCTTCTTGGAAATTCAATTATTTTTAAAAATTCTAATAAAATCGTTCGCAAGAATTCAATTTTCTTTATAAATGAATAGCAAAATTCTTCGACAAAATTAAATTATTTTCATAAATAGCAATATTGACCACAAGAATTCAATTATTTTCAAAAGTAATAAAATTCATTTTCGAAAAATCAACTGATTTAAAATTTGGCATTAATTTCTTCGCAGGAATTCAATTATTTTCATAAGTAATAAAACTCATTGCAGAATTTCAATTATTTTTAATAATTCAATTTTAATCGAATTCCTCGAAAAATGTAATTATTCGTAAAAATTTTTATTAAAATTAGTCGAAAGATTTTAATTATTTAAAAATTTGTTGATAAAATTATGTATAAGAATTCAATTTTAAGAAACATTTAATTATTCAATAAATTATTTATTTTTGTGTTTAAATAATTGAATTCTCGTAGAATTTTCTAATAAAAATTAAATAAAAATTAATTTCAGTTAAAGTTTTATAGATAATAATTGAATTTTGAAGAAGTTACTAATAATTGCAATTTTTAGAAATAATTGAATTTTGTAAAGGTTTCAAAATTAAAATCTTTGAAAATTTGAATTTTTCATACTTTTAATTAAAAATTCTATGGAACTAATTTTTTTCAAAAAGTTAAATTGAAATTTTTTTAAATTATTTCAAGTTTTTATTTTCTATAATTTACACGGAAAGACTTTGTGTTTCAAAATTTAACATGATCATATCAAACAGGGGGAAACGATGTTTTTATGTTATTTAATCGTATTAACGTATCAACTATTAATATGGTTTATAGTTTATACTAAAGATTGGCACGGACCATACTAATTTTTTGTATTACTTTGTTAAAAGCTGATACGTTCGTACGATTAAATATAACATAAAAACATCGTTTTCCCCTGTTTCAAATGCATCATATTAAAATTTGAAATGAATTCTATTAATTTTTTAAACAAAAAGTTTTTCAGTGCATATTTAATTGAAGAATTTCCAAATAATCGAAATTTCACGTAAAATAATTGAATTGTAAAAAAATGGAATTAAAAATTCTCAAAGAAGAACTTTTTCAAAAACTATATTAAAAATAATTGACTTAAAGAAGAATTTTAGTTAAAAATTTTTAGAAAATAATAAGTGAATTGAAATGATGAAAATAATTTTGAAGGAGTTACAGTAAGAAAATTCTTATAATATAAAATAATGATTTTATTACTCGGTCACTTTTAATTTTTATAAAACATGAATTCTACTAATTTATTAGTTGCTTTTTACTAATTTTACTAAATTTTACTAAATTGTACTACTAAATAGTAATTTCTACTAATTTATTAGTTGCTTTTTACTAATTTCACTAATTTTACTAAATTTTACTAATAAATAGTAATTTATACTAATTTATTAGTAAAATTTACTAATTCAAAAGCAAAAATCCAATCACTAATTAAAATTAGTAAACATTTTGACTAATTCAGATTTGGAGAGTAATAATTTTCAGAGTGAATCATAATATTCTATAGGGTCAGGGAAAAAGTGAAAATTTTGTCTGGAAATCAGGGAAAAGTTAGGGAAAAACAAAATTAAATTTTTGTGGTACCCCTGCGTAAAAGGTATTCACCATTTTTTTTTTTTGAGCGAGAAGTACTCTTCAAAAAAAAAGAATGGGTAAAGTTTAGGGAATATATTTCACAAAAAGAAGCTTTTATAGCAAAAAGTGATTATTTTTGAGAAAAATTTGAAACTTGGGAAAAATTGATATCCTAATCGGCTGTTTTTTTCTTCTTTGTTGGTGGTGAATTAAGGCGGTGCATTATTCCTTCGGTATAACGGTCTACTTGATACATTAACATATTGAATAAAGGTGCGAGACTCGCAATTGGTGGATGTGATCGAGAAGGCCCTCAGGGCGCGGCAATTTCGCATGAAAAGAGGGGTCTTCTTGCTGGCGGATTTAGTTGGGAACGAGGAAGACCTAGTTTGAAGGTAGAACGTTGCAACGGCACTAGGTCACGCATCGCAGTTCCTGAATGCACTTTCAATGTGCATGTGCATCTGTATATATATGTGTGTACATATAAACGTCACGCATACCCACCTATCCGCAACTTTGAAGTTGCGGACTCTCATTGCATTAGGTTTAACGAGGTGTGTCTACTACTTGGAGAACTTGTGTAGCAAAAAACGCTCGTTCACTTGGATTTATTGTGATTTTTATACACTTTATTCCTAGAACAAGTCGTCTTCATCGACAATGTAATCTATAAAAATATACTGATGGAAGTATACAATTCTGTATTTTTTTGCTATCATTCTAAATTTTATTACAATTGTCAGTTATTCGTTGTGAACAATTCTGTTAATCCCTTTAAAAAAGAGACGAAAGTTTCTGTCCGTTGTCCTGTTATCTCCAACTTTGCAAAATTGCAAAAATGTTGCGAAACAACGTCAAACATTTTTTATATTTTTTTTATAATTCCCATTATCCAACTCATCCCTTGTCATTAACTCCGCAATGCGGGTGCGACTTTTATAGAATCCCCTGGGGAGTTAAAATTTAACTCCATTTTTTTAAAGAGTATCTAACTTACAAACTTACTAACTAAGTTACTAAGTTACTAGCCTACTAATTTACTAACTAAATTAGTTACTACCTAACGTACTATTTTGGTAATTAAGTTACTTAGTATGTTCGTTAAAAAGTTAATAAGTTGGTAAGTTAATTATGTTAATTAGTTATTAAGTTAATAAGTTAATTACTAACTATGTAGTATGTTAGTAAGTTTATAAATTATTAAGCTAATTATGTTAATTATTATGTTAATTATGTTAAGTTATTAAGTTAGTAAGTTAGTAAGTTTATAAATTAGTAAGCTAATTATGTTAAGTTATTAATATAGTAAGTAAATAAGTTAATAAGTTAGTATGTTAGTTAGTTAGTTAGTTAGTTAGTAAGTTAGTAAGTTAATAAGTTAGTAAGTTAATTATGTTTATTATTTATTAAGTTAGTAAGTTAGTAAGTTAATTATATTAATTAGTTAAAAGGCCTCTTAATATTATTATCAATATTCTTATAAAACGGTTCTTAAATTAAATTAACAATTTTATTAATTAGTTATTAATTTAGTAAGTTTATAAATTAGTAAGCTAATTATGTTTAGTTATTAAGATAGTAAGTTAATAAGTTAATAAGTTAGTAAGTTAGTAAGTTAGTAAGTTAATAAGTTAGTAAGTTAATTATGTTTATTATTAATAAGTTAGTAAGTTAGTAAGTTAATTATATTAATTAGTTAAAAGGCCTCTAAATATTATTATCAATATTCTTATAAAACGGTTCTTAAACAATTTTATTAATTAGTTATTAATTTAGTAAGTTTATAAATTAGTAAGCTAATTATGTTTAGTTATTAAGATAGTAAGTTAATAAGTTAATAAGTTAGTAAGTTAGTAAGTTAGTAAGTTAGTAAGTTAGTAAGTTAATTATGTTAATTATATATTAAGTTAATAAGTTAGTTAGTAAGTTAGTAAGCCTTCAACCCCATTTTTTAAAAAATCTTTTAATTTTTTTTTATTTTATGGATATGGGTCTTAAAGTGCACATTACAAGCTTTAATTTAAGACCTTGTGGAAGTCTCTAGCACGTCAGGTTAAAGAGATAAAAATTTTTGAAAATCCTCAAAAAAACGTTTTTAGGGTCTTTACCCCCACTTTTCTCAAAATCCTGACGTGATGGGCAATTTTGGAAGTCGGGATCGTGTTCAACGTTCAAAAATTCATCGGAAACCATTCCTATATCTCATAAAAAAAGTAAGTCTTTTTTTGTTGACCTGTGCTATCTTACTAAGTTACTAACATAGTTACTAATTAACTTACTAAACAACTTACTAACTTGATTTAACTTTATTTAATTTGACTAATCAGGATACAAACTTCTATATATTGCTTAGTTTTACAGACGAATGAATTAAAAAATCTTCATATCGTAGAGTCAGAAATTTCTCCCTATAGTATATTTAAGATAACTCTATGTCAAAACATAGGTAACTAGCTCACTAACTTATTCACTCAGTTATTAAATTACTTACTAAGTAACTAACTAACTAAATTATCAATTAACTAACTAACATACTAAAATTACTGACTTACAAACTTACTAACTAATAAATTTAGTTACTAACTAAGTTACTAAGTTACTAACATAACCTAATAACTAATTAACGTACTAACTTAGTTTGTAATAAAGTTAGTCAGTTAGTTTATAAGTTAGTTAGTTAGTATATTAGTTAGTAACTAAGTTAATAAGTTATTATGTTAATTAGTAAGTTAATTAGTTACTATGTTAGTAAGTTAGTTGGTAAGTTGGTAATGTAGTCAGTTAGTTAGTAACTCTATTGATAAGTTATTCAGTAAGTTGGTAAGACAGTAGATTAGTGAGTAACTAAGTTAGAAATTTAGTAAGTTAATTAGTAACTTTGTTAGTCAGTTAGTAAGTTACTTAGTAAGTTACATGGTAAGGTAGTAAGTTAGTTAGTATCTATGTTAATAAGTTATTAAGTTAATATCTATGTTAATAAGTTATTAAGTTAATATGTTTAACAAGTTAGTAGAGTCAAGATTTTCTCCCTATAGCATCTTTAAGACAACTCCAGGTCAAAATGTATATCAATTTTAACCTATTTTTTAACCTACATGTGAAATAGAAGCTTCACTAAGACTCTCTAATAAGTCGTTACCGACTTAAATTTAAAAAACTTAAATTTGACCTAAATTTTGACCTAGGACAATGACCCTTTGGAGGGTCCTTATGAAGCCTCGCTTTTTAAAAGGTACAGTATATTTAAGATAATTCAAGGTCACAGAAATTTAGGGCCGTTATGTTACGTCAAAAGATAGGTCAATTTTGACCTATTTTTTAAACTACAGGTCAAAAAGAAGCCTTATAAGAACTCTCTAAAATTTCGTTACCCTAGGTTAGAATTAAAGTTAAGTTTGATTTATTTTTCGACCTGTATGGGTAAAAAACAATCTTATTTGAGATAAATTTTGACCTACGGTGATGACCATTATAGTCGAATCCTTATAAAGCCTCTTTTTGATATGTAGATTAAAAATTATGTGAATTTTGACCTAAATGTGATCTAGGATAACGACCAACTAGAGAGTTTTTGAGGGCTTCTTTTTGACCTGAAACTTAAAAAATAGGTCACAATTGACCTATATTTAAATTAAATTATCACCAAAAGATATTAAAATAATTCATTTTGCTGTTATTTTTTACTATGAACAATACTTTAATGCAAATCAAAACCAAGTCAACGGATTACTAACTAACTTACTAACGTAGTTACTAACTAGTTAGTTATTACGTTAGTTAGTAACTAAGTTAGTAAGTTAGTTAGTAACTAAGATAGTAAGTCAGTTAGTAAATTTATTAGCAAGTTAATAAATTAATTAGTAAGTTAATTGTAAGTCAAATAGTAACTAAGATAGTAAGTTAATTGGTAAGTTAGTAAGTTAATTAACAAGTTAGTAAGTTAGTAAATTAATTAGTAGGTTAGTAAGTTAATTAGCAAGTTAGTAAGTTAGTAAATTAATTAGGAAGTTAATTAGTAAGTTAATAAGATAATTAGTAACTTAATTGGTAACTTAGTTTGTAAGGTAATTAGTAACTATGTTAGTAACTATTTTAGTAAGTTATTAAGTTAGTTAGTTAGACAGACTTTTATGTCAACACTAGTGTCATAACAAAATTAATTTTTTGTTAATTGAATTTTATGTTAAATGAAATGTTCATCAAATAAATTTATGTCAAGTGAATTTTATATCAAATGAAATTTACGTTAAATGAATTTTATGTCAAAAAAATAATTTTTATGTCAAATCTGAGTTATTTGAAAAACTCCTCCACCATTTTTAAATGAGGAAATAATAAATAAATAATATGTCATAATAAACAAAAAAAAAATTTTAAAGCAATACCAGATTCGTTATCAGCGACCCAAAAAACCAACAAGTAACAATTTTCAAGTAAATCTGTTAAATTTTTAAAAACTCGTCCGCCATATTGGATCCGCCATTTTGAATTTTACAAAACTAGCAACGGTTTCGTAACCAGAGGACGCTGAAACATCCACAAGCGACAAGACGAAACGAGAATTCCCTCTACAATTTTGAGTCTAAATTTTTCCAATTGCATAATAATAAAAAATTGTATAAAGATCTATAGAATTTGTATTTTATAATTTTACGGATAACTATGACAAACTTTTTGTCTCTAATTCCATAAATATTTATCATGTTACAAAATAATAGAAATGGAAACTTAACACAATATTTTCTTCACACCTACAGAAAAGATTCACTTTATTTTGAAGTTATCTTCAAAAAATTCAAGGTTAACTTTCATTTTTCATTTCACTTCATATAAGCATTCCTCAATCTTCCTTTTCTTTTATATATATTATATTATATGCACCGAAAATTATTTCTTTTCCAACGTTACATTATAAATTTGTCACGTTTATTTTGTATGATGAAACTTTGATATGAAAAAAGAAACTTTCATTTTTCGAATTTGAAATGTTAATTTTGATATTATACATATATATGTATTTATCATGTTTGGTAATATTTTTCCAATCGTTGTAATGATGTGGCATATCTTGCGATGAGCGTTACATTCGAAAGGTTTTTATGGCGAGAGGCAACGACCGTTTTGGCTAATGAATTTAAAATTAAAATGCGATGATGACTGTCTCATGATAATGATAACGGTTTAGTTGGACGCTTGGCTCATTCACGTAGAACGTTCTCCTGCAATCTTCTCACCTAAGCAAAGAAACGAACGGAAATCACCTTGAAAGATAACGGTAAAAACGGCCATTTTGTTCTCGATTGCGTTTAGGGAACTTTTCCACTCGGTGTCATCGAAAGTATAAAAGCAACGACGACGTCTCTTTTTATGCAACGAGAGAGTGAATTTCGTCAATTGGACACAAGAAATTAATCAGCTTCTTCTTCTTCTTCTTCTTATATTATATTCTTCATTCGATTTTGGTACATGGTTCAAAATCAATAGACAAAAGAGCGTCTCAATTTTTTTCTTCCATCGCAAACTTCGTACTCGATAATTAATTTTAAAAAAGTAGCAAAAAGTTGATAAATGCTATTTTTATTAAACAGTTTAAAAAAATGTATTCCTGTAAAAAATATTGTTGTTTTTGAAAATAATTGAATTGTTCTTAAGAATTTTATAAAAATTGTTTTAAATAATTAATGTTTTTGAAATACAATAAATATTATGAAAATTTTATTTTAAATAATTGAATTCTTGTGGAAAATTTTATTTGTTTAAATAAGTGAATTTTTCGATGAATTAATTTAATATAGTATTAAAAATAATTGAAATTTTTCCATGAGTTTTATTATTTATGAAAGTAATTGAATTCTTGCTTAGAATTTTAACAAAAATTTTTTTAAAAATTGAATTTCCATGAAAAATGTTAGTATTATTAGTGAAAGTAAAATTGAATTATTGTGAAGAATTGTATAAAAATTTTGTTAAATAATTGATTTTTTCGAAATTTTTTTGAAAATGCAATTCTAAATTAATTAAATTCCTGTGGAAATTTTATTATTTATGAAAGTAATTAAATTTTTGGATGAATTTTAGCAATTTTTTTACATAATTGAATTCTTTTGCGAAAATATTATTGAAAATAATTGAATTTCGAATTTTTTTTTAAAATAATTGAATCTTTTTAAAGAATTTGATTATAATTTTTGAGAATAGTTTTTTAATTTCTAGTATTAGCAAATTTAAAGTAGAGGAAATTCTAAAAAAACAAATATAGTAGCTTTTAGTGGCTGAAATCTAAAAAAGTATCCAAATTGTAGCATAACGTGAAAAAGTAGTAAATAGTAGGTTTTAATAGATGATTGCGAAGCCCGACATAGTGTCAAATTTTTAATTATTTCAAAAATTATGAAATTTTTTAAAAATTAGAATGTTTCAAAAATTTTTAAATAATTCTATATATTAAAACTTGAAAAAAGATAAATTTGACGAATTTGACAAAATCGGAAAAATTTGTCACACATGACGTTATAATTTCTGATTCGTGGTAAAAATGAAGAAATGAGTGATAAATTGCAAAAGACAAAAAAAAAGGAAAAGAAAGAAGAAGCGAGCAGTGAACTCGGGACCTAGAACAACAGAACTGTTTACCGTGATACTTTCGTTCGTTCTCTAGCGGATTCGTCGTATAGCGACTACGACAATATACTTGCAACATCGTAAGTTTTCCCCGTGGACTTCCTTGTCCATCGAGCAGGAATCTTAACGATAAAATCAAAATTCTTGACCAGTTCCATCACACACAGACAATGAAGTTAAACACATTTGAACCCTACTAGGAAGTTCGCTTTTATGTTGCATTTTTTCTTTTTTATACACAGGGACAAGGTGCGACACTATCTTCACCTTCCTGGAAAATTAAACTATATCTTTATATTTTATCTACTAGAGGTACTTGAAAATGCTAAATAAAAATTATATTCTCAATTATTGTATGCGCATCGATTGCTACACTGGTTTTTATTCACAATTTTTCCAAGGATATCAATTAAGAACAAAAAGTATTTTGATTCGTTTTTTTTGTCTCAATTTGATATCCTTAGAGGAACTGTGACACAGTTAATTATTGTGAAGTGTTGAAATAATATTAAAATGGATTAAAAAATTCTGCAATGCTTTAATCCCTCTAGGATTAAATTAACATCAGAAAGATGTAAAATAATCCATTTTGGTGTTATTTTTTACTATGAATGAAATTTTACTTTAAATCAAACACCACGTCAACGATTTGTCAAAATTCGACAAATTTAGCTTTACCAGGGACAATGGTTAGTTAGTAATGTCGTTAGTAAATTAGTAAGTTAACTTTCAGCTTAGTTTTCTAACTAACTTACTAACTTTCTAACGTACTTACTAAGTTACTAACTTATTAACTAACTAACTAACTAACTTACTAATTAACTTAGTAACTAACTTATTAACATAGTTAATAACTAACTTACTAATTAACTTACTAACTTACTAACTTACTAACTTATACTATCTTACTAACTATTTAACTTATTAACTTATAATCTTACTAACTTACTAACATAATAACTAATTAAGTAACTAACTTATTAACTAATTAACATAGTATCTAATTTACTTACTAATTAACTTACTAACTAACTTACTTACTTACTTACTAACTTACTATCTTACTAACTTTTTAACATATTAACTTACTAACTAACTTACTTACTTACAACTTACTAACATAGTATCTAATTTACTTACTAACTTACTATTTTACTGACTTTTTAACTTATTAACTTATTAACTTACTAACTTACTAACATAGTAAATAATTAAGTAACTAACTCATTAACTTATTAACAAAGTTACTAACTAAATTTCTAATTAATTAATTAACTAACTAACTTACTAATTAACTTATTAATTAACTTACAAACTAACTTATTAACTTACTATCTTACTAACTTACTAACATAGTAAACAATTAAGTAACTAACTTACTAATTAACTTACAAACTAATTTATTAACTTACTATCTTACTAACTTATTAACTTATTAACTTATTAACTTATTAACTTATTAACTTATTAACTTATTTACTTATTAACTTATTAACTTACTTATAACTTACTTATAACTTACTAACATAGTAACTAATTAAGTAACTAACTTATTAACTTATTAACATAGTTACTAACTAATTTACTAATTAACTTACTTATTAACTTACTAAGTAACTTACTAATTAACTTATTAACTTACTTACTTACACCTCACTAACTTACTAACATAGTAACTAATTAAGTAACTAACTTACTATTTAACTTACAAACTAACTTATTAACTTACTATCTTACTAACTTACTAACATAGTAAATAATTAAGTAACTAACTTACTAATTAACTTACAAACTAATTTATTAACTTACTATCTTACTAACTAATTAACTTATTAACTTATTAACTTATTTACTTAATTTACTTATTAACTTATTAACTTATTAACTTATTAACTTATTAACTTATTAACTTATTAACTTACTAACTCACTAACTTAGTTATTACTTACTTATAAACTTAGTTACTTACTAACTTACCAAGTGACTCACTGTCCAACTAACTTACCAACTTAGTTACTTACTGAAATAGACTGAGAAAATAATAGTTTTATTATAATACTTATTATTATAACTTATATTCTTGGCGCCTATTTAAGTAGATTTTATTAAATTTGGAATTTAATTTTTTCAGTGTAATAACTATAAGAAACTTACTAACTTAGTTAATTACTTTGTTAGTTAATAAGTTTTTTAGTTAGTAAATTAGTTACTTACTTATTATTGTCCCTGGTGAAGCTAAATTTCTAATTTTAAAGTAAAATTTCATTCATAATCAAAAATAACACTAAAATTGATTATTTTATTCCTTTCTGGTGTTACTTTAATCCTATAAATATAGATTAAAACGTCGCGGATTATAGATTTTAATCCATTCTGGTGTTATTTTAATACCTCACGATTTACTGTGACATTGTAAGGTCAAAAAAATTTGTTAATGTAAAAAAAGTAACATAAATTAAAAATATTCCATAACGGTTAAATATGTTTTTTTAGTTTGTTTTAAACTAATGATTTTCATAAATGTTTTTAATTTTTGGAGAAATAAATAATAAATTTTAGTATGAGTTCACATGGTCTGTGCGAGAATAAAGTAGTGGATGAAAAAACTATATCTTTTTACCTTCATTTGTTACTAAAATTCGAAATTTGTTTATACACTAAAAAAAATTGATTTAATTTAAATAATCGATTACACTTGACTATTATCAATTAAATATTTACTTGAATCAAATAATATTTATTGGAGTCTATCAAATGGTATTTGAACCAATAATTTCGGTATTTGAAGCAAATACCATGTAATTGATTACAATAAATATTATTTGATTTAATTAAATATTTAATTGATAATAGTCAAGTACCTAATCGGTTATTTGAATCAAATAAATATTTTTCTCTCAGTGTAAGATTTGTTTACAAAGCTGTTAAATCTGAAATAAGTTTAAAAAAAATAATAATAGTATTTTTTAGCATTTTCAACCTAAAAGCAAAGTTTTTTTTCAAAAGTAATAATAGATACTTTAAAAATTATGAAAAACAATTTGTTTGTGAAATTATTTATTTTTTTTTTTTTTGAAAAACATATTTTCTACAAAATTACGCATTGGATTTGAAAATTCAACAATTTTTCAGTAAAATAAAATTTCAAAAAGGATCAAAATATTTTTTGACCGATTTTATTTTATGACTATTGAATTTCTCAGAAAAAAATTTAAGTAATTTTGTCATTTGTGGAATATTTAAATTATATTTTCTTTGAATAGTTAAAAAATATTGATGTATACCCTCCCCTTAATAAATAATTTGTTTATATCTTTATTGAACAGATATATTAAGAATTAAATTTAAACTTCAAAGTAATTTATCCTTAATATAAAAAAAAGAATAGTGTACCTAAGAAAAAATAATTTTTTTCATATAATTATTTGAATAGAAGACTTGGCAGTATTTCTTAATCCTATAGAGAAAAAAAAATAGTGGAAGAAAAAACGATATCTTTTCACCTTCATTTGTTGCTAATTCGAAATTTGTTTATAAAGCTGTTAAATAAATATGATCAATAATTTTTATCTCAAACATTCATTAAGACAACAGTTTTTACAATTTTTAACTCACAGCTGAAGAAGTAACTAATTTTTTCAATTTCAATTGTTGTCAATTCTTAATTTGTTTGAAAAAATTATTAAAAAAAAAATTGTTAAATGTTAGTCAATAGAAAAATTCTATCATAGATGTTAGTAATTTTTTTTTTTTTTTTTTGAAAAGCAGACGTTTAAAATCTCATGTTTCTGCTCTGAAAAAGCGCAGCAAAATACGTCTTTTGCAGAGCAGCAACATATCAGATTTTAAATTTAACAAATTTTTAATCCACCTATAAACAATAATAATTGTTACAAAAAAATGAGAATGTAACAATAATCATTCTATTCTAAACTGATAATTTATTCTACACCGATTTTATCGCATCATATTAAAATTTAGAAAAAGAGATTTCTGTTTTCGATTTTTCTTTTATAATTCATCTAACGGCACATTTGTCTAACATCCAAAAACACTTTTACCAGTTTTGGACCTCTTTGTTGATTGAGGAAGTTGACTTTCGGTTTTCAGGGGCTACTGACCCTGGATTCCCTCCCCCATTTTCCTTCTTCTTTTCCTTCTCTTTTTTTTTTGTTAACTCGAGCGTGTATATGTGTGCTAACATGGTATTGTTAGGTGAACGCCCTCATCAGACCTAGACCCCAAAAAAAAAAAAAAAAAACACTTCGTTTCTCTCTGCCAGTGGCACTGGGTTAAGGCAAAGTTATGTGATGTGGCACAACTCACAACTATGATGCACATATGCACTTTGCTATGCGTGTGTGCTTGACCCCCTCCCCCCTCTTGAGCCCCCCTTCCGACATGTATATATAAATAAGAGGTCCATTATAGAGAAAAGAGATGTGCACCTGCATGCGTGTTAGTATATATTGTATATATATAGTGTGTCAGTCGACACGACCTGACTCTCGTAACTGTCCTTAGAAATTCAGGTAGGAAGGTAGTGTCATACAGGTACTTTTATAGGTGTGCTAGAGGGAAGTCAAGGTTAAAGCGTGACCAAAGATCGTTATTGCTTTCGTATACATATATATATAAGAATACATTCTACCTGCGTCTTCAGAGAAGGTTAAATTCCCTTTTTTTATCGCCCCCTTTTTTGTATACTATTATATAAGACATTCTTCCTGGAAGACCGATTTCGAGAAACAAAAAAAAATGTAGTATCACTTTTAACAGGGTGAAGATAAAAGGCGAGTTAAATTATAGGAGTTTGGAAAAAGAGAGAGGGGGGGGGGTTATTTGGAATAATGAAAATAATTAGTAAAATCATTATTTGTCATGATGAGAGACTCTCCCTTTTTTTCAATAACAGAGTGGTTTCCAATGTAATCTAATCCATTATATTATAATTTTTTTATATATATAAATAAAATCATTTCACCGACGCTGAAGAGTCAGGATTTTCTAAGGGCCCCCTCACGAGGGCCTTTACGTTACCTCAAAATTTGGGTCAATTTTGGTCTATTTTCTAATTTCTAACCTACATGTGAAATAAGGGCCCTCTAAAGAATCGTTACACTAGGTAAAAATTTAGGTCAAATTTGACCTATTTTTTAACATTAACATTTAATATTTAACCTATTTTTTTGTTAAAAAAGTGGCTCCACGAGAGCCCATTAAAAGCTCGTTGCCTTACGTTAAAATTTTAAGTCAAAAGTGACATATCTTTATAGCTAAAGGTCAAAAAGAGACCCCCTTATAATTGGCGTCAAGTTATGTCAAAATTTAGGTCAAATTTGACGTACCTTTCAAACCTATCGTCCAAAATAGGATCGATAAGGACCCTTCAAAGAGTCGTTGCCTTAGGGCAAAATTTAGGTCACATTTGACCTATTTTTTAATTTAAAGGTCAAAAAGAAGTCTCATAAGATCCCTCTAAAGATTCGTTAACCTAGATCAAAGTTTAGGTCAAATTTGATCTATTTTTTAACCTAGAATTAAAAAAGGCCTTAGAGCCTTTGAAGGAATCGTTTCTTTGCGTCAAAATTTTAAGTCAGAAGTGACCTATTTTTATAAATACAGGTCAAAAAGAGGACCCCTCATAAAGTAACGTCAAGTTATGTCAAATTTGACGTACTTTTGAAAAATAGAACCGATAAAAACCCTCCAAAGAGTCATTACCCTACTAGGTCAAATTTGACCTATTTTGGAACCTACACATCAAAAAAGCGACCTCATAAGGGTCCTTAAGGGGCCGTTAAGTTACGTCAAAAATTAGGTCAAATTTGACTTTCTTTTTAATCTATAGGTTAAAAGATAGTCAAACAGGTCAAAAAAAAGAAGCCATAAAGTCCCTCCAAATCATTACTAATATAATTATAAGTCAAAATGTAGGTCAAAAGTGACCTTTTTTCTGGCCACAGGTCAACAAATTTTTTCTTTTTCAATTAATAAGAATTATAATAAGTTATGCGCAAAAAAATCAAGACAAAAACAAGTCCCTTCTAATCCAATTCGGCCCCAAATTGTCTAGCATGTCAGATTTTTAAGAAAAGTGAGGGTAAAGACTTTCAAAACATGCAATTTTGGATCTTTACCCTAACTTTTCTCAAAATTCCTGAAGTACCGCATGTAATTTTCGAACATGATATCGTATTCAGCGGACTAAAATACATTGAAAACTACTCCGCGATGTCAAAAATAAGAAAAAAAATAATTTTTTTTTAGACTTTACCCCCACTTTTCTCAAGAAACTCTATTTTTTGGTCATATATGTGTTTTTGGAGAATTTCAAGATATTTTTTCTACTCAATAAACTTGAAGTGAATAGAGGAAAAACTTCATTGCTGCGCGGTAAAGAACTACATACCTAAAATATTTTGGGTCCTTACCCCCACTTTTCTCAAAATTCTTACTTGCTTGGCAATTTTAGAACTGGGAATCGTGTTCCAAGGATAAAAATACATTGGAAACGACTCCCATGTTAAATAAAATCAAAAAAAAATTTTTCAGGGTCTTCTATACCCTCCCCCTCACTTTTATCAAAATTTTAACTATTTTTATGATTTTGCGCATTTTCATCCAAAGAATTTTTAATTATATCAAGAAAATAATTTAAATATACTACTAAATTATTTTTATGGTAATTTTTTATGAATCAAAAAATAAAATCGGTCAAAGATATTTTTTTTTTTTTGAATTTTTATTTTACTTAAAAATTCGTATAGTTTCTGAAATCCATGGGCGTAATTTTGTAGAATACCTATATATATATTATGTTTTTGAATCAAAAATTATAAAAATCAATTTTTTCATTTAGAAATTTTTTTGTTAATTCAAAAACATATATTTTTTTACAAAATTACGCATTGGATTTCAAAATTTACCAATTTTTAAGTAAAATAAAAATTCAAAAAGGGTCAAAATATTTTTTCACCGATTTTATTTTATGACCATTGAATTCCTCTTGCCGAAAAAATTGCCTTAAAAATAATTTTGTGGTATATTTAAATTAATTTCTTGATATAGTTAAAAATATCGATATGTATCCTCCCCTTAATAAATAACACATAGGACCACAAAAATTTTTTTAAAGGAAATATTAACCGGACCATGTTTTTTATTTTTTTTGAATCACCGAATTCGAATCCGAAGTCAGTTTTCCGCCATCACGTCAAGTTTCGTCAAAATGGCGGATCCAATATGGCTGACGAATTTTTTAAAAATTTATCAGATTCACTTGAAATTTGTTACTCGGGGGTTTTTGGGGTCGCTGAATATGTGTTTAACCTTAGTTTTTCAAAATTCAAAATGGCGGATCCAATATGGCTAACGAATTTTTTTAAAAAATTTATCAGATTTTGAATTTTTGTAAATTGAAGTGAAAATCGTAGCAGCGATCCCAAAAACTCTCGAGTATATATAACGTTTCAGGTAAATCCAATAAATTTTTTTAAAAAAAATTCAGCCATGTTGGATCCGCCATTTTGGATTTTTGAAAACTAAGGTGAAATTCATTTTTAGCAACCCCAAAAACCCCCGAGTAACAAATTTCAGGCGAATTGGGTAAATTTAAAAAAAAATTGACGCCATATTGGATCCGCCAAATTAAATTTCGAATATTTACGAGTTTCTTTGATTGTTTAACATTATATAATATTTTTCAAGTTTTTTTTTTTTAATAAATTCTTCTGCTTATTTTTATTTATATCTTGTTTAGAGTCAGTTTTTTGAGAATTTTATTAATTTGTGAAGAAACTTATTGATGATGTGATGGCGAAAAACTGAGTTTCGAATTCGAATTCAGGGACATAAAAAACATAGGGTCCGGTCAATACTTCATTTAAAAAAATTTATACATACAATGAGTAAAAAATTTAATAATTAAATGTCAAGTGCGGCGGTTTTTGAAAATCCAAAATGGTGAATTCGATATGGCAGACATGTTTAAAATTAAGGCAATTTTTATGAAATTTATATACTTCTTTTTTGTGTTGGTAATTACGAATCAGAAGGCAGATTTTGAAAATTCAAAATGGCTGATCCAATATGGTGGACGATATGTGTAAAATTAATGTAATTTTTATAAAATTTTATTTGGACCTAATTAGGACTTATTAGGACCTAGGACCTATTTGAGGACCTAATTAATAAAATAAGGGCAAATAAAGTAAGTAGATCTGACCAATTTTCAATTTCCCCACTTGTTACGAGAATATATGAGAAATATACAAAAAATACCTTTTATTGTTTACATTTCATAACTTATTGAACATGATCTTCATTATAACAAAGTAAATTGTATTATGTAAAGTACAAGTGTTTCCTTATAGATAAAAAGTATTTAACGTTAATTCATTTGATTTTCGCTGAGTCAGAATAAAAGCTTGTACTTTCTTTTCGATGGTAATATATCTACAAATATATATCTATATATATATATATATGGCTAACATAACCCAAACTGCCGAAGTTTTACTTCGACAGTGCGTTTGTGTGGTCAATGACCTCGAACGAATCTTAGTAATCGATTGGCTCACACAATCGCTTCATGTTGTTTTTTTTTCTCTTCTTCTTCATCGCTTGTGATTTCATTGGCGAGGGTGAAGATCACTCGAAAGAAAAAGTGAAAAATCTGATGATTATGTGTGGGTGTACCTTGAATTTACATTATTTCTTCAAATTATCTATTTTTTTTTATTTCTTAGATTTATCCTATTCTATTATAATTATGAAATAATTAATCTCGATATTAATATACAAAATGTTTAGTAATATTTTTAATTCAAAATGTTAATAAACTATTAGGTATCTCAAGTAGTTTATTGGAAACTTATTCTAATATTGTGTAATATTTTAATATAAACAAATTTTTTTTCAATTGTTGCAATTTTTAGTCTTTCATTTCCTTTTACCTTTCTTCTGTTTTTCTTTTTCAAATTTATTATTATTATTCAGATGCCTGATCCTTAATTTTTTTTTATTAATAATTTCCTTTTGTTTTTGAAACAGATTAAAATTTTTTCTTATTTCTACTTTTATTCTTTTTTGGTATTTTTTAGTATTCATTTCTTTTCGTTTTTAAAAAGAATTTAAGAATTTATAATTTTTATTTCTTCTTCTTTGGTATTTCTTATTATTAATTTCCTTTCGTTTTTGAAAAATATTTAATATTTAGTTTTTCTTATTTCTTCTTTTATTTTTTTTTTTGTATTTCTTATTATTAATTTCCTTTTGTTTTTCAAATAGATTTAAATCTTCCTTTTTCTCTTTTCTACTTTTATTATTTTGGTATTTTTATTATTTTCAATTTTTTGAAAATAATTTTTAAAAAAATTCTTTGAGAATTTACAAGTTCTTTTGTTTACAATTTAATTTTATGAAATTTCGATTATTCTGCCATTCGTCAATTAAATATATATTAGAAATTGGAAAATTAAACAAAAATTCCATTAAACTTTTTGAAAAAAATTAATTCTACAGAATTCTTAATTAAAAGTATGAAAAGTTCAAATTTTCAAAGATTTTATTTTTAATTTGAAACCTTGAAAATTCAATTATTTCTAAAAATCAACGCTCTAATGCATTTAATATTCAATAATTATAATCTGAAATTTTAACTGAAATTAATTTTTAAACTCGTTTTTAAATCAATAATATTTATTAGAAAATTCTACGAGAATTCGATTATTTAACTTTAAAAATAAATATTTTATTCAATAATTAAATGTTTCTTAAAATTTGAATTTTCATAAAGAATTTTATCAACAAAATTTTTAAAATAATTGAATTCTCTTGACAAATTTTAATAAAATTTTTAAGAATAATTTCAATTTTCGAGAAATTTGATGAAAATTATTGTATATTGAAAATAATTGAAATTCTGCCAAGAATTTTATTATAATTTTTTGAAAATAATATTGAATTTCGGAGAGGAATTTTATTTTTTATAAAGATAATTGAATTTTTGACGAGAATTTTTTTGTAAATTTTTGAACATAACAAATTGGATTTCTGCGCAGAATTATATTATACTCTTGAAAATAATTGAATTCTTATTGAGATAAATTTTATTAAAATTTCTTTTTAAACAGGGCTGATAAAAATCATGATTTTTAAAAAAAAATCAAAACAATCCGATTTTTTTGATTTAAATCGGATTTTTTTGATTTAAATCATTTTTTTTAAATATTTAAAATATTTCATTATTTAAGTAGTTCCAAGGTGGCCACATGTCAGTAAAGTCAGTAAAGTCAGGGAAATGTCAGGGAAAAAAATATTTTGTCAGTAAAGTCAGAGAAATGTCAGGGAAAAAATATTTTGTCAGTAAAGTCAGGGAAATGTCAGGAAAAAAATTTTTTGTCAGTAAAGTCAGGGAAATGTCAGGAAAAATTTTTTTGTCAGGGCAATTAAAGAAGAAGGGAAATGTCAGGAAAAAAATTTTTTTGTTAGTAAAGTCAGGGAAATGTCAGGAAAAATTTTTTTGTCAGGGCAATTAAAGAAATTAAGACGGTCATGCAATACATTTTTTGCTCTAAACAAAAAAATTTTTGTCAGGTAAATTCGTTGTTATGTCAGTAAAATGTCAGGGAAATTGATAAAGTCAATCTTGCGGCCACCCTGAGTTCGTTTTTTTAATATTAAAAATGATAAAATTAATAATAAAATAGGGTAGATGGAAAATTTCATTTTAAGAATTCTCTGACACATCCTGACTAATTTTTCGGTTTCTCTGATTAATAAATTTTTAAATTATTTAATATTCAGCATTGATAATTAAAAATGTAATAATGCTTTTTAAGTTATAATTTTATTTATAAAGAAAAACATAAGATAATTAAAAATTGTTTGTTTTGCAAATTTACAATTAAAATCGTACTCAATAAGTTATATAACCGCCAATGCCCGTTTTCTCAAATATTATACAAAAGAGTCTAAATACAAAAACTAAATTGACATTTATCAAAGTTTTTAAATTTGTATTTTTTTTCGTTTAAAATTTCCTAACTTTTCCCTGAACAAAAAAATTCTATGATTTCCAGTTTTTCCCTAATTTGAGTCAAATAAACAAAACTAATAATTATGATATTCATTATATTATCTCTGAATGTATTCTTTTTTATTTTTTTTGAATATAAAACTTTAAACAAAAATACTAATTTTGCAAACTTTTCTGTTTCTAATGAAAGTTTGATTTGAATCATGATTTTAATGGCAAGATTTAAATCAAGATTTAAATCATGATTTAAATCAAGTTGATTTAAATCATTGCATATTTAAATAATTTAAATTAAATTAAAATAAAATAATAAAATAATTAAATAATAATTAAATAATAATAATAATAATAATAATAATAATAATAATTATAATTATAATTATAATTATAATTATTTAATAATAATTAAATAATTGAATTCTTTTGTGAAATTTCATTGAAAATAAATGAAATTTTGACAAATTTTTTGAAAATAATTAAATTTCTACGAAGAATTTTATGAAAATTATTTTGAAAAAAATTTTATTGTTACAAAGAATTTCATTATATTTATGAAAATAATTTAATTTTTTGAAGAAATTTAATTTAAAATGTATATTGAAAATAATAAATAAATTGTAGCAAAAGTTTTTTAAATAATTGAATTTTTTTGCTGAATTTTAATAAAAATTTTACCTAATTACATTTTTCGAGGAATTCCATTAAAATTGTATTAAAAATGAAAAATAATTGAAAGTCTACGATGAGTTTTTATTATGTATTTATGAAAATAATTGAATCCCTCAGTAAAAAATGTTATTATTTATGAAAATCATTGAATAATAATTTATAAACATAATTTGTAAATATTATTAATTTCCTTTCATTTCTGGAAAATAAAATTTTTCTTATTTCTTCGTATTTTTTATTATTAAGTTCTTTTTGTTTTTGAAAAAAATTGAAATGTTCCTTTTTCCTATTTCTTCTTTTATTCTTTTTTAGATATTTTTTTATTATTAACTTCTTTTGGTTTCTAAAAAAATTTAAGAGTTTATATTTTTTAATTTTTTAAATTCTTTTTTAGTGTATAATTTACTTTTGTTTTTGAAAAAGATTTAAATTTTCCTTATTCTTATTCCTTTTTTATTCTTCTTTCTTATTTTTTTTTATTAATTTCTGTATGTTTTTGAAAAACATTTAAATTTTAGTTTTTCTTATTTCTTCTTTTATTCTTTTTTTGTTATTTTTTATTATGAATTTCTTTTCGTTTTCAAAAAAGATTTAAGGATTTATAATTTTTATTTCTTCTTTTTTGGTATTTCTTATTATTTTCGAAAAATATTAAATAAATAATAAATAATAAATATTTGTATAATAATATACAAATAATATAATTTGTATAATAATAAATAAATAATAAATATTTGTTTTCGAAAAATATTTAATATTGAGTTTTTCTTATTTCTTCTTTTATTCTTTCTTCGTATTTTTTATTATTAACTTCTTTTTGTTTTTGATAAATATTTAAATCTCCCTTTTTTTTATTTCTTCTTTTATTTTTTTTTGGTATTTAATTTCTTAATATAACTTCTTTTGGTTTCTAAAAAGATTTAAGAGAGTTTATACTTTTTATTTTTTCTTTTATTCTTTTTTGATATTTCTTATTATTAATTTTCTGTTGTTTTTCAAATAGCTAGATTTAAATTTTCCTTTTTCTCGTTTCTTCTTTTATTATTTTGGTATTTTTATTATTTTCTTTTTGTTTTTAAAACAGATTTAAGAGTTCATTTTTTATTTCTTCTTTTATTCTTCTTCATCGAATATTTCTCTCCCTTATAGTTTTACTCTTTTTATTATAGTTTTCAGTTTATTTCAATTTTTCTCGTATAAATGCTATTGATTCGCTTTTAAAAATTTTTTTTCTCTTTCTCTTTTGCTTGCTTCTTCTTTTCAATTATCTTCGTCGTTTTCATTTTATTTCTTCTTTTTTACACTATTAATGTTTCATTTTTTTAAATTTCACTTTCGTTTATAAACTCTTTTTTTTATTTATATTTTTTATTTTACTTCTTCCTTTTTTTCGCCACTGTTTTCTTTATTTTACATTATCTTCTTCTGTTTTTCACTTTTCTCGTTTTTATTATTTCTTCTTTTTTTGTTTTTCCTTCCATTTCTTTCTTTTTCTGTTTTTCTTTTTCCTTCTATTTCTTTCTTTTTCTGTTTTTATTTTTCCTTCTGTTTCTTGTTGTTCGTTTCTTCCTTTCTTTGTCTTTTCTATATGTTATTTTTCTTCTTCTGTTATTTAAAAGAATTTTTCCTTTTTTTTTGCTATTTCTTCTTCTGTTCATCAAAATTTTCTTCTTTTGTTATAATTTCATTTATTACTATTTCTTCTTTCGTTCGTTTTCGTACAAAAAAGGTAAAAACGAGAAAAAAGAAATTTCTTCTTTTCTTCGTTAATATTTTTTATATTTATTCTTTATTTTCTATTTTTTATTTTGTTTTCCTTCTTCTCTTAGTATATTAATTTTCTTCTTTAATAATTCACTTTGTCCGTTTAAACTTTTGATTCTTCCTTTCATTTTGTTTCTTCTTCTTTTTCTTCACTGTTATTTTCTTCTTCGCTGTTAACTTTCTTCTTCTTATTCTCCTCCTTTTCTATCTTCGTTCCAAAGAATATTTTTCTTCTTTTATTTTTTTAATCTTCTTTCTTTAATTTCTTCCTTACTTCGTTACTTTTATTTATTTTCATTTGTATTTTATTTACCTTTTCTTCACCGTTGCCATCTTTTGCTATTTTTTTCCTTTTATTACTTTTTGTTCTGTTTTCCTCTCTCTGTGTATACTATTAAAAATTTAATATAATAAAAAATTTAATATAAATAATAAAAAAAAAATTTTTTTTATCTTAAAAATTATATTTCACTATTTAATATTATAAATTTTTTTATGGATAAATACTTCTAAAAAGAACCTAAAGGATGAAAATTTCTTTATAAAAAAAGAACACAGTTTTGTTGAAAGTATCAAATTGATACTAAAGTGGATCAAATTGATGTCAAAAATTTAGATCAAATTTTGATTTGATCCACATTTTGATATCAATTTGTCGCAGTTTGATACATTTAAAAGTTAACAGAGTGAAGAAAGAAAGAAAGAGAAAAAAGTGCTTTAACATATATTTTTCTTCATAATATGGAATGAAGTGAATTTGAATTTGATGACAAAAATGATTCTCTTATATAATATTTTTTTTATTTTGGATTCTTAAAAATTAGCGTTAAAAAATGGGGGGAGGGGGTAAATAAGAATTCGCTTATAGAAGTGAACAGATAATATTCATTGTAGCTCTCGATAGTTACTACCCATTCTTGATGAAGGTTACTCGAGGACATCGTTCCACATCTTGAATATGAACTTGTCTTGCATTTTGTGTTGGTGCTTCCTTCGTCGTCTTTCTCCTCCTTATTTAACCCGTACAAACTTCACTCCTTTCGCTTCTTCCCCCCCCCCCCTCTCTCTCTAATCCTAATATTTAAAAAAAATTTTCCTTTATTTCTTCACTTTATAAAAATCTGTCCTTTAACCTTTCTTCACTGACTAAACCATACTTCTAATTGACTTATTCCGTCATGGTTAAATCTTCAGCGAAAAATAAACGAATTTTGTAAGCATGGACCGTACATTATACATATTGGCTCATTTTTTCTTTTTTTTCTTTTCAATTTGTACTTTTCTTCTTTGTATTATATGATACTTTGTCGCAAAGTTTTTTTCTGTTAATTTCTCTTCTTCTTCTTCTTCTTCTTCTTCTTCATCTAGCTTTATCCCTTTTTCTCTTGGACTCTCCTTCGGTTGGGGTCAAGGCACTCTCTGATTCTCAAGATCGTCGAAACTCACGTAACCAGTGTTCAAAGACTATTAACATTTTTTTCGCGTCTGAGAATAGATCAGACTTCAAGGTCCGAGGTTTTTTTTTTTTATTTTATTTTCGAGTTCTTTTTAATTCTTCTATGGCGAACCTTGAGACTAAAATTTTGAGGATTGAGAAATATGTCTGATATAAAATTTTTAACAAACGATTTTTGATAGAGTTTTAATAAATAAAAGTTTGATAGTTTTAATAATTTTTAAGTCGCTTTTTCAAAGTTCGACTGCGTTTTTAATTATTTTTTATTTTAGGTATTATTATTTTTAAGTTAAACTATTTAATCAAAATTTTAATCAAAAAAATCTCAGAAGTTGAGGAGACCTGAAAGGGTATAGTCCAAGTTTAAGAAAGTACCGAAAAAACGAAATTTTTTTAAAATGAATCCCTATTTCTAAAGCCTTAAAAAACTAAAAAATAGAAAATCGACATTTGAAGAAAAATAGCCTCAAAATAATATTTTTTAGGTTTTTTTATAGAATGTTTTTAGTTATAAAATAAAACACTTAATGAATTTGTTAATTAAATTTTAATTGTTTATACAATTTTTGTTTATTTAATTAAATTATTTAAATTGAATGATTAAATAATTAGATTTTTCAGGAAAATTGATTATCCCTTGTTTCATTTTACAATGTAATGATAGAAGGTAATAAAGCGAATGAAAAGTTCTTTATTATTAAATTTTTAGTTAATTTGTTTAAACAATTTCTAATTGTTAAAAATCAATGTTTTATTAAATGTACCTAAAATCACCTAAGTTTTTTCTATTCTATAATCATCTTCAACTAACTAAATCTATTTATTAATTAATTAATTAATTAATCAATTAATCTATTTAATAATTTTTTCGAAACAATTCAACTATACTTTTATAAATACTAAATAAATTTTCAAAATTTACAATAAAAAAAAATTTCAATAATTGAAATTTTTGTAAAAATTTAATTGAAAATAATTGATTTTTTTTCAAAGCGTTTGATAAAAATTTTTGAGAAAAATAAACTTTAAAAGAATTTTAATTGTAAATTTTGAAAATAATTAATTTCTCAAAAATTTTAATAAAAAATTTTCATAGTATAAATTTAAAAATGGTAATTAATGAAAATTAGCTACAAAAAAATAATTCTTACAATTTTTGCATTCTAATTTTTTAAAATTCAATTATTTTCAATATTTTCAAATACAAATTTCTAAAAATTCAAATACATGGAAAAAATAATAAACATTAAAATTTTTTACAATTACTTTTAACATTTTTAACAACATATGACTTTTTTAGATTTATTAAAATTTTGAAGAAATTGCGTTTATATTAATAATTAAAATTCTTTAAAAATTCAATTTTTTTTTTAATACAATTTACCAAATTTCAATTGTTTGGAAATTTTTCAATTCAATCTAATTGAAAAACAATCTTTTATATAAATTATTTTAAAAATATTTTTGAAAAATTAATTTTAAGAAATGTTTTATTATAATTTTTTGAAAATTAATTAATAACATTAAAAAACATGGGACAGTTGGAATCATTATAAAGAACTGAATTTTTTAATTTAAATAATAAAATCTGTTTATATTGTAGCCTTAAGGTCACAATATAAACAGATTCATTTGACAAAAATTAAGGTCCTGAAAACATTCTGTATTTAAATAATTTGAATTCTCTAAGAACTTTCGGAAAATTATTAAAAAATAATTGATTTCGAAAAGAAGTTTGATTAAAAATTGTAGAAAATAATTTAAGAGAATTAAAGTATTGTAATTTTTGGAAGTTATTAAATTTCAGAAGGTTTTAAATAGAAATTTTTTTAAATTTCATTCCCGTATAAAAACAAACAAGAAGTATTTAAATATTTATTTAACGAAATTATTCAAGTTTTAAATATAATTAAATTTAGAAATCAGCGAAAGATGAGAAGAATAAAAAATAAAAATTTTGTGACACTAGTTCGCCTGTGCGTATACTTTCTTGCATACAGGAAAGCGAGGCGTAAAGCATTCAATCTGGGGAGTTAGAGTGAGGTCAATGGAAAGTGGCATAATCGCGGATGTGGATCGCTCAAGGAGAGCAAAAGAGATCCTTTACCTCACTTACGTAACGACTTGCTTCACGTCTCGTGTCTTCGACCGCACTCTTCCCATCCTCTTGTCGACCCCCACCGCTTTTCAGGGTCGCTCGAGCATATATATATACATACACATAGAAAATAAGAAACAAAAAATAATTATCAACAGCAACCTACTCCTTAAAAATAGAAAATTCTCTTTAAAAATAATTCATTATTAGACAAATTTCGAATCAATAATTTCAATTTGTTAAAATCAATAAAAATCAATACTAATAATTAGCAGCCATAGGGTTGAAAATTTCAATATGACGTAATTTATTTTGAACAAATAAATTTAACTAAAACAACATGACACGGGTTGTTTTTTTATTTTAAAATAATTATTTTGAAGGACCACTTGGGAAATGTATATCTATTTATTTATCGTGAAAGGAATCTCGGGATCTCGATTTCCTTCGTCGACTTTTAGCACGCACTGTTAAGGGGATTCGTCCCGGATTCCGTATATTTCCGGATTTAGCAAAATACGCGTGACAGGTAGACACAACACTGCATCACTTTTTTTTCTGTATAAAATGTTCTATATATTCTATATAATTATATTATTCTGTGTATATAATTATTATTTAAATATATTTTTGTATTTTATGTATATTTTATATTTTAATTACAATTTCCGAAAAACATTAATCAAGTGTTTTTTGTGTATATTTTCTGTAAAATTTCTCAAAAAAAATTGAATAAAATTCGTTGCAATAATTTAATTATTTTCATAAAAATAATAAATCGATTATTCGGTAATTCATTTTTAAATCAATTTTTATTAGAAACTTGTAGAAGAATTCAATTATTTAAATTAAAAAATAAATAATTTATTGAATAATTGAATGTTTGTTAAAATTGAATTTTTATGAAGAATTTTATTAAAATTTTTAATAACAATTGAATTCTTTCGGCGAACTTAAAATTCTTTAATTTAATAAATATTAGAAAATAGAAACTAAAAAATATTATTAAAAAAACGCAATTAAACTTTTTCAAAAAAATTAATTACAAAATTCAATTATTTTTAAAAATTCACGCTATATTGCTTTTAATATTCAATTATTATCTAAAATTTTAACTGAAATTCATTTTTATGAAATGCATATCAATTTTTATTAGAAAATTCTACTAGAATTCAATTATTTAAATACAAATTTAAATGTAAAAATGCAAATAAATAATTTATTGAATAATTGAACGTTTCTTAAAATTCAATTCCCATAAAAAATCGTTATCGACAAATTTTCAAATAATTCAATTCTATCAACGAATTTTAATAAAATTTTTAAGAAATAATTACATTTTTCGAGAAATTCGATTAAAAATGTATTAAAAATAAATAAAATAGTTGAAATTCTGCATTAAGTTTTATTATTTATGAAAATAATTGAATTCTTGCGAAGAGTTTTATTAAAATTTTCAAAAATAATTAAATTCTTGTAAAAAATTAACAGGAATTCAATTCTTTTTAGAAATTTTAATAAAATTCTTGGCATAAATTAAAAATAACAAAATTCTTAGCAGATCTTCAATTACTATCAGAAATTTTAATAAAATTTTTCGCAAGAATTTAAATATTTTCGTAAAATAATAAAAATCTTTGCAGGGATTCAATTATTTTCAAAAGTCTTAATAAAATTCTTCGCAAGAATTGAATCATTTTCAAAAATATCAAAATTTTAGCAGAAATTCAAAAATTTTAAAAAGTTTTGATAAAACTTTTTTTTGATATAGAAATTCAATTATTTTTAAGACAATTTTATAAAAAATGTCTCGATAAAATTCAATTACTTTTTAAATTTTAATGAAATTCTTCGAAAGAATTCAATTATTGTAATCTAAGATTTTAACTGAAATCTATTTTTAAATCAATGTTTATGAGAAAATTCTATCAGAATTCAATTATTCAAATACAAAAATAAATAATTTATTGAATAATTGAATGTTTCTTGGAATTCAATTCCTATTAAAAATTTTATCAACAAATTTTTAAATAATTGAATTCTTTTGACAAATTTTAATAAAATTTTTTAAGAATAATTACATTTTTTTGAGGAATTCGATTAAAATATTGTATCAAAAATAATTAAAATCCTGCGATGAGTTTTATTATTTATGAAAATAATTCAAATTTTCCCAAGAATTTTATTAAAATTTTTCTAAAATAATTGAATTTCAGAGAAAAATTTTATTATTTATAAAGAAACTTGAAAGTTTTACAAGAATTTTTTTAAAAATTTTTTTACATAATTGAATTTCTGCGAAGAATTTTATTACTTTTGAAAATAATAAATTTATTTCTTCCAATGAATTTTATTCCAGTTTATAAAAATAACTGAATTTCTGTGAAGAATTTTATTATTTATATAAATAATTGAATTCTTGCAACGAATTTTATTCAAGTTTATAAAAATAATTGAATTTCGGTGAAGAAATTTATTATTTATAAAAATAATTGAATTCTAGAGCAGAAATTTGTTAAATTTTTTTAAATAATTGAATTCTCGCGATGAATTTTATAAAAATCTTTTTAAATATTTGATATTTTTCGAAAAATTTTATTAAATTTTGTATTTTTAATAATTGAATTCCTGATGTGAAAATTTTATTACTTATGAAAATAATTGAATTATTTCGAAGAAATTTATTAAAAAATTTTGTAAATAATTGAATTCCTGTGAAATTTTGTCAAGAATTTTATTAAAATTTTTCTAAAATAATTAAATTTTGGAAAAGAATTTTATTATTTATAAAATACTAGAAATTTTTATAATAATTATTTTTTTAATTTTTGAAAATAATTGAATTCCTTAACGATTATTATTAAAATTTAGAAAAATAATTGAATTTCGATGAAGAATTTTATTAATTATAAAAACAATTGAATTCTTGAAAAGAACTTTGTTAAATTTTTTTTTCTAAATAATTGAATTCTTGCTATGTATTTTATAAAAATATTTTTAAATAATTGAATTTCTATAAAAATTTTATTTAACTTATGAAAATAATTGAATTATTTCGAAGAATTTTATACAAAATTTTGTGCTTGAAGTCCTGTGAAATTTTGACAAGAATTTTATTAAAATTGTTTAAAGTAATTGAATTTCGAAGAAGAATTTTATTATTTATAAAAATAATTGAAGTTTTGATTAAAATTTTTAAAAAATTTTTGAACATAATTGAAATTTTGTGATGAATTTTTATAACTTCTGAAAACAATTGATTTTCTGGTAATCATTTGTAATTTTTCCAAAATTCAAATTTTTTTTAGTATTTTTAACTAAAATTCTTCTATCAATCTAGTATTTATGAAAATTGTAAAAATGATTCATTAAATAATTTATAAGTCATAATTTTATGATAGTTCTTGAAAAATTAAGTTATTTAAAAAGAAATTATTGGCAGAAATAGAAAAAATTGAAGGTTTTGTATTAAAAACGGGTTTATATATTAACGACAGTAACAATGTATTTTATCTTTATTAACACTCAATCCTTAATGACATAATTAATGCATTTGGTAAAATTTTAAAATTCACTACATATATACAATTTACCTTTAAAAACATTGACAAAATGCTAACAATAAAATATTATCCTTTGCGCCAAATTAGAAAAATTCAAATCAAATTATGGCTCATTTGATATGATTTGTCTTTTTTTACAACACAATATTGATATATTATTTTTTATCATGCATAAACCACAAGATTTTTTATACACCTTTTACATTATAACGAAGATAATTTTATTTTTGGAAGACATTTTTTTGCATATATTATACATATTTATATATTGGTCATTGGAATGATGCTTTTAATCACTTTTTTTGTCATTCATATACTAGAATAACGTTAATTTATTTCAAGCCCTGAATAATTATTGCAAGAGATTCTAAAATTAATTATTATGCATCTGTTATATAACAGTACACGATCACGTGACTTAACAATCACATACTGTTAATGTTATGTTATTTAGTGATCATGTGTCACACTTCAGTATTAGTACACATGATCACTAAATAACGTAATCTTAATGGAGAGATTCTTATAAATTAAGTCGTATTAAATTATTAATTTCTCATTTCCCAAGTTACAATATTTTAAGTACCTGTATAAATATATGGACAATTGTTTGTCTTAAGACATTTTTTTCATTTGAACATTAAAATATCTCAGCTTTAAGTTGTATTTTTGGATTTTCGATGCATCGTTTACTTTGAATTAACTGCAACTCTATTTTTTGTGATTGTTGCATTTCTTTGCCTCTTAAGCCTGTAAATCGAATGAATACAAATACTTGTATTAAAATAAATAAAATTTTAACAATGTTTCATATTTACTAAGATTGTTGATTGTAAACTCAATAATTTAAATATTGATTTGTAAAATACTTTCAAACAATTATACTCACTTAAGGAATGATCGTATGTTCTTTGTAGAACTTCAAATAGAGTATTTATTGTCTTCTCAAGTGCAACTTTCAAATCCTTTTCCAAAAATGTATGCGCCAGAAGTAAAGCTGCAAACAGATCACCAGAACCCGTGTAGATGGCGGGAATTCTTGGAATCGTAATTTTTAATAACCTATTATCTGTATAATAAAAGTAATGAAAATATTTTAAGTATCTATAACCTTAGGGTAAATTTATAAAAAAGTAATATTAATTAGCAAAAAAGAAACATTAATGGTATTGTTTTGTTCCGCAGATATATTCAATCAAAGGTGGAAAGACACTTCCGTTGGCACTCTACAGATATCTTTAAAAAATTTTGATATCTTATATTAATTGAAGTGCTTGGGCTTGTCGATTTAGACAATAAGACTCAGAAGAAGATTTTTGGAGGAATGGCAACAGATAATTGGAATAAACGTCACTTACATCTAAACAATAGATTTGATATGATTGAAAAAACAATTCAAATAAGTGAAGCAGCGTGTTCCATTTAATACATCTCTAAAAATCAAATTCGCATTCAATAAGGGGCCGATTTGACAGATTATGAAGTAATGGTTTATTAAATAAATTGTTAGAAAAATATTGAATAGAAATAACTTTAACCATTTTTTTGGAGATATAGCTAAGCCTTTGTTTCGAATTCTGAATAATGCAGACTTTGTAGCTATTAAAAGTCAATTTGATGAAGTTCTTGATGATCAAAATCAATTAGCAAATATATTGACTAATCATACGAAAATTATAAAATTGATTCCTGGATTTAACATCATTAGATCTCGAATTACTTCAAACACAAACTAATCGATAACTAGAATTAACCATGAATTTACTTAGGACAATAAACGAAATGATAGAAAAAACTTTTATGAATTGAAATAAGCAGTAATTGTAACATTTTTGATTGACAAACAGAATGAAGATATAAATATAGCAATAGAATAATTTTTAAAAATATGTTCTTTTCATACCTTTGATTGAACTAGTTACCGAAATTAATTTATCGTCAACTAACAACGAAGAGACTGCTACAGTTTTTGGTCCCTTTCCATGCAAATATTCTACTGCCTTTTTTAAATCAGACATTGATTTTACCGAGAGTCCAGTAAGAAGTCTAGAAAAATAAGTAAAAATTTAATTAGAGTTTAATTTTCAAGAACGAAAAATGATTTTTTCCCCTCTAATTTGTCTTTTCTTTAAAAAAGATTAAAAACTAATATTTAGAATTAAATTTCCAAATGTAAGGTTTGTTTTAAAGTTACTTTTTTGAAGATTAAAACTTACTCCAATTCAAATTGATTAGGTGTTATAATGTCCGCCAGCGGTACAATTTCATTTTTGTAAATGTCTTTCAACTCCTCTGGTACATACAATTTTCCATCGTCTCCCATTACAGGATCACAGACTAAAATTTTTAACAGATTATAATTTTTATTATATTATATATAGGTACGAATTTTCAAAGAATTAAAAAACGCTCTAGTTAAAACTTTGGTAAAATAAAATTCAAAAGAATAACATAATTTTTATTGGAATTACCATAAATAAGATCCGGGTTTTTTATTTTAAGGGCTTTTATCACCTGGACAATTTTTTTTAAAAAAGAGGAAGAGCCCACATAACCAGTGAGCAGATGAGTGTATTCATTGAGATCATTTTCTGTTAAGCCATCTATTAATTGATCTGAAAGAAAATATAGTTAAGATAATTTATTTAATTATTATTTCCTTTCACTAAATTAAATTAATTAATTATTATTTTCCTTTCATCCTTATTGTTTTGCGTTAATTATGAAAAATTTAATTTTCATAGAAAAGTTAAAGTATACATAACGTAGCCTCAAAATTCTTCCAAATATTTATTAAATTAAAAGTCATCAAAAGTCTATTTCGCAATTAAATAATAATCTTATAAAACGAAATTTTCTTTCAATATAAATTGGGTCTTATAAAAATTTATACAAATTTCAGTTCTGTAAATTGTAAATTTGTTAAAATAACAATTCCTATTAATGAATAAATCAATCAAACAAAAATTACATTTGATAATTTTTTATTGAAATGAGGATTGAGCTGTGTATGAAAATTCTGTTAAATAAAAAATCTATAACACATAAATTTTCTATTAAATAAATTTCATGCTAAACAATAATTTTCTTGAACAAAATTTACTAGAAATAGAATAATTTTTAATCAAAGAATCTTTAGCTCAATACAAACTCTAATTCTTAAAAATTATTTCAAAAACAAATTCTTTTATTTGAAAAGTAATGTCACTAAATATTTTTATTTTTAATCATTCTTTTATTATATATTAAATCTTTTGTTTACGTGTGCATTTTGATATATAGTAATTTAAACAAACAAAACATCTGTGAAAGAAAAGTTATATCTTATGAAATTCTTCCTTTTGAAAGTTATTTGGAATGAACTCTATAGGGGATAATCATGCGCGCCATAATTTTAACTTTCAGAAAATTTTCGGTGCTGTGTGGGTAATAATTTAAATATTATTAATTAATAATTTATATAATTAACATATTATTATTTTTTTATACCTAAATCTTGATCATTAAGTACTTGTCCCTTGAAGACTTTATAACCTGTATGGTTGGACAGTTGAACTGAATTAATAGCGTCAACTTCAAATCCTAGAAGCTGAAAGTTAAATGTTAAAATACAAATTTTTGTTTGATAATGTAAAAATTATTTTTAATTATCTGTAGTCAAAAATAATTTTTATTCTCTATAATATATATTTCACCGTCCGCCATATTTAATTTTAAAAATCTGACATCAGATTCGTATAATCAGCGAACCCGTAAAATAAGGGGTTTTCGAATGCGCTAATTACGAATCAGAAGTAAGATTTTTATAATTCAAAATGGCGGATTCAATATGGCGTTCAATATTTAAAAAAAATTGAAATTTCTTAAAATTTTGACCTCCATATTGGTTCCGCCATTTTGAAAATCTAACATCAGATTCGTAACCAGCGATCTTAAAAACCCCCAGATACTAAATTTTATTTAAAAAAAAAATAATAATTTTCATAAGATATCTAAATATTATAAAAATTATTTTTGACCTCCAGGTAATTAAATATTAATGAAAATGTAATAAAAAATTTGATAAATATAACCTATAATTTTTTGTCACATATAAGATCCCTTTTACCGAAACGAGACGCATGTGTAAAATAAGAGGTTATGTAATATAGTGATATGAAACCGGTATAAAAGTATATAATTTTGAAAGAATTCTTAATTTCTTAATTAAGAAATAAAGCAAATTCATAAAAATTTTATATGATAACAAATATTTAAAATAGAAGATAACTTTACGACCGCATAAATTGATAACAAGTTTTTTTTTAAAACAGAATGAAAATTTAAAGTCGACTTTTTTATTATTCCAGCGAGATTTTTTTAATGTTCATTTTTGCTATTTACAAGTCGTAAATGTTTTATTTTAATGCGAAATTAATATAATAATAAATAATTATGCTCATTTTTGATCTAATCAAAGTTTTATTTATTTAAAGTTCCTTGGAAATTTATCTTAAGCTCTCACAGCTATTTCCGTAAATTCTGTTTTGGAAAAATAGAAGATAAAAGAAAGTGAAAATTTCCTTCTGTTCACTACCTTTAGGAACGATTGATTTTTAGTATTTTAGAGTATAAAAAAGCCCCTTAGACTTAATAGAACATAAAAATATTTCAAAAAAAAATATTTACAAATAAAAACATTTATTGTTTAAATCAGGTATTTTGAAAAAATCGAAAATAGTTAAAAACGTTAAAAATAGAGTAAAGAATGAAAATGATGAAAATTCATTGACAAGGTCATATTATATATAGTGTCGTCTGCTAAGCAGCCAATGAATGTGAGTGATCAATGAAAAAGTAGTATATAGTATGAAAAGAGTGGGGTGAAAAACGCTCTAAATTTAAGTTTCAAAGAATAATATTATTGTATTAATGAATAAACTGACCTGTAGTGGAAATGTTGCACTTTTATTACCAACATAACCATAAACAACGTGACTTTGAATTGAAAGAACGCGTGCCGTTTTAGAATTATTCATTTTTTTCTTACTTTCTTTTCAAATAATCGACTGTCATGTGCCAATAGGTGTGGAACATTCTGTTGAAGTAATCTTTATAATTATCCCCCTTGGAGAAACGAACCAATCACGTGATCGCAATATTACGCGTTGAGCAGTCGACGCACAGGGGCGTAAGAACAATTTTTTTCTCTTTATTTCTCCACTTTACTAATTAAAAGTTATTTTAAATTTATGTTAATTTTTTTCCTATTCGTTACCACATTGAAAAAAATTACATATTTTTACGATTATTTTCTAATATTGAAAAATATTCTTTAAATTTTAGAAGAGAAAAAATATATTGAAAAAAGGGAGTAATTGTTTCTTTTATTCACGTTCCTGGAAAAAAGTCGTTTTCTTATCGACTTTATCGGAATTTATGGTCTTACATGGAAACCTTTAATTTATGACCTTGCGATCTTTCGGTTTTCTTATTTTTTTCTAAAACACTGCAAAACCTCTTTAAGTATCTTTTTTGAAATTATACTTTTTGAAACTTTTTTCTACTTTTTATAAGCAATTTTTTTTTCTTTTTTGTAAATATTATTATTTTATTTTTCTATTTCTTGTTTTCATTTTTTAAATATTAAAATTTTTCTCCCAATGAAATATTTCGATTTTGTGGAAAATTTCTTTTTTATAGGGAATTTAAATTTACCGCGCAATGATAGAAAACAACTTTATCGACGTTTAGTAACTTCTCTCTTCTCGTGTCGTCACTGTTTTGATCAGGAAAGGTTTTAATATGTATATTGTTTGTGTGTGAATATCATCATCGAGGAGAGGAGATAAAAAGTATGGCGTTGTGGGAAAGTGAAAAATTTCGCGATAATAAAACAAACGAAAATGAAGATACTTTTGAGAATATTCTAGTGAGCCATGACCTGCAGGATTATTTTGACAATAGTCTTGATATTCCAAGTTTTGACAAAGTTTATGAGTCATCCGCCATTTTTGACTATGAAAAAAATTCTGACGAAGAGTCGTCGTACGTTGAAAGATTACCCGATGACAGTACGGGGTGAGATTTTTTATTAAAAAAAATTTACTAATTTTCACATATGGTTACAATTATCATTATTAATAAAATTACTTCTTTGAAAACATTTCGTTATAGAAAAAATCTCTTTATCTCATATTTCTAAATCAAAATAATAATAATTTTGATTCTAATTTTTGTTCCCCTAAATTCAATTGATATTAAATTAAAATAAATTTCTTCGATAATTTCTTCTCGATTCGAAAATTTGCAGTTTTTTTTCCATCTTTGTTTCTTTTTCCTCCGAAAACTCTAATTCCCCGAATTCGTGAATTCTATAGAACTCCAGTCGTTCCTTATAAGGACATCCCCTTAAGAAATCTAACCTTTCGGGAAAATTTGATTCGTTGAATTTTTAGAAATAAAAAACGCGCATGTTTATTTTTAGGTTATGTTTAAAATACCGCGATTATAAATTTTTTTTCTTCAAAAAGTGTCAGTTTCTGCTTTGTTTTCTTTAAAAAAAAAAAATGATATCAATTAAAAAGTGATGACAACAATTTTTAAAAAAAGAGAAAAATAATCATGGAGAATATTATAGATATCGATATCTGATTGATATAAAAAATTTTCAGAGAAAAATATGTTTTATTTTTACGAATGAAACGTTATTGTAGCTTTAATAAATGTAATTCCAAAAATATGTGTTGAATTTTGTTGCATAATGTAGGAATCTTTATTTCTCGTGTGTTTGTGTGTGATTCTTGTCATAATTTGTTATTGATAAAACAGGTGGAACTTGCAAGACTGTAACATATTTAGTTTCTCCCTCGTCCATAAATAACAATATATATCTCATGCGGGTGTGTATTACTCATTTTTAGAAAAGATTTATTTTTAGTTTTTTTTTTTGTTAAATAGCACTCATTTTTTGTCCCTCGTACGATTTAAAAACCTCTTTACATTTTTTTTGTATAATAACCTTAACCTTATCTCGCGGTGTTTAATATTTATCAAAAAAAAGTTTTTGTTCTTAAATATTAATTTAATTTTAATAAATAGAAACTATTTTAAATAACTTAATTCTTGAAGAACTATCATACAATTATTACTTGCAAATTATTTAATGAATAATTTTATTTATTATTTATTTATTTATAATAATCAAAGTTCCTAGGGCTATATGGAAGCCCACAAGAAACAGTTACATGGTTTTTTTTATTAATTACAATATATTGAAAAAAAACTTAAATATGATTTTTAAGTTGAGAAAAAAAAACAACAAAAACAAGATTCATACTGAGCAAGTGTTGAGCCTAATAATACTCACACATAACTCAAAAGATACAAAATACTATTATCAGTTAAAAAGCTTATACATATACGTACATACGTACTAACATATGCACATTCACTCAATACATATATAAGCATAAAATTAAACTCAAAAAATAACAATATATAATATATAATTTTAAAAATAAAACATAAAATTTATATTGTACAAAATATTTGAAATTAACTTCTCATTTACCTCAATTGACACAAGTGAAATATTTTTTAAGTAAGATACAAAGAATATAAACAAAAGAAAAAGAATTACCAGTAAGTTATCTCAAAAACATTGTTTTTTGATTTTACTTAAGGGCATCCGGGAAATAATACTGGTTTCGTGATAGACGTCTCATTTGAAAAGAAAAGAATATTTTGAGTCGGGATTTTTTGGTAAATATAGAGAAATGCTCTGGGACCAGCGGTCCTCTCGGAATTTAGAGAAATTTTGATAAATAATTATTGAAAAAAATTGTTTAAATATACGAAAAAAGGGGTTTTGAATGGTTCAGTATAGACGTCTCATTTTGAGAGGATAAAATATTTCGGGTTCATATTTGGAGGGGTGATAGAGGAAGACTCTCCGAGGAGCGGCCCTCTCCGTTTTTGCAATAATTTTGCGAGGAAATTATTTTATTAACGATTGAAAGTGGAGTAATTTGAGGTTAATACATTTCCCTCAGTTCAACTCGCGACCACTTCCGAGAATTGGCGCACAGGAATACAATTATTTACACATTTTTGTATAAATTTCTTCGCAATAATTCAATTATTTTTATGTATAATAAAATTCTTCGACAAAATTCAATTATTTTCAAAAATTTTAATAAAATCCATTGCAAAATTTCAATTATTTTCAAATGTAATAATATTCTTTGCAAAAATTAAATATTGTTCAATATCTACTATTTTCATAAAATTTACGAAAAGAATTTAATTATTTAAACAAAATTTAACAAAATTCTACAAAAACTTTTAATTTTTTTCAAAAAATAATAAAAATTCCACAAGAATTTCATTAATAACAAATTTTTTTTTATAAATTTCTTCGCCATCATTCAACTTTTTTCATAAATAATAAAATTTTTATGGGGATTCAATTATTTTCGTAAATAATAAAATTCTTTTTAGGAATTCAATTATTGTCAATAGAATTTTAATCGAATTCCTCTAAAAAATTCTTAAAAATGTTATTAAAATTCGTCCAAAGAATTTAATTATTTAAAAATTTGTTGATAAAATTTTTAATAGGAATTGAATTCCAAGAAACATTCAATTATTCAATAAATTATTTATTTTTGTATTTGAATAATTGAATTCTGATAGAATTTTCTCATAAACATTGATTTAAAAATAGATTTCAGTTAAAATCTTAGATTACAATAATTGAATTCTTTCGAAGAATTTCATTAAAATTTTAAAGATAATTGAATTTTATTGAGACATTTTTTTAAAACTGTTTTAAAAATAATTGAATTTCTACCAAAAAAAGGTTTATCAAAACTTTTTAAAATGTTTGAATTTATGCTAAAATTCTGATATTTTTGAAAATAATTGAATACTTGCGAAGAATTTTATTAAGACTTTTTGAAAATAATTGAATCTCTGCAAAGATTTTTATTATTTTACGAAAATATTTAAATTCTTGAGAAAAATTTTATTAAAATTTCTGAATGTAATTGAAGATCTGCTAAGAATTTTGTTATTTTTAATTTATGCCAAGAATTTTATTTATTTTTACAAATTTTTATTAAAACTTGTTGCATTTTCTTTTGCTAGATACATTCATCATACGATAAGTCCCGATGATATTTATTTACGTATACATCCGGGGCAAAATGATTCAATGCCAGAAGATCCCTCTCATGCTGTTATCACAATTGAAAGCACGGATCCGGAAACAAACCAAAAACACATTAGTCGTTATAATTGTGAATACGATGGCTGTTCACGGACCTACAGTACTGTGGGAAATTTACGAACCCACATGAAAACCCATAAAGGTACAAAAAAAAATTATTGAACTGATATTTTTTAAAAACATAATTTGCATCTTTTACCATTTTTTAACCCATTGAAAAATACGGATTTTCACTGTTTTAAAAAAAAAAAAAAATAATTTCATTGTCATTAAAATGCTTTTTGACAGTGGTTTTGGTATTTAAAGCTTGTTTTCATAATAACATTATTAGAATAATAAAAAAAATCATTTTTACATTAATTTGGGTAAAATTTGTACAATCGTTTTTCACTTGGAATGCTTTTTTAAAGTTTTTATTTTTATTGGTATGCTTGCAAAAAGGAGTAATAGTTAAGGTAAGTGCAAGAATCATTAAAAAACCTAAAAATTGTGTTTTTAATTTAAAAAATTTTTTTATTTTATTTTTTATTCTAAATGGATTTTTAGTAAATTATTTTTTAAAATTCTTATTTTTTAATAATTCTGATTATTTTTGTTAATATCAAAATAAAATAATAGAAGTAAAAATTATTTATTAAAAACCTAAATTATTTCATTTATAAATTTCTATCGTTTCCTATTTTTTTCCAAAACAATAATTTCATAAAATGAAGTATTTTAATTTACTACAAGAACTTTGAAGAAAAAATAGAAAAAATTAATTTTTTTAAAGACATAAAATTTAAATGTTCACTTTCTTATATTATTTATGCCACTTTAATTTGTACAGTCGAACTTTTTTTTAATCTCAAGTTCCGAAATTTTATTTCTTCATCACGTTATTATTGATTTATTATTAATTATTATATTTAATTATGTATAATTATAATATTTAAAAATATTTAAAAATGTTTCACATAAATTTGATTTTTAAATATGTATTTAATTTTACAAGAATATTAATGCTTCAATTTAATTTAAATTCAAAGGAAAGAAAAAAATAATAAAAAAATAATTTTTCGGTACTCGAAATATTAAGAAAGTTTGACTGCACCTCGTGCTCTGTGTGTCTTGGAATCGCAGTGTAATGTTGATATTGTATCTGTTTACGCCGCCCGTGACTTGTCCGCTTAAATCTGCTGTTAACATTCAATAGTAAAAAAAATTGAGACACATTTTTTTTTTTGATTCCAATAGTCAAAATTTTCATATTTTATTCATATTTCAATACAAATTTTGTCGCGTGGATTTTTATATTCGAACTTTTTTACATAGTTTTTATTAATTTGATATTTATTACTATTTTTTCAGAAAAAAAAAATAAAAATGTTTAATTTCTATTTGAAAAATTGAATACTTTAGAAGAAATTTTTACTCTGGTAACAAATTAGTTGAAAGAAGAAAATTTTTTTCTACCGAGTTTCCCATCTATTACCACGTTAGTCATAGGGTCGATAAACAGATTATCATTTAGGAGCGAAATTCAAATTAAATTTTAAGAAAATTAAATTCTCTTAGAGAATAAATAAAGTTTTCAAAAATCATAACAGGGCTCGAAGCAGTGAAAGTATTTAAAAATACGGACTTTACGGACCAAAAATTAAAAATTACGGACCATTTACGGACCAACTGACAAAAATAGAATCAGGAAGAATCAAATAAGAGAACATTTTACTTAAAACTAGAAATTCAATGTTTTATAATAATTAATAATAATTATTAATAAAAATAATTTATAATAATTAAAATCATTATCAATTCAATTATTATTTTTAAGAATTTGAAACTAAAATTCTTCGATTATTTTTTTAAATTTTGTAAAAAGTTCTTTGACAATTTTGAAATTCATTTCTTTACAATATTCAATTTTACGAAATTTCAATTATTCGTAAATTCTCTAATTAAATAAATATTAGAAAATAGAAACTAAAAATAATATTAAAAAAAATCAATTAAACTTTTTCAAAAAAATTAATTACAAAATTCAATTATTTTTTAAAATTCACGATATATTGCTTTTAATATTCAATTATTATCTAAAATTTTAACTGAAATTCATTTTTATGAAATGAAAATCAATTTTTATTAGAAAATTCTACTAGAATTCAATTATTTAAATACAAATTTAAATGTAAAAATGCAAATAAATAATTGAGGGGCTGGATGCTATAATGTGTTACGCGTGAACACACGGCCAGTCAGTTGGGTTATGGAGAGAAAATTTTGAAGTTGTTCAAAATGAATTTAAAATTATTGTTTCTTGTTTAGAATTTCAAGGCGAAACTTTTTTTCTAATAAAATTTTTTTATATAATTGTTTGTTTTTAAGTAAATTGAGAAAAGCGTGATTTTCTAACCTAAGAAATTTTAATGAATTTTTGACTTCAACTCGTGATTACTTCGTTAAATATTAATATTTTTCCACGAAATTTACACACAATATTCTTCAAACTAGTTCAAAAGTGAAACAATATTTAGTAATTTTTCAAAAAATTCTATGTCTAAGTAAATAATTATTTAAATAAATGTGCCGGAAAAATGATGCAGCTATTTTCAATTGAAAAAGTTGAGTGACGAATTTTCGTTTTCGGAAAACTTCCAGTGACAAAAATATTCATCAATATGTTAGGAAGTTTTTTTGAAAATTTTTCGTCATTTGATAGTAAATTAAAGAAAATAGAGCAATTTTAACAGCGTCGTGCTCTGCTGTAAACGTAAACATTGACTCACTGTATACATTGGTCTTGTAATGGCGGCCATTCCACACGTGCGCGGCCACGCCGTAATTTTACAGCAGAGCGCGACACTGTTAAAATTGCTCTATTTTCTTTAATTTATTATCAAATGACGAAAAATTTTCCAAAAAACTTCCTAACATATTGATGAACATTTTAGTCACTGGAAGTTTTCCGAAAACGAAAATTCGTCACTCAACTTTTCCAATTGAAAATAGGATAATCATTTTTCCGGCAAAATTATTTAAATAATTATTTACTTAGACATAGAATTTTTTGAAAAATTATTAAATATTGTTTCACTTTTGAACTAGTTTGAAGAATATTGTGTGTAAATTTCGTGGAAAAATATTAATATTTAACGAAGTAATCACGAGTTGAAGTCAAAAATTCATTAAAATTTTTTAGGTTAAAAAATCACGCTTTTCTCAATTTACTTAAAAACAAAAAATTATATAAAAAAATTTTATTAGAAAAAAAGTTTCGCCTTGACATTCTGAACAAGAAACAATAATTTTAAATTTATTTTGAACAACTTCAAAATTTTCTCTCCATGACCCAACTGACTGGCCGTGTGTTCACGCGTAACACATTATAGCATCCAGCCCCTCAATTTATTGAATAATTGAACGTTTCTTAAAATTCAATTCCCATAAAAAATCGTTATCAACAAATTTTTGAAATAATTGAATTCTATCAACGAATTTTAATGAAATTTTTAAGAATAATTACATTTTTCGACAAAATTCGATTAAAATTATATTAAACATAAATAAAATAATTGAAATTCTTGTGAAGAATTATATTAAAATTTTCAAAAATAATTAAATTCTTGTAAAAAATTAATAGGAATTCAATTATTTTTAAATTTTTTTAAAAAATTCATGGCATAAATTAAAAATAACAAAATTCTTATAGCAAATCTTCAATTACTTTCAGAAATTGTAATAAAATTTTTCGCAAGAATTTAAACTATTTTCGTAAAATAATAAAAATCTTTGCAGAGATTCAATTATTTTCAAAAGTCTTAATAAAATTCTTCGCAAGAATTCAATTATTTTCAAAAATATCAGTATTTTAGCAGAAATTCAAATATTTAAAAAAGTTTTGATAAAACTTTTTTTGGTAGAATTTCAATTTTTTAAAAAATGTCTCGATAAAATTCAATTATTTTTAAAATTTTAACGAAATTCTTCGTAAGAATTCAATTATTATAATCTAAGATTTTAACTGAAATCTATTTTTAAATCAATTTTTATGGGAAACTTCTATCAGAATTCAATTATTTAAATACAAAGATAAATAATTTATTGAATAATTGAATGTTTCTTGGAATTCAATTCCTATTAAAAATTTTATCAACAAATTTTTAAATAATTAAATTCTTTGGACGAATTTTTATAAAATTTTGAAGAATTTTTTCGAGGAATTCGATTAAAATTCTATTGAAAATAATTGAATTTCTGCGAAGAATTTTATTATTTATACGCAAAAAATTAAATCTCCGTAGAAATTTTATTATTTATGAAAATAGTTGAATGATTGCGAAGAAATTTTTAGAAAAAAATTTGTTATTAATGAAATTCTTGTGAAATTTTCATTACTTTTTGAAAATAATTAAAAGTTTTTGTAGAATTTTATTAAATTTTTTTTTAAATAATTGAATTTCGGAGAAGAATTTTAATATTTCTAAAGATAATTGAAATGTTGACGACAATTTTTTTAGATTTTTTGAAAATAATGGAATTTCTGCGAAGAATTTTATTACTTTTGAAAATAATTGAAATTTTGCAATGGATTTTATTAAAATTTTTAAAAATAATTGAATTTTATTACTTTAGAAAATAATTGAATTCATGTGATAAATATTGTTAATTATGAAAATAATTGAAATTTTGTAATGAATTTTAAGAAAATTTTTGAAAATAATTGAATTTTGTCTGAGAATTTTGTTATTTATTTATAAAGATAATTGAAATATTGACAATATTTTTTAGATTTTTTGAAAATAATTGAATTTCTGAGAAGAATTTTAATATTTTTGAAAAGAATTTTATTACTTTTAAAAATATTTGAATTTCTGCAATCATTTGTAATTTCTCTAAAATTCTCCAAATTATATCGTACAATTAACGAACTTTTCATCCTTTTCGAATGAAATTACGGACTTTACGGACCTTTTTTTTAAAAAAAAGACTTTTACGGACTTGAAGCAAAGTTACGGACTTTTTCAGGATTTACGGACCTACTTCGTGCCCTGAAATCATCGTATAAAATAAAATTCTGCCAAAATGTACTTTTTCCAAATCAAAAATTCAAAAAAAAAACAACCAAAAAAAGCTAATTCTGATTATTGTAATCGAAGGCAAAATTTATGCGTCTCAGATAATTTTTGCATGGCATTCAAAAACAAAAAGAAAGAAAAAAAGGCAAATGAAACGTGAAAAAAAAGTTTGGCTTCTATATTTAAATTTTTTTGATTTTGAGAAGGAAAAACAAAATCTTCGCAAACTTTCAGGCGAATATCGATTTAAATGCTCAGAACCAAGTTGCGGCAAGGAATTTCTAACGTCCTACAGTCTTAAGATCCACATTCGGGTACACACAAAAGTAAAACCATTCGAATGCAATCACAACGGGTGTGAGAAGGCATTTAATACCCTTTACAGATTGAGGGCTCACCAAAGGCTTCACAGCGGTGACACGTTCAAGTGTGAAGAAATTGGATGCGTTAAATTCTTCACTACACTAAGCGATCTCAAGAAACACATTCGCACTCACACGCAAGAACGACCATACAAGTACGTTCCTTGGGTTTCTTCTGCCTTCCCGTTTCCATAAACATAAATTTTATTTTTCCAGGCTTCGCACTCATCTACTAAAACCTACTATTTACTACTTTTTTTACGTTATGCTACTATTTGGGAACTTTTTTTTAGATTTCAGCCACTAAAAGCTACTATTTCTGTTTTTTTTTTGAGAATTTTTACTACTTTAAATTTACTATATGATTCAATGATTTTCCATATCAACTATTTTCATAAAAGTTTGAAACAGATTTCAATTATTTAAAAAAATTTTCGTGAAAATCTTCATAAGAATTCAATTCTTTTCATGAAATAATAAAAATTTCTCAGGAATTCAATTATTTAAATTAGAATTTGCATAAAATTAGTAGATAAAAATCAATTACTTAAAAAATTTTATAAAATTCTTTGCAAGAATTAAATTATTTTTATAAATATTTTCATTCTTTCACGAATAATGAAATTCGTTGCAGGAATTGAATTTATTAGCAGGATAAGAAAGAAAGAAATTTTTTTGATGAAAATTAGGAAAAAGTCAGGAAAATAAAATATAGAATGAAATTTTTGTCAGTTTTGTAAAATGTCTAAAATGAGTTTTTTTGGTCGTCAAGTTTAATTTTTCGATAGCTACTTTTTTACTACTTTTTTTTAGTTTGAAGGCTACTTTTTGTTACTTTTTTAAAATTAATTATAGAGTGCGAAGTCTGTTTTTGATATTGAATTTCTTTGGCAACGGGGGAGAAAAAGAAACATTTATCACATTTCTCTAAAGAAACTGGGGTAATATGATAAAATTTCTTATCCCGATAGGTAAAAAATAGAAACATTCAGCATATTACCCCCGCCTAGTGGGGTAAAATGTTACCTTGGGGTAATGTGAACGTTTCTCTTCATTCCATTGACAAATTACTTCTCCGACATTATGAGTGAAAAAGTTTTTTCAAATGTTGCCAAATTCAATGCCATTTCCTCCTCAATAATATTGCATGACGATCCTCAGTTCTAATCCGATTGAAAAAAAAATAAGAAGCAAATTGGCTTTTAATTTGATCTTTTTTAATAATTAGGGATTTATTTTTTAAGGTGTCGGGAGAAAAGTTGTGGGAAAGCGTTTACAGCTTCGCATCACTTGAAAACACATAAACGAACTCATACTGGAGAAAAACCTTATGTTTGCAGTTTTGAGAGTTGTAGACGGTCATTTACGACGCCGCACAGTCTTAAGAGTCATCTAAAGACGCACAAGAAAAACGAGAACACGGAGGGGACTGTAAGTATTTGGATTTTTAACAGGGTTGCCGCAGGTCAGGGAAAAGTCAAAGATTATCAAGAAATAATGACTTTGAAATTATTTAATGAATAATTTTACTTAAATATTTCAAAATTAATTGAATTTTAAAGGAGTTGCGTTTACGATTTTCATAAATAGATGAACTTCAAAAAATTTTAATTTGAAATTCTATAAAATTTTAATTTTCAATGAATTTAATTAGAAATTTTAAAAAACTTAGACGTTCCGAACAATTTTAATAATTCAAATTCTTCTGAAATTAGTTAAATTTTTTAATACATTCAATTAATTTAAAATGTCAAGAAAATTATCAATCTTCCAAGTCAAATATTAAAATAATAAAAAAAACACAATTTAACGTTTCGAGATTTTATATTTTCTTGACATTTTATATTATCGTTTACCGAGTGATAAATTCTGCAACTATTTCATTTAATTAATAGCTAAAATAATGGATTTATAGAAGAATTTTAGTTAATAACCCTAAAAAAAATTAATTTTGGAGAAGTTACCATTACAAATGATTGCAGAAATTCAATTATTTTCAAACGTAATAAAAATCTTCTTCTAAACTTAATTAGGTTCAAAAATTTATAACAAATTTTCTTAAAAATTTCAATTATCTTTAAAAATTATAAAATTCTTCTCTGAAATTCAATTATTTTCAAAATTTTTAATAAAATTCTTGTCAAAATTTCAATTATTTTCATAAATTTTCCTCAATTCAATGATTTTCAATATCTAGTATTTTAATAAAATTTTCCAAAAGAATTCAATAATTAAATTTAAAAAAAACTTTCAATAAAATTCTACGCAAACATTTAATTATTTTCATAAACAATAAAAATTCCACAAGAATTCAATTACTTACGAATTTTTTTATAAATTTATTCGCAATAATTCCATTATTTTCATAAATAATACAATTTTTTACAAAGAAAATTAAAACTATTTTCATAAATAATAAAACTCATCGCAGAATTTCAATTATTTTTAATATAGTTTTAATCAAATTTCTCGAAAAATGTAATTATTAAAATTAGTCTAAAGAATTCAGTTATTTAAAAATTTTTTCATAAAATTCTTTACTGAGAATTCAATTTTGAAAAAAATTTCTTAAAAATTTGATTAAAATTTGTCGAAAGAATTTAATTATTAAAAAATTTGTTGATAAAATTCTTTATGAGAATTGAATTTTAAGAAACATTCAATTATTCAATAAATTATTTATGTTTGTATTTAAATAATTGAATTCTCGTAGAATTTTCTATTAAAAATTGATCTAAAAATTTTGAAAAGTAATAAAATTTAATTATTCAATGAAATAATTATTTTTTTATTTAAATAATTGAATTCTCGTAGAATTTATTAAACAGTTAAAGAATTGAATTTCGGAGAAATTACAAATTATTGCAGAAATTCAATTATTTACAAAAGTAATAAAATTCTTATCACAAAATTCAATTATGATCAAAATTTATAATAATCTCGTCAGCATTTCAATTATTTTTATAAATAACAAAATTCTTCGCAGAAATTCAATTATTTTCAAAAAATTTTAAAATAATTGTCGTCAACATTTCAATTATCTTTATAAATGAATAGCAAAATTCTTCGACAAAATTCAATTATTTTCAGGAATTTTAATAACTAATAAAATTAATTACAGAATTAAATTATTTTCATAAATAATAGTATTCATCAGATAAATTCAATTATTCTCTAAAATAATAAGAATTTAACATGAATTAAATAATAAAAAATAGAATTTGCATAAATTTTTTCTTTAATAATCAAATGTTTAAAAGTTATTTATAAAATTCTTCGCAATAATTGAATTATTTTCATAACTAATTAATTCAATTATTCAATAAATTATCTATGTTTGTATTCAAATAATTGAATTCTCGTGGAATTTTCTAATAAAAATTTATTTAAAAATTAATGTCAGTTAAAGTTTCAGATAATTATTGAATTTTTGAGAAGTTACTAATGTAATTGCAGTTTTTAAAAATAATTGAATTTTGTAAAGGTTTCAAATTAAAATCTTTGAAAATGTGATTTTTTTTGCTTTCTTCTCGGAAATTCAATTATTTTCAAAAATTTTAATAAAATTTATTGCAAAATTTCAATTATATTCAAAAATTTTTCTAAATTCAATAATTTTCAATATTTTATTATTTTAATAAAATTTCCAAAAGAATTGAATTATTTAAAAGCTACTTTGACAAAGTTTTACATGCATATTCAATTATTTTCTAAAATAATGAAAATTTCAAATAATTCAATTATTAAAAATAGAATTTGCATAATAAATTTTTTCGAAAAAAATCAATTGATTGAAATTTTTTTTTATAAATCTTTTCCCAATAATTCAATTATTTTCAAAAATAATAAAACTCATTGCAGAATTTCAATTATTTTTAATACAATTTTAATCGAATTCCTCAAAAAATGTAATTATTCTTCAAATTTTGATTAAAATTCGTCGAAAGAATTCACTTACTTAAAAATTTGTTTATAAAATTATGTATAAAAATTCAGTTTTAGGAAACATTCAATTATTGAATAAATTATCTACGTTTGTATTTAAATAATTGAATGCTTGTAGAATTTTCTAATAAAAATTGATTTAAAAATTAATTTCAGTTAAAGTTTTAGATAATAATAATTGAATTATTGAGAAGTTACTAATAATTGCAATTTTAAGAAATAATTGAATTTTGTAAAGGTTTCAAATTAAAATCTTTGAAAATTTGAATTTTTTATATTTTTAATTAAAAATTCTGTGAAACTAATTTTTTCAGAAAGCTTAATCGAAAATTTTTAAAATTATTTCAAATTTTTATTTTCTAATGTATATTTAATTGAAGAATTTCCGAATAATTGAAATTTCACGTGAAATTGAATTGTAATTCTTTCATCTATTACAGAAAACCAAAGAAACTCAAGGACCTGAGGCACTTTCAATTCAAGATACACCGGAATTTGAGACATTTTATTCCGTCGTTCCGTTAATGAATCCACAAGACGAGAATACAGCGATAATTAACGTGACCGAAAATACCGAATCATTTAATAATATCAATTTCATTGCCACCGATCCAACGCAAAGAAATAATTCACCAATCACAACACTTTTATATGACAATGTTCTGAATAATTTTCCCGAAAACGTTAATCAAGACTTTAACAAACTCTTTCCGGAAATGTCTGACGAGAATCTTTTGAAATTATCCGTTAATCAAAATCCTTTGATGTTAATAAGTTCGGATAGTAATAATGGCGATGATGATAATAATAACAATCGGAATAGTAATGACAATATCAACGAGAATGTTAATAATCATCATCAACAAACAAAAACACTGAGTTTGCAGGAGAAGATAATACAAAATGGTTTGGAAAATACGATAGCAGAGATGACGAACAATTCCCCATCGACTGATTCAATTTTTTATGAGAACACAACAATAAATAATGAACAAGTTTTTGAGAATCTTAATTTTATTCAAGAGACGAGAAATTCAAATGCCGAACAACAATCGGAAGCTGTCGAGTTGGCAATAGCGTCGGAGGAGGAAATCCCAACGCCTTGGATCGATGTTATGACAATGAAGGCCGAACCTGCATTAAGAACCGAAACATGGCCTGAATTAAATGCCTTTCCAACTGCCGTGCATTCACTCGTTGATCTCGTTGGTCCCGAGCCATATCCCCTGGAATTGGAGACCGAACGCAATTGTAATGAATCATTATTGAATAATGTCAATGTTGTCATTAACACAAAGGAAGCGGTTAACGAACAAATTGTCCTCAATTCTACAAGTGTTTGTAATTCCACTGATAAGCAGCCAATTGTCACGAGAAATATACTCGAAAAAATTATCGCCGATGCTGATATTTGCCGTTGTGAAAAATGTGATTGCTCTGATTCAAGAAGATGTAACAATTGTACAACATCTTCTTCTCCTTCTTCATCATCAGCATTATCATCTTCAGTGGAGAATAGAAGGGAATTACCAAATTTAATTGGTAAGTGTCCAAGTGATGAAACGAAAAATTGCGATTCATCATGTGCCGTTGTTATTTGTGTTAAAACACTTCAACAATTGCAGACTGTTTTAAATACATGCTGCAAAGTGACGAGTAATTGTGCTGTTGCATGCACAAGAGGTGAATTATTCTCCGGGCATAATATGAAATTATTAACAACGCAACTCGCTGGAAATCATTGATTTCGCTAGTAGTTTATCTTTTCTTTCATTTCTTTGGCGTAAAATCCAAAAGAAAATTAAATACTGATACGACTTTTTTAAACATGGTACAAAAATTGAAAGTTCAAGCTTTACTGTAGAGAAATCGAAAAAGAATTTAAATTTTGTTTACTCTGGCATTGAAAGAAGGTATTTTAATTTTATTTATTATTATAAACATTTAATGTTACTGCAAATTTACTTCAGACCTCAGACATAACTTTTTGGATTTTTTCAACTTATTTTCAACAATTATGACTTTTTTTTAATTTTCTTTCAAATACTGCAACGAAATACCACATTTTTAGCATAAAATGCAACTTACATCGATTTTTAGAGTGTCAGTTTGAAATTGTAAAATTTTAAACAATAATGTCATCGATATTATAAAAAATGTAGAGACTTCCATTCATACTTTGGATATAGATAATGATGTCAAAAACGAAGTTAGAGACAAGGGCAATTCTACTGTTTGTCTTTATAAATCTTCTTACTATAAAAAAGTGAACGATCTTTCAAAAACTATTTTTGAATAATTTTCCTAATTAAATTTTCGAAATATCAGGGAAAAGTCAGGAATTTTTATTAAAAGTGGTGGAAAAAAATTAAATGGTTAGAATTTAAAAGAAAATTCTGAATTTTTGTAAACTTTTTTGTTCTTTTCATAAACTATGAAATTATCACGAATTCTAAAAAAAAACGTTCAATTTTTTCTATTTCTGACAATAATTTATTTCAATGAAGGTATAAAATAACTTCATTCTATTGAAGAACTGCCATAAAGTTATTACTTATAAATCATTGATAAAATATTTTTTTTTAAATTTTAATTTCAATTCTGTTGAAATTAGTTTTTATTTTAAAAATTTTTGACGCAATTCTTCGAAAGAATTCAACTATCTTAATAAATATTGAAATTCTTTCCAGAAATTCAATTATTTAAAAATTTTTTTTTTAAATTCTTGTCAATATTTCAATTATCTTTAAAAATAGCAAATTTTTTCAACGAAATTCAATTATATTCAGGAATTTTTTTTATAAAATTCATTCTTAAATCCAATTATTCTCATAAATAACAATATTCATCACCAGAATTCAATTATTTGCAAAATTAATAAAATTCTTCGCAGAAATTCAATTATTTTGAAAAAATCTAAAGAAAAATTGTCAACATTTCAATTATCTTTATGAATGAATAGCAAAATTCTTCGACAACATTCAATTATTTTATCAAGAAGTTTAATAAAATTAATTGCAAAATTCAATTATTTTCATAAATACTAGTGTTCATCACAAGAATTCAATTATTTACAAAACTTTCAATAAAATTCATGACGATTCAATTATTAAAATTTTTTTTTTTAAACTCTCGTCAACGTTTCAATTATCTTTAAAAATAACAAATTTTTTCGACAATATTCAATTATATTCAGGAATTTTTTACAAAATTCACTGTAAAATTCCATTATTTTCATAAATAACAATAATATTCTTCACAAGAAATCAATTATTTTCAAAGTTAATAAAATTCTTCGCAGAAATTCAATTATTTTCAAAAAATTTTTAAAAAATTATTAATATTTCAATTATCTTGATAAATGAATAGGAAATTCTTCGACAAAATTCAATTATTTTCTAGAATTTTGATAAAATTCATTGCAAAATTCAATTATTTTCATAAATAATAGTATTCATCAGAAGAATTCAATTATTTTAAAAAGTATTAAAATTTAATTATTTTCAAAAATTTTAATTGAATTCTTGTCAAAATTTTTCTTAATTCAATGATTATCAATTTATTCTACTATTTTAATAAAATTTGACAAAAGAATTCAATTATTAAAAAAAATTTTGACAATATTCTACACGATTAATTCAATTATTTAAAAAAAAAAAATTCACTGGAATTCAATTATTTAAAATAGAATTTTCATAAAATTTTTCGAAAAAATCAAATTTTTTAAAATTGGCATTAAATTCTTTGCAGTAATTGAATTATTTTAATAAATTTTCAAATTCTTTTACAAGATTTAATTATTTTTAAGAATAACAATATTTATCACAAGAATTTAATGATTTTCATAAATAATAAAATTCAATTATTTTTTGAAAATTTTAATAAAATTCTTAACAACTATTCAATTACTTTTTGAAAATTATTTAAAAAAAAGCTTTTCGTTTCTAATCCTAAATCTTCGGAAGCCAAAGAAACGGCGATCTAGGTAATAGAGTAGTGAATTAAGGAAGACAAACATGTACAAATATGTAAAAAATGTGAAATAATCAGAAAATTTAGGTTCTGATTCGTGAAATTTCAAGTTGATGGGCCAAGGTTAGAAATAAAACAGAAAATTTTGTTTAAAAGAAAAGATTAAATATGACTCCCAAAGTCTAATGCCAAAGAATATAATAATTATCAGAATTAAACTATTGTTCATTTTTTAATCTAAACAAATATTAATATTAATTTTAACTTTGGAATAGTTAAGTGCTAATAATGTTAATAATGAGAATAAGATTATAAGAAGAATATCGTTGAATAAAGTTGCCATTGAGCCCGGCTTTTTATAACAACTCATTTGGGTGTTTAAAAATTCTGGTGCAGCAGACTTTCTCTTAAGAAGAGCAGTACTGAATTTATCAGCATTAATTTTTAGGATCTTGAGTCCTGATCTAACTAATGGACTGTTTAAATCAACAGCATCTTGGGTACCGATATCTTCATAAATATCACTTTTATCAATCGTCTTGACAAGATCTGTTAAGCCAGAGATAGTAGGATTAAAGATTCCGATTGAAAAGTTGTCAACTCCAGATTTTTCAATGTGGAATTTTTGATATAAATGTGCAGCAAAACATAAATTAGGGTAACAAATTTTTACATTCCGAGGGACATTAGGTTGTAAGAAACCCAAGTAGGACCAATGAGTTCCATATGTTCCTTGTAGTTGACATTGTTGCCTTCTGCAGCAACTTCATCGATCAAGGCTTGTACAGCATTGTTCACGTTGTTAACAGCAGCCATTTTATAGCCTTGTAAGGCTGTGTTGAATTCCGGACTATAGTCTAGATATCCTTCGACTCTGTCTCTTCCAATCAAAGGAGATTTCGCCAGTGATGACTTGTCATAAATGACCTGAATGAAGGTGCCTAATAAGGTGAGGCGAAGCACCTGGATCTCTGACTCCTGTAATTCCTGCAAGCCTCATCATTAACTGAGTGCTTGTCCAATGTCCTGCATCATGAACAATCGAGATTAACGTTTGTGTCACATTGTTCTGGAACTTCATCTCGAGGGTTTTCTTTACGTACCCAACAGCACCACCTTGACCTTACAATAAACATCACCCATGTCAATCACAAAACAAGTTCTATCTTTGGTTTTAACAATTGACCTATCACCTAACCGAACTCCTCCCTTAGAAGTAAAATCAGGGGAAAGATATTGTAATTGACTTTTAAGTCTTCAATCACTCATAATCAACCTCCTTTACAGGAATAAACTTTCCTAACTCATCACTAGTAATTGTCGATAAACTGACAAGATTTTCTATTTCTTGTTCTAATTCGTCACAAACTAGATCATGAAGCTCATCTTCAGAATCAGAAGAACAAACTGAATCACTGGCATATAGACTAAGCCTAACCGACTCTAAAAAACATTGTCAACATTTCAATTATCTTTATAAATAAATAGCAAAATTCTTAGACAAAATTCAATTATTTTCAAAAATTTTATTAAAATTCATTACAAAATTTCAATTATTTTCATAATTAACAATATTTATCACTCGAATTCAATTATTTTCTTAAGTAATAAAATTCAATTATTTTCAAAAATTTTAATAAAATCCATTGCAAAATTTCAATTATTTTCAAAAGTAATAAAATTCTTCGCAAAAATTCAATTATTTTCAAAAAATCTAAAAAAAATTGTCAACATTTTAATTATCTTTATAAATATTAAAAGTCTTCTCTGAAATTCAATTATTTTCAAAAAATCTAAAAAACTTTGTCAACATTTCAATTATCTTTATAAATAAATAGCAAAATTATTAGACAAAATTCAATTATTTTCAAAAATTTTACTAAAATTCATTACAAAATTTCAATTATTTTCATAATTAACAATATTTATCACTCGAATTCAATTATTTTCTTAAGTAATAAAATTCAATTATTTTCAAAAATTTTAATAAAATCCATTGCAAAATTTCAATTATTTTCAAAAGTAATAAAATTCTTCGCAAAAATTCAATTATTTTCAAAAAATCTAAAAAAAATTGTCAACATTTTAATTATCTTTATAAATATTAAAAGTCTTCTCTGAAATTCAATTATTTTCAAAAAATCTAAAAAACTTTGTCAACATTTCAATTATCTTTATAAATAAATAGCAAAATTATTAGACAAAATTCAATTATTTTCAAAAATTTTACTAAAATTCATTACAAAATTTCAATTATTTTCATAATTAACAATATTTATCACTCGAATTCAATTATTTTCTTAAGTAATAAAATTCAATTATTTTCAAAAATTTTAATAAAATCCATTGCAAAATTTCAATTATTTTCAAAAGTAATAAAATTCTTCGCAGAAATTCCATTATTTTCAAAAAATCTAAAAAAATTGTCGTCAACATTTCAATTATCTTTAGAAATATTAAAATTCTTCTCCGAAATTCAATTATTTTCAAAAAATCTAAAAAACTTTGTCAACATTTCAATTATCTTTATAAATAAATAGCAAAATTATTAGACAAAATTCAATTATTTTCAAAAATTTTACTAAAATTCATTACAAAATTTCAATTATTTTCATAATTAACAATATTTATCACTCGAATTCAATTATTTTCTTAAGTAATAAAATTCAATTATTTTCAAAAATTTTAATAAAATCCATTGCAAAATTTCAATTATTTTCAAAAGTAATAAAATTCTTCGCAAAAATTCAATTATTTTCAAAAAATCTAAAAAAAAATTGTCAACATTTTAATTATCTTTATAAATATTAAAAGTCTTCTCCGAAATTCAATTATTTTCAAAAAATCTAAAAAACTTTGTCAACATTTCAATTATCTTTATAAATAAATAGCAAAATTCTTCGACAAAATTCAATTATTTTCAAAAATTTTAATAAAATACATTGCAAAATTTTAATTATTTTCAAAAGTAATAATATTCTTCGCAAAAATTAAATATTGTTCAATATCTACTAATTTCATAAAATTTAACAAAAGAATTTAATTATTTAAAAAAAAATTTAATAAAATTCTACAAAAACTTTTAATTATTTTCAAAAAATAATAAAAATTTCACAAGAATTTCATAAATAACAAATTTTTTTTTTATAAATTTCTTCGCAATCATTTAACTATTTTCATAATTAATACAATTTTTAAGGGGATTCAATTATTTTCGTAAATAATAAAATTCCTTTTAGGAATTGAATTATTTTTAAGGGTTCATACCATTTTACACGCTTGAAAATGAAGCTATTTTCTAGAATTTTTTTTACGATTCCTATGGATTTTATTAATCTGCATTTTTTTTAGTTCAATAAATACACTCTTTCACTTTATAAAAAACCTTATTTTATTAAAAAAATATTTTTTGCTCATTTAAGATTTAACAATAATTTTAGACCTGCTAAAAATACCGATGCCAGCTGCGGGATTGATTTCTCAGGTTAGAAAAATCTAAAACACAAAATTCAAGTTGATTTATCTTCAGTAGGACTGTGCCTATCGCCCGAACTAGAATTTTTAATTTTTATACAAAAATAACAAAATGGCGGCAATTTAAAATTTTTTTTTCGAAAATTAAAGTTTATTTTGGCAGTTTATCGGTTTAAAAAAATAGTAAAAATTAATATTTTTAAATAATTCTAGTTCCGGCGATACCCACCCATGTGACGAAGATTTTCGTAAAAAAATTTTGAGAATCGGTTCAGTAGTTTCCGAAAAAAACATCCCGCAGCATGGAAAAATGTGATTTTGAGAAAAACGGGTTTAAAGTTTGTGTTGTATACTTACATAGCCGTGTACGCGCTCAAATAGCATTGAAAAAAATATATTTTGAGTGCTGGGATCTTTCTAAAAATTTTACACCACATTTTTGACATATTTTACTTTCGAAATCCGTAATAAAAAAAATTTTGCTTTTTTGAAGATGACAAAGTGGTATGAACCCTTAATGGAATTTTAATCGAATTCATCGAAAAAATTCTTAAAAATTTTAGTAAAATTCGTCCAAAGAATTTAATTATTTAAAAATTTGTTGATAAAATTTTTAATAGGAATTGAATTCCAAGAAACATTCAATTATTGAGTAAATTATTTATTTTCAAATTTAAATAATTGAATTCTTGTAAAATTTTCTCATAAACATTGATTTAAAAATAGATTTCAGTTAAAATCTTAGATTATAATGATTGAATTCTTTCGAAGAATTTCATTACAATTTTAAAAATAATTGAATTTTATCGAGACATTTTTTTAAAATTGTCTTAAAAATAATTGAATTTCTATCAAAAAAAAAGTATTATCAAAACTTTTTAAAATGTTTGAATTTCTGCTGAAATTCTGATATGTTTGAAAATAATTGAATCTCTGCAAAGATTTTTCTTATTTTACGAAAATATTTAAATTCTTGAGAAAAATTTTATTAAAATTTCTGAAAGTAATTGAATATTTGCTAAGAATTTTGTTATTTTTAATTTATGCCAAGAATTTTATTAAAATTTTTAAAAATAATTGAATTCCTGTTAATTTTTTACAAGAATTTAATTATTTTTGAAAATTTTAATTTAAATTCGTCGCAAGAATTCAATTATTTTCATAAATAATAAAATTCGTTGATAGAATTCAATTATTTGAAAATTTGTTGATAACGATTTTTTATGAGAATTGAATTTTAAGAAACGTTCAATTATTCAATAAATTATTTATTTGCATTTTTACATTTAAATTTGTATTTAAATAATTGAATTCTAGAAGAATTTTTTAATAAAGATTGATTTTCATTTCATATAAATGAATTTCAGTTAAAATTTTAGATAATAATTGAATATTGAATGCAATAGAGCGTGAATTTTAAAAAATAATTGAATTTTGTAATTAATTTTTTTGAAAAAGTTTAATGGAGTTTTTTAATATTATTTTTAGTTTCTATTTTCTAATATTTATTTAATTAAAGAATTTACGAATAATTGAAATATCGTAAAATTGAATATTGTAAAGAAATGAATTTGAAATTTTTTTTTTTTTTTTTTTCTTAAATTATTCCTTAAGAATATCAATAAGATAATATTAAAGGATTAAATCATTTCTCAATCTGAATCTCCTAAATCGAGGAAACCGATGATTAATATAGAAGAGGAATGAATTAAGAAAAATGAAGGTGTAAAGATGAGTTAATAGCCCAAAGTAATCTGAAAAATGAGGCTCTGACTTGTGATAATAAAGATTAAAAGGCCAAGGAAGAAAAATATACAAATAATGCTGTGAAAAATTGACAATTTTATAAGTCTCCCACACCCTTATTCCGAAAAAGATTGTGATAATGATTATTAAACTATTTTTCATTATCTACTTCTCAATGCTAATATTAACTGAGAATTTTGGAAATCTTAAAGCAAGGAATGTAAAAAATGAGAAGAAGAGAAGTAATGAAATTTCAATGATTAATGGTGACATGGGCTCGGCTTTTTATTCTTGACCTCCTTGATCATCATCAGGAGCTTCAATGAAGTACATTTTCTTCCTCTTTGTTGTTGTTGTGGTCTTTTTCTCTAGTAGAGCTACACTAAATTTGTCGTCATTGATCTTAAGCAATCTCAACCCTTCGCGAATAATCGGATCACTCAAGTCGGAAGATCCAGGTTTTGTTACCATTTCATAAATGTCACTGTTATCAACTTGTTTTACCAGATCTGTTAATCCTATTACAGTAGTAGGGATGTTTCCAATGACTAAATTATCTATACTAGTCTTTTCAATGTATAGTTTCTGATAGAGATGAGAAACGAAGCAAAGATTTGGACATTGTATTTTAATGTCTCGAGGAACGTTAGGCTGCATAAAACCCAAATATGACCAGTGGATTCCGTATCTAGCTTTTAATTCGGTAACGTGTCTGGAGTAGTTGGCAATCTCTCGGATGATTGTTAAATCTCTGTGAGCCATGGTCCTCTTTTGCGCCATCATAAACTCGGCAACCATTTTATACATTGTAAGACCAGAATAATTAAGGAGATTATATGTTGCCTTAATTTCAGGGTATGCATACCTAGGTATGCATACTGTTCAAGCTCTGACTTTCTCTTCAGATAGTCACTTTCAGGCTCTTTTGCTAATTTAATGATATGCTCACGGGTTAATATTGGAAGATTCAAATCGGGATCAATATCAAGATCATTCTTTGTAAAAATGCTCATTTTAAAAGCTGTCAATAAAAACACGAGTTGCTTAAAGTGCTTTGTGCTCCGAATTTGAAAATTGTCATATATATATATATATTTTTGATAATTCAAATATATAGATGAAAAAAATAATAACATTAAAATTTTTTTAAAAATCATTTTTAATATTTTGAAGAAAACAATTATGTTCAAAATTTTTTATTATAATTCTTCGAAAAATTAATTAGTTTTTTCACATTATACAGAAATTCTTTTAAGAAATTCCATTAATTTTTGAAAAATTACATTACACTATTTTTAGAAAAACTAATTCTTAGAATTGTTTTGTCATAAATTTTTAAGATTCAATTCAATTCTTTTTTTCATGATTTTATCTTCATTTTTAAAAAACTTTATGAAATTTCAATTATTTAGCAATTTTTCAATTGTATTAAATTGAAAATCTAAAAAGTATCTTTTAAAAATTGTTTAAAAATATTAATTCTAAGAATTTCTTTATAAATTTTTGAAAATATACCTTAATAACTTTGAAAAAATGAACAATTATTACAGTTACAATTTATTAAAAAAAAAATTGAATTTTTCTATTTAAATAATTGAATTCTCGAAGAAATTTCCGAAAATTATTGAAAATAATTGATTTAGAGATGAAGTTCAGTTAAAAATTGTAGAAAATAATTGTATATTTTGGAAGCTTTATAGTTGTAATTTTTAAAAAGTATTAAATTTCCGAATATTTTAAATTGAAATTTTTTAAATTTTATATCCCTTGGAAAAACAAATAAGAACTAATTAAATATTTATTTAACAAAATTATTCAATTTTTGAATAATTGAATTTAGAAATCAGTAAAAGGTCAAGATTCTGCAGTAACATTATTGTGTTATCCAAATCATTTTATAAACCTTTATTTCTTCAGTTGATAAAATCGATCATTAATTTTAAATAATTAAATTAAATGCAAATTAAATTAAGCAAATTTGCAACAATATTAAATTTGATTTATAGAAAACAAAAAAGAAATCAATTTGCCAGAGAAACGGTTGCGCCAACGAAATGTAATTTACTAATTCTTTTTATAATTAGTTAATTATCAGTTTTTTTTTTTGTAAAGTTATGTTTCTTTTAAAAAAAAATTTCTCAAACTGTTTCCGCAGAGATTTATAAAGAAAAAAAAATTGTAAATAGTATGATTTGTTATATGCTTTTCAAATTGATTGTATGTTATAATTTACAAGAGAGAAAAAAAAGAATCATGAAAATGATTTTTAGGTAAAAGTCGTCTTTGTTTCGAAGTAGAAGGCTAATATATATTTATTTACTGTTTTTTTCCTTTTTGTTACATTTCTATTATATGTTTTATGAAACCAAAGTTCCGTTAACGATTATCGTGAATGAATATACAATAATTAAGAAAACATTTTTCTTTCGAACAAAATCAATCTTATTGCTATTTTATTTTTAGTATGTACAAAATTTCAAAGTATATAAATTATTATTGATTGTTAAAGAAAAATTTCAACTCCGGAAATTTTGTATTTAAATACTTTGAATATTAAAAAACCGTTTTTTTTGCAAAATCACTGTTTTTACTTTTCTTTTTTTTGAATAATTGAGTGTGAAATTTTTAACAGTTACTGGCTTATTTACTGTCAGATAAAATTGGTTTACTTCGATGTTATTCTAACTGAGAGAATGTTTCCCAACTACGCCTGTTAACCATTGAATAATAAAAAAAGCTTTCTTAGAATGTAGTGAGTTTTTCATTACCCTTCATAATCATTAGTTCGCTAATAGTTGAAATAAGAAAATTATTCTCAAAAATTTAAATAAAATTTACAGAAACAATTCAAAAAATTTTAATAAAATTGAGGGGCTGAAGACTAGGGGATACATGACATTCACTTAACATGACGCATATCCCCTTATAGCATCCATCCCCTCAATTCTTTAAAACGATTCGATTTTTTTCAATATCTACTATTTTAATAAACAATTTCCCCAAAGTATTCAAATATTTAAAAAAATTTTTTATAAAATTCTTAGCAAACATTAAATTATTTTCATAAATAATAAAATTATTACAGAAATTCAATTATTTAAAATACAATTTAAAAAAAAATTTCGAAAAAATCAATTATTATTTAAAAAGATATTTATAAAATTTTCCACTAGAATTCAATTATTTTTATAAATAATAAAATTCTTCTCAGCAATTCAATTATTTTTAGAAGTATTATACTGCATGCAAGAAATCAATTATTTTCATAAGTAATGAAACTCATCGCAGCATTTCAATTATTTTAAATACAATTTTAAATAAATTCCTCAAAAATGGATTTATCCTTAAAAATCCTTAAAAATTATCGACAAGATAAATAATTATCGAGTACGAACCCTGGGAATGTATAAACAGAGTATTAAGCGAATCTCATTAAGAGAAAATAAAAATATCTGTGATAAGTTGACGTGGATTTCACCAATGTTAAATATTTTTTAAATTCCAAAGAAAGCAAAATAAAAAGGTATTAATGTTTTTGATAAATTAGATGCTTGGAAATATTAAGAAAAGAAGAATTTCACATTTTCTATTGGTTTTATTTTTCGTGTAACATTACATTAACAAGATTGGATGTTTGTCTTTTTATAGACAACTAAACTGTACGGTGTGACTCGAATTAGAGATGAATTGGAATTACATAATAGAAATTACGAGGAAGCTGCGACGAGAGCCTCGGCAACTTCAACGGCGATCGCCGCCTCTGCTTTGTCCTTTTCAGATGACGCTGAAGATAATTGTTGTTGTGCTTTACTTAAAATATCTCTAGCCGCCGAATTATCAATATTCTCAACCGGATGCGCTTCCTCAGCGAGTACCTGAAAATAAAAAATCGTTGTTCAGGGCTCGAAGCAGTGAAAGTATTTAAAAATACGGACTTTACGGACCAAAAATTAAAAATTACGGACCATTAACGGACCAACTGACAAAAATAGAATCAGGCCGAATCAAATAAGAGAACATTTTACTTAAAACTAGAAATTCAATTTTTCATAACTATAAAACATGAAGAAATCGATAACTCCGAGTCTTCGACTCAAAGTCATCGATTTCTACATGTTTTATAATAATTAAAATCATTATCAATTCAATTATTATTTTTAAGAATTTAAAACTAAAATTCTTCGATTATTTTTTTAAATTTTGGAAAAAGTTCATTGACAATTTTGAAATTCATTTCTTTACAATATTCAATTTTACGAAATTTCAATTATTCGTAAATTCTTTACTTAAATAAGTATTAGAAAATAGAAACTAAAAATAATATTTAAAAAACTCAATTAAACTTTTTCAAAAAAATTAATTACAAAATTCAATTATTTTTTAAAATTCACGCTCTTTTGCATTTAATATTCAATTATTATCTAAAATTTTAACTGAAATTTATTTTTATGAAATTAAAATCAATTTTTATTAGAAGATTCTACTAGAATTCAATTATTTAAATACAAATTTAAATGTAAGAATGCAAATAAATAATTTATTGAATAATTGAACGTTTCTTAAAATTCAATTCCCATAAAAAATCGTTATCAACAAATTTTCAAATAATTGAATTCTATCAACGAATTTTAATAAAATTTTTAAGAATAATTACATTTTTCGAGAAATTCGATTAAAATTATATTAAAAATAAATAAAATAATTGCAATTCTGCATTGAATTTTATTATTTATGAAAATAATTGAATTCTTGCGAAGCATTCTATTAAAATTTTCAAAAATAATTAAATTCTTGTAAAAAATTAACAGGAATTCAATTATTTTTAAAAATTTTAATAAAATTCTTGGCATAAATTAAAAATAACAAAATTCTTATAGCAGATCTTCAATTACTTTCAGAAATTTTAATAAAATTTTTCTCAAGAATTTAAATATTTTCGTAAAATAATAAAAATCTTGGCAGAGATTCAATTATTTTCAAAAAGTCTTAATAAAATTCTTCGCAAGAATTCAATTATTTTCAAAAATATCAGAATTTTAACAGAAATTCAAACATTTTTAAAAGTTTTGATAAAACTTGTTTTTGGTAGAAATTCAATTATTTTTAAGACAATTTTTAAAAAAATGTCTCGATAAAATTCAATTATTTTTAAAATTTTAATGAAATTCTTCGAAAGAATTCAATTATTATAATCTAAGATTTTAACTGAAATCTATTTTTAAATAAATAATTTATTGAATAATTAAATTTTTCTTGGAATTCAATTTCTATTAAAAATTTTATCAACAAATTTTTAAATAATTATATTCTTTGGACGAATTAAAATGTTTGAAAATAATTGAATTTTATTACTTTAGAAAATAATTGAATTCGTGTGATAAATATTGTTAATTATGAAAATAATTGAAATTTTGTAATGAATTCTATTAAAATTTTTGAAAATAATTGAATTTTGTCTAAGAAGTTTGATATTTATTTATAAAGATAATTGAAATGTTGACAATGTTTTTTAGATTTTTTGAAAATAATTGAATTTCTGAGAAGAATTTTAATATTTCTAAAGATAATTGAAATTTTGACGAGAAATTAAAAAAAAAAATTTCAACATAATTGAATTTTTGCGAAGAATTTTATTACTTTTAAAAATATTTGAATTTTTGCAATCATTTGTAATTTCTCTAAAATTGTCAAAATTATATCGAACAATTTACGAACTTTTCATCCTTTTTGAATGAAATTACGGACTTTACGGACCTTTTTTCAAAAAAACGGACTTTTACGGACTTGAAGCAAAGTTACGGACTTTTTTAAAAAAATAATACTTTAAATAAAAATAAAACTTTAATACTTCAAAAAAATTTAGTAACTTAAAATTAAATTATTTCGTAAATAGTTTTTAATTAAATTATATTTTGTTACTTTTTAGGGTACTTTATAATATTTTTTATGACGTTAAATTCAGTTTTGTCTGGTAAAAACATTCTCTTCATAAATGTACTTTATATACCTGAACACTGGAGTCTTCATTAATTGTGACTGTTCCAGAAGAAACGAAAATTTTCTTCGTATCACCGCCTTGTTCGAAAACAGTGACAACTCCTGGTTTCAAAACAGCCAATGTTGGTACGTGTTTTGGTAAAATACCAAATGACCCTGAAAAAGATGGAACATCCACCTGACGAATATTTGCCTGATCGTAAAATACCTGTAAAAAAATAATTTCTATCAATTTTTTCCTTTGTTTATGTTTTTAAAAATATTTTTGGTTATACTTATATTTTATTATTTCTTTTGCAGATAATAAGTATATTTTTTTTTAATTAAGTATTAAAGATAATAATTACATTTTTAAATTCTCTTAACAATTAGTCATTTAATTACACTAATTGGAAATAAATCATTTTTTTATAATAAAATCCTAACATATATTAACTTTTTTTTAAAAAATAATAATAATAATTGAAATTTCACGTAAAATTGAATTGTAAACAAATGGACTTAAAAATTCTCAAAGAAGAACTTTTCCAAAAATTATTAAAAATAATTGATTCAAAGAAGAATTTTATTTAAAAATTCGAGAAAATAATAATTGAATTGAAATGATGAAAATAATTTTGAAGAAGTTACAATAACAATTTTCTTAAATTATAATATAAACAAAATAATTAAATTCTTATGGCAACTTTGATCAAAATTTTCTTTTTCCATAAGCAATAATTGATTAGAAAATTTATACCTGATTTGCTCCGGAAAATGTGAATTTCATTTCATTGCCCGAGGCTTCGGCAGCGAAAGCTCGAATTTGTGTTCGTACACATTGCAAACAAGGACGAAGTGTTCTGGCGAGTGCTGTCATGTTTAATAATCTGGAATTTTTTTCAATTTCAATAGAAGGAAATATGTAATTGAATAAAATACGAAATTTACAGCAAAACTGTTACATCACAGATTGGAGTATAACCTCACTTTTTATGATTATTTGTCAGAAATCTTTTTTTTTATCTTTTCTTTTAACAAAAAATAAAGGTGAAAATTTAATCGTTTGGTTAAAATTAAATAAATATTAATTCAAGTGATGTAAAATACTGATAAACTTACCTTTTTAATTAAATACTATTTCCTAACTTTTTTTATTTCTTTTTGATTGAAAAAAGTGTTTCACCCAATCTTGGTTTCACCCTAAAAAAATGGAGCAGCAGACAAAATATATGAGTGACACTGGCGCCACGGGATTGAGAGGAAATTTCTATTTAACACGCTTTCGATCGGTAATGTAGAGAGTTACAGGAAACTGTAATCGATAAGTTATCAACTGAGAATTGAGAAAGGTAACTGTAAAAATTTGGGGAAATTTACTCAGGGCGGGAAAAATGACAAAAATTGGTTCAAAATTGATTTTTAGACTTATTAGATCACAATTTTGAACCAAATTAAAAAATTCTTTTCGTCCTCTAACTCAGATTTTAATTTTTTTATTATTCTTCGCAAGAATTCAATTATTTACATAATTATAACAACATTCTTCGGAAGAATTCAATTATTTTTATAGACAGTAAAATATTTTGCAAAAATTCAATTATTTTCAACAAAATTTTAATACAATTATGAATTCAATTATTTTCTAGAATTTGAATAATTCTTTGAAATAACAATTCAATTATTTTAAATGGTAATATATATGCAAAAATTCTATTATTTTCAATAAAATTTTCCAAAAGAATTCAATTATTTTCTACAATTTTAATCATTTATTCGAAACAATTAAATTATTGTTTATAAATATTTAGTAAAATTCTTTGCAGAATTTTAATTATTTTTAATACATTTTTAATAAAATTTCATGAAAGAATTAAATTTTTAAAAAATTCTACATACCTAATGTTTTTTGAAAAAATCCAATTATTTTCTAAAATTTTAATGAATCCTTCGAAACATAATTCAATTATTTTTAAAAGTAGTAAAATTTATCGCAAGAATTCAATTATTTATTATAAAATAATAAAATTCTTCTCATGAATTAAATTATATTCAATTCAATTTTAATAAACTTCAATAATCGAATATTTAATTATAATTAACGAATATTTTAAAAAGCTATGAAAAAAATTCTTTGTTTACTTCAATTAAATTAAAAAATTTTTCAATTAAAATTATTTAAAAAACTACCTTATTTAATTATTTTCTATACTATTTTAATAAAATTTTTAGAAAATTGAAATAAAATTTTAAGAATTTTTGAAAAATATTTTTAAATAATTTTTGAAAGATAATAATTTTTCAATAATTATATACAATTAATAAATTTCCAAACAATTGAAATTTTTTAGAATCTTTTAAAAATGATTGAATTTTTGAATAATATAAAAAAATAATTTGAATAAAAAATTATAAAATTATTGTTAAAATTAAATATTTAATTGTTTATCAAAAATGTTAAAAGCAATTGTAAAAAAAAATTTTTAATTATTATTTATTGTATGTTTCTATTTAAATTTCCCGAATTATATAATGGGTAATATTGAAAATAATTGAATTTTAAAAAATTTGAATGAATTCAATTATTTTCAAAAATTTTGCGCAATTAAAATTCTTCAAAAGTTGACTTTCAAAAATTGTAACAAAATACTGTTATAAAATTAAATAAATAATAATAAATAATAATAAATTAAAAATTAAATAAACTAAATATAGACAATTATTTTAAACAAAATTATTGTCAATAAAATTTTTGATAAACTTAAAATTAAATATTTTCAAAATAGTCGAAAATAAACGTTAAAATCAAATATTTTCAAAATAGTCGAAAAGAAGTCGCATTTTATGAAAATAAGTTGAAAAAGTCAAATATTTTGAAAATAGCTTAAAGGAGTAGAAAAAAGTTAAATATTTTGAAAGCTAGACGAAAAAAAGTCGCATATTTTAAAAATATTTCAAATATTTTGAAAATAGTGTCACGTCCTCGTGACTTTTCTTAAAATTAAATGTAAAACATTTTGGACTTATTTATATATGTTGTGGCGTTGTATTTTACAACACCACTAATTGTGTCATTCTTCGCGAATTAAATTTAAATTTACAAAAACTTCTAGTTTCGATGCAGCTCCATGGCGCGAATTCTTGTGTTAATTTTGCGTTCTGTTTCCTGTTTCTAATTATTGTCGGGTATTAATTTCATGTACTCATCACTTGGACCATCTATGGAGCTGCGAGGGACACCGAGTGGCTTAGAGAGATGATCTGGACTTCTTGGTTAATCTACACTATCCGAGTTGCGTGATGGATTCTCAATTTCAAATCTGGTGCGAGACTTACAGTGTGGCCAACCTATCTATCAGCGGAGGTGTCGCAATGGAGTTTCCGAAATTTCTTTCCGTTTGTTGGATTTTTGCCAATTTTGCGTGACCGAGACAACATTTTGGAGTTCGGTCTATTATAATATTCCTACAAGGACAAGATTCAAAATTTTAGTGATGAGTCTGAGTTTGGATTTCCTTTCGGATCGTCGCGAGACCCTCGTATTACCAGGTGAGCCTCGATGCCGAATTTTCATTGGTGGAAAAAAAATCTACTAAAAAAAACTCTACAAAAATGGAAAACTAGAGTTTCAAAGTGTCCAAAAAAATCATTTTTGGCTATGAGCAATAAAAAGCAATTACATAGTAAAATAACTAATTAAAATGACCAGTTAAATAGCATTTGTGAAGCCGTCTTCGAGAACCAAAAGTTTTGTTTAATTATTTATTGTTTTGTCGTTTAATTAAAATCAAATCTAAATTTATTGTATCATAACTGAGAGCCTTTTGAGTTTAACTGAGCCATCTTGGAAGTTTGGACTAGCGTGAGACTGTTTCTTCGGACGAGGGTAAGGTCTCTCTCTTTTCTCTTCTCTAAAATTGTATATTTCGCGATTCGATATCTCGTAGAATACCCTTGGTAATTCGATCGAAAATTAGTTAATTTTATTGAGATCACATTTATTGTGTAACGATTATTAAAGATCAAATCGGTCGAGTTGTCACGTGGTAAATTGAAATAATGATCTCCATTATTGATTTCAAGTCGCGTAGAGAAAATTTCAATTAATTTCTAGTTAAATTCACATATCTGATTTGCTCTTGGTAAAAATTAGTCTATTCGTCAAATTTTGAGATTATTTGTGTAATTGTGTAAGAATTGCGTAAGACGTTGGCGAGAAATTGCGCTAGGGATTAAAATTTGTTAATTGTTGCGTTATTTGTTGTGAATTATTCACGTAGAGTCATAAAAATTGTTACATTTTGAATTTGTATTAAATCTACGAGAAAATTTTGTAAAGGATTTTATTTTAGATTATAATAAATCTTAATTTTCTTTATGTTAAATTTGAAGTTTTTCTTTACGAGAATAATTTCCTAAGAACACCACACCTCTCCGACATTTTGAGTAGCCGTGTATAATTTGGTGTCGGTTTCCGGTAGACGATTCTCCAAATATTATTGATTTAATTTATTTTGAGATTTTGTCGTTTTGCGTAAATAAGATTTTGTCGTTTTGTTGGTTTCGCGTTGGTCTATGTGTAGACCTGGCGCCCCGGATTTTATTGTATTTTTATCGCGAGAAATATTAAATAGTAATATTATAATTATACGGAAAATCGTGCCGAAGGTGCTTGTCAATTATATCCTTAATTTTGACTGAGGATAGACAAGGAGAAATCACTTCTCATCTCACAATGTCTATCAGAAAGGAACAAAACTTTGACCTTTCGTTAAATGAATATATTTTGTCTTGTTCACGGAAACTGGCAACCTTGCGTTTGAATCATAAGGAACAAAATTTAATTGATTTTCCTCGCTGGTCACCCCTATAATTGTATTGTAACTCTTGGTAACAATTAAAAAACTAGGGTGATTGCGGATATATAAAACCCGCAGATTTGTCACCTTTTTCTCAGCCAAGATCCGCCACCGAAATTATACTCATCGCCTTGTGAAATTATATCAGTGTTGTTAAGCGAATAAGTTTTACTCGTATTTAACTCTTGACTTCTGGGTACCCCTTCTAAATTCTACGTTACCCAGTTTATAAAATAACCAACGCCCAGACAACCCTTATCCAACGTTTCGCCAACGCTCAGACAACCCTCATCCAACGTTCAACTAACGCATGGGAAGCGTACTCAACGCTCAGACAACACACATCCAACGTTCAACTAACGCTTGGGAAGCGTTACTCAACGCTCAGACAACACACATCCAACGTTTCGCCAAGGCTCAGACGACGCTCTTCCAACGCTTGAGGAAGTCCAAATACACTTGTAAGTAAAATCGTCTTTTATCTAAAATATTATCCTTGGGTCCTATTTTTATTCTAACTGATTGGTTTCTCTTTCAGTGTGAAATCCAATACGATGGACCAAGTTCGAGTTGTCAATTCCAAAAATTCATATCAAGGTTCATTTTGTAATTGAAAAAATAAACGTGTCAGCATTCAGTATTTAAGCTTTTATTTTATGAAGCTTATTCCCTTAGTTCGAAACCGTTGGTTTCGTAAATAAATCAGGCAACTATTGAAATAATTAGTACAGAGGTTAAATTTAAATTAAAATTTTTGTTTTCTGTTGATTTCTAAATTCTTTGTGTAATTTATTAAAATTTTCAATTACATATAATGGTATTTATAAGTACAATAAAAATATATAGTTTCAGGTATATAATAAATGAAGAAATGCGAATTAGTCAAAAATAATAATTTACTATATTATATATATATACAAATAATATTTATATTCAATTGCAATAATATACATATTAGATATATTGAGATATTAAATTTCGTATAATAAAAATAATTCATTTATATTGATAACATTATTAGTCTATCCTTTGATGAAGAAATTCAAAAAAAACTTAAAATATATTTTCACAATATTTACAATATTTAAAAATACGCACTAATTCTCTCAATTATCTTTAAACAATAACAAATAAGAAATAAATAAAACAAACATTGTCCCTGACATTGTTTTTTTTGCATAAAAAGAAGTACTTTAAAATAAAAATTAAAAAAAAAAAAGTAATTAGAAAATTTTTTTTTAAATTTGTTTTTACACTTTTACAGTGATTCAGTCGTTTTGTTTTTGAGGTAACAAATAAAATTTTCTTAAATATATATTCGTGTTTAAAAAAAAGGAAAAATTATTTTCTAAGAATTATTTGATAATTTCTATCACTTCTAATTTACGTAAATTTTTCCAAAAAGTCGTAAATTTTTAAAATATTCTGTTTTTAAAATTTTTAAAATTAAAAAATTCATTAAAAGAATTCATCCACTAATATCTAAATCCTCCGAGGCGTCTGAACTGTTACCGGAATTCTCCTGATGCCTTGAACGTATGTGTCGGTCAAGATCCCTTCGTCTGACGAGATTTTTTCCACAAATATCACATCTGTAGGGAGAATTTCTTTCCGTATCGGCGTGCAGTCTCACGTGTTTGTTCAAATTGCTGGGATCACCGAATGCTCGTAGACAATATTTACAATTTAATGGTTTGTAACCTGTGTGAGTTCTGAAATATAATAAAGACATAAAACATTAGAAATTTAATCATTTTTGTTTATACTAAAATTAAAATTGTAAAAGAAAGTGAAAACTAAAGTGTCAACTTTTATGTAATATAAAAATTTAATTCTGGACTATATCAAATGCACGGACAAGCACGGACCGTGAGAAAGACCAAGTCATGTTTTATATCCGCCATTTTGAATTTTTAAAAATTGACCCTAGATTCGTACTCAGCGACCCCAAAAACCCCCGAGTAAAAATCGTCTGAATTACCTTGAAAATTCAAGGGAATTCAGACGATTTTTAATTTTCATGTCCGCCATATTGGATCCTCTATTTTAAATTTTTAAAAATTGACCCTAGATTCGTACTCAGCGACCTCAAAAACCCCCGAGTAAAAATCGTCTCAATTACCTTGAAAATTCAAGGAAATTCAGACGATTTTTAATTATCATGTCCGCCATATTGGATCCTCCATTTTGAATTTTTTAAAATAACCGCAAATTCGTACTCAGCGACCTCAAAAACCCCCGAGTAAAAATCGTCTGAATTACCTTGAAAATTCAAGGAAATTCAGACGATTTTTAATCATCATGTCCGCCATATTGGATCCTCCATTTTTAATTTTTTTAAAATAACCGCAAATTCGTACTCAGCGACCCCAAAAACCCCCGGGTAACGAGTTTCAATCGAATTCAGTCAATTTTTAATTTTCATGTCCGCCATATTGGATCCGCCATTTTGAATTTTGAAAAATTGACCCTAGATTCGTACCCAGCGACCCCAAAAACCCCCGAGTATCGAGTTTCAAGCGAATTCAGTCAATTTTTAATTTTCATGTCCGCCATATTGGATCCACCATTTTGAATTTTAAAAAACTGACCTCAGATTCGTATTTAGAGATTCTAAAAACCCCCAATTAACGATTTTCAAGCGAATTCAGTAAAAAGAAAAACGGATTAAAAATAATCCAATTGGTTAAAATTAAAAAATAATCCAATTTTAGAAGAATTATAATTATAAATATGAACATAATTTTTTTCAAAATTTAAAAAAAAAATTTTAAAAAAGTAAATTTTAAAAAATTTTGATTTACTTAGTTCGAAGATAATTGAATCTTAAAAACTTGAGATAAAAAAATTATAAGAACGAGCTTTTTAACAATGTAAAAAAAAAATTTCGAAAATAATTGAATTTCTTAAAAAAAATTTCTATTAATTTAAAACAAGAAATTAATCGATTTTTTGAAGAATTTAAAAAAAAATTTTTGAACATGATTTTTTTCAAAAATGTTAAAAATTATTATAAAAATTAGAATATTATTTTTTATTTGAATTTTCGAAAATATGTAATTGAAAATATTGAAAATAATTGAATTTAAACAAAAAATTAGAATGAATATTTGAAAAAAAAAATCAAATATTTGCAATTAAATTTTAAAAAAATTTCAATATTTCAAAATCTTTTTAACCCCTTAGCAGTGTTGTCAAAATAGATTTTTGAAAATAGTCGAAAAAAAGTCGCATATTTTAAAAATGGACGATAATAGTCGAAAGAAGACAAATATTTAGAAAATAGTCGAAAAAAGTCGCATTTAAAAAAAAATAGTCGAAAATTTTTAAAATAGTCAAAAAGACGCATTTATTGAAAATAGTAAAAAAAGGGGATAACCCAAAGAAGTCAAATATTTAAAAAAATAGTCGAAAAAAGTCCAAAATTTTGAAAATAGTCGAAAAAGACGAATATTTCGAAAATAGTCGAAAATTTTGAAAATAGTCGAAACAAGTCAAATATTTTAAAAATAGTCGAGAAAAGTCGAATATTTAGAAAAAAATAGAAAAAAGTCGCATATTTTTTTAAAATAGTCGGAAATTTGGAAAATAGTTTTAAAAAAGTCCCATTATTTAAAAATGAATCGAAAAAAAGTCGTATAATTTGAAAGTAGTAGGAAAAAGTCGACTATTTTGTAAATAGTTGAAAAAAAGTCGAATATTTTGAAAATAGTCGCAAATTTTGAAAATAGTTCAAAAACAGTCGCATTTTTTAAAAATGAATCGAAAAAAGTCGTATAATTTGAAAATAGTCGGAAAACGTTGAATATTTTTTAAATAGTCGAAAAAAAGTTATAAATTTTAAAAATAGTAGAAAAAAGTCGAATATCTAGTAAATAGTCGAAAAAAGTCGCATATTATGAAAATAGTATAATATTTTGTAAATAGTCGGAAAAAAGTCGTATATTTTGAAAATAGTTTAAAAAAGACCCATTTATTTAAAATGAATCGAAAAAAGTCGTATAATTTTGAAAATAGTCGAAAAATTCATAAATTTTGAAAATAGTCGATTATTTTGAAAATAGTCAAAAAAGGGTATACCCCAAAAAACGCATATTTTCAAAAAAGTCAAATATTTAGAAAATAGTCGAAAAAAGTCCAAAATTTTGAAAGTAGTCGAAAAAAAGACGAATATTTAGAAAATTTTGAAAATAATCGGAAAAAAGTCAAATATTTGGAAAATAGTCGAGAAAAGTCGAATACTTAGAAAATAGTCGAAAAAAGTTGCATGTTTTGAAAATAGTTTAAAATAGACGCATTTTTTAAAAATGAATCGAGAAAAGTTGTATAATTTTGAAAATAGTCGGAAGAAGTCGAAATATTTTGAAAATAGTCAAAAAAAAGGGGTTAACCCAAAAAAATCGCATATTTTCAAAAAAGTCAAATATTTAGAAAATAGTCGAAAAAAGTCCAAAATTTTGAAAGTAGTCGAAAAAAAAGACGAATTTTTAGAAAATTTTGCAAATAGTCGGAAAAAAGTCAAATATTTTGGAAATAGTCGAAAAAAGTCGAATATTTAGAAAATAGTCGAAAAAAGTCGCATATTTTGAAAATAGTCAAATATTTGGTAAATAGTCGAAAAAATGTCGAATGTTTTAAAAATAGTCGAAAAAAGTCGAAAAAAATCATAATATCCGGGGTCAGAAAATATTTAATAATAATAAAAACATACCTGATGTGAATTTTAAGACCATATTTCCTCGAGTAAATTTTCCCACAGTAAATACATTTGTGTCCTTGTTTTAATTTTCCCAAATTACTACATATTGTTTCGAGTTGAGCTGCATGCACACCAGGCGATAATGATGATGGTGTTGGTGTTGGTACTTGATAGTGACCTATTAATGAATCGTCAATTTGTGACATACCACCATAAATAACTGGTTTATTGTTGTATGGCTTAAAGGCCGAATGATGATTTGTTAAATTTTTCTTCACATGTGAAATGTCCATTGAATTTGTCGTTCGTCTTTCGTTAATCACCGATTCCGGCGAACTTTGCGATGACGATGACGCCGAACTGTGTAGACTTCCATTTTTATTTGACGTTGTCTCAGATAAAATTGGCGATGTTCTTGATGAAGCAAACATTTCGACGAGATTCGTTTGTGGTGCACCGGACAATTGAAATTTAAATGGTATTATGGGAACAAATGGATTTAATATTAGAGATGCTTTCTGTGGTGTATTATATTCTTTTGCCAATTTTGTCCATAAATAACTTAAATCGAGACGATTGCATTTTAGGGCGAGATGAATTTTTAATGGATTTGGACATTCGAAGGCGAAATTACACATTTCACAGGTGTAGCGATTTTTTCCTGTTGGAAAGACAAAATGGTCATTTAATTGGTTCAAAATTTGAAAATTATATAAATTATATAAGTATTTTTAATGTTACCTACCTTTTAAATGAAAAGTTTATAAAATAACATTTTTTTGTAAATTTCTCGGAAATATTAAAAAAAATTTTGAAACGTACCTAAAATATTTCTTGGCGTCAGAAATGGAATGTTCATCATTGCCAAAATATTTTCTGTGAACCACATAAGTAGTGGTTCGCCGGGATAAATATTTTTTATTGTTTTTAATACAACGCCCTTCTCGGCATTCATTAGCATGACATTCGGACTTTGACAATCTTTTGCCAATGGTACCATCTTTAACCAGCAGGAAGTGTTGACGAAATCGTTTAAACAATATAGTCTTCCTTCTCTAACTGATACTTCCAACATCTGTAAATAGAAAAACAAGCCATTTAGAAACGTAATTTTAAAAAAAAATTACTTAAAATTTTTTTGAAATTTTTAAAAATATTATGAAACAAAAAGAGTTAAGTATCAATTTTAGAGTAAAAACTAAAAAAAACTGATAAAAACGACTCTTTAGAATTTATGAGCCTGTCAATTTTCATTACATCCGTAAAAAATTCATTAAAATTAACATCAGAAAGTGAGTTTTAGTAAAAAATTTAAAATTAACATCTGACGTAATAAAACGAAATAATAAAATAAATAAATAACAAATAAATAAAATAAAACTGAAATAACAAAAATTCTTGTCAGAAATTTTAATTTTTGAAAAGTAAAAACATTAAATTATTAACTTTTGCTGTAAATTTCAAATAATACAATAAATCTTTTTATCTTGAAAAATTGAAAATTTTTAAATTTTAGTTTCTTTTAAATTTAAGCGCATTAAAATAGCTTTTAAGAATGTTGAAAATTGGTTAAAAAATTTGTCAAGTTAAGTTACATCTTTTATGTTCTAAATTAAAATTAAACTTTAAAAATATTATATACAATATTTTTCATTAGAAACTTTTTTTAATTTGAGTGTTAATAAATTTCAAATTTTTTTAAATTTATGAATATACGCTTTAAAATTTCAAACTTGATAAAAATATTTAATTGGTTAAAGTTAAAATTTTTAAAACATTACATTAAAATTTACTAAAATTTATTTAAAAACTTTAAAGTAAAATTTACTAAAACTTATTTAAAAACTTCAAAATAAAATTTGCTGAAATTTTAAAAATTTTAAATTAAAATTCACTAAAATTTTAAAAACTTCAAAGTAAAATTTACTAAAATTTTATAAACTTCAAATTAAAATTCACTAAAATTTTATAAACTTCAAAGTAAAATTCACTAAATTTAAAAAACTTCAAAGTAAAAATTTACTAAAATTTATTTAAAAACTTCAAAATAAAATTTGCTGAAATTAAAAAATTTTCAATTAAAATTCAATAAAATTTAATTTCAAATAAATTTTAAAAACTTCAAAGTAAAATTTCCCAAAATTTTATAAACTTCAAATTAAAATTTACTAAAATTTTATAAACTTCAAATTAAAATTTACAAAAACTTTATAAACTTCAAAGTAAAATTCACTAAAATTTAAAAAACTTCAAAGTAAAATTTACTAAAATCTTAAGAACTTCAAAGTAAAATTTGTTGAAATTTTAAAAACTTCCAAGTAAAATTTACTAAAATTTTATAAACTTCAAAGTAAAATTTGTTAAAATTTTAAAAACTTCCAATTAAAATTTACAAAAATTTTATAAACTTCAAAGTAAAATTCACTAAAATTTAAAAAACTTCAAAGTAAAATTTACTACAATTTATTTTAAAAACTTCAAAATAAAATTTGCTGAATTTTTATAAACTTCAAAGTAAAATTTGTTAAAATTTTAAAAACTTCAAAGTAAAATTTACCATTTGAGTAGCTGCATGCAAAAACTCGCTGAGCGCTGAATGTTCAGCCGAGCGCTTGGCGAGTTGTTGCATGCAGCTACTCACTTGATAAACTTCAAAGTAAAATTTGTTGAAATTTTAAAAACTTTAAAGTAAAATTTACTAAAATTTTATAAACTTCAAAGTAAAATTTGTTAAAATTTTAAAAACTTCAAAGTAAAATTTACTAAAATTTTATAAACTTCAAATTAAAATTTACAAAAATTTTATAAACTTCAAAGTAAAATTTGTTAAAATTTTAAAAACTTCAATGTAAAATTTACTAAAATTTTATAAACTTCAAACTAAAATTTACAAAAATTTTATAAACTTCAAAGTAAAATTTGTTAAAATTTTAAAAACTTCAATGTAAAATATACTAAGATTTTATAAACTTCAAATTAAAATTTACAAAAATTTTATAAACTTCAAAGTAAAATTTGTTGAACTTTTAAAAACTTCAAAGTAAAATTTACTAAAATTTTATTAATTTTAAACTGAAATTTACTCAAATTTTATAAACTTCAAATTAAAATTTATACTAAAATTTTAAGAACTTCAAAGTAAAATTTACTAAAATCTTAAAAACGTAAAACTAGAATTTACTAAAATTTTAAAAACTTCAAATTAAAAGGCGTTAATATTTTAGATTTTTTCATGTCATTTAAAATGCTTAATTTTGAAAAAAAACTAAAAAATTTAAGAAGCTTATTCTCAATTGTTTCTGTTCCAAATTTGAAATATTCGATATGAAATTATTTTTTAATTTGAATCAAGCATTTAAATTTTTGAAAATACATTATTTAATTAGAAAAATTTTAAAAACCTCATAAAGTTTTTAGTATTCTAAAATTTTTAACATTCAAAATAAGGAAGAATTTTGAATTTTAGAAAGTTTTCTTTAAAATAAAAATTTAATGGAGTTTTAATATTAAATAAAAAACCATTCAAATTTCAAAAAATTTTAAAATATATATGAAATTTGAAGCATTAAAATACATCGGGTTTAAAAGCTTTTAATTTTTTAGATTTAAAATTCAAAAATTTTTTGTTTCAATTTTCAAATTCAAGTTTTAAATTTGAAGAATGGAGAGCTTTTAAATTTTTAATTTAAAGCTCTTAAAAATTGTAAATTTAAAACCTAATTTTGCGAAAATTTTTCAAAATTTGGCACATGAAAAATGTTTCAATAAATTTTCTTTTATTTTAAATATAATCAAAGTTTTCAAGTTTATAAAAAATTTAAACTTTCGAATTTTGAGAGCTTTTCTACTTTCAAATTTAAAACATAAATTTAAAGAACTTCAATTCATAATTATTAATATTAAATCAAGCAGAAATGTATAAGAAATTTTATCAGAAACTTAAAAAATTTAAGAAAATTGAGTTGAAACTGAAGAAAGAAGCTCAAAATTTAAGAACCTTGTTTCTTAAAAAATTTCATCAGAAACTTTTGAAATTTTAAGAAGTTTATATTATTTTTTTTTATTTTAGTTTTTAAGCGCAGAAAGTGAAAATTTATAACTTGAAAATTAAAAATTTATAATTTCAAAATTAAAAATTGAAAATTTTGAAAATTTATAATTTCAAAATTAAAAATCGAAAATTTTAGAAATTTATTATTTCAAAATAAAAAATTTTGAAAATTTATAATTTGAAAATTTATAATTTGAAAACTTTAAATTTTGAAAATTTATAATATTTTAAATTGAAAATTTTAAATTCACATATATTTAATAATTTTGAAAAGAGAAACTAATTCGTCTGTTTATTTTCTTTTCCATATTTATTATCATTTTGCATACCCTTTCGTATAATGGATTAACATTGTTCGCCAAACTGTCAATGTCAATGACTTCAGTGGCCGAATTTGATTTCAATTCAGTAGCCGCTTTAACGTACGGTCGTCCAATGTGCCCTGAATATTCCTCATCTTCGACACGCGGAAATTTTGCCACCATTGCGTTTTCCGCTGCCAATGGAAAAGCATTGCCACTAATCATTGTGTCCAACATATGAAAGCTGTTTATTTTCGCGGCAAAATTTTTGCCTTATCAAAATGAAAAGGAAAAAAAATTTTCTTCTTCCCCCCAAAATTAGAAAATTTGGGTTTTCGATTTTTATAAAATCGAATTTTTTAAATTTTCCTTTTTTAGCGAAAAAAAAAAATTTTATTAAAAAATTTTTTTTTTCGGTATAAAAATTTTTTTCACTTAAGAATAACAAATCACACACATATATACACACATTGAAGAAAATCCAATTAAAATCGAGGCACTTTTCCTTCACAAATTAATAATAATTTCCATTTCACAATTTTAATGCTAATGATAAATATATGTAAATAAATAAATTAATAAATGAATAAGATTAGTTTTTTTATAAAAATTTTGAGGTTGACTTCAGAAATGAGACTGATGAGTATTTAACATTACACGTGGGTTTATATATTAAGGAGGTGTGGGCAATAATGGGATGGTTTGAAGGGATGTCTAAATTTTGGTGATCCCCTTCCCCATTTTTTTGGCCGGTTGAACGGTGATTGGTCGACTCCAGGTCCCACTTCTTCTCTCATTCAAGTAAAATGCGTAATTGTATTTAGAAAGCCATTGGGGGGATTCGTTTGACGTTCTTTGGTTTATAATTTCTAACCCCAAATATATAAGGTTGAAAGGGGCAACGAGACACCGAGGGGCGAAAGAGAGAGATAAAGATGGGGAGAGAGAGAAAAGGAGACATTGCAAGGTGGATACTTTTTTTAACTTACATAAACATTCTTATTGATACATTAATTGCATGTGACAAAAAATAAATTTTTTATTTTTTTAAAAATTTTTTTATAAACTTTTTTATAAATTTTTTTTTTGTTTAATTATTAAAACTTATTTAGTATTTTTTTTTTAATTTGTCATAATTTAAATTTTCTTAAGTTCTTTCCTTTTAAATTTTATCTTTAAATTTAAAATTTTATCTTTAAATTTAAATTTTTATCTTTAAATTTTAAATTAAAACTTTAAAATTTTTATATTCGAAAGAATTGCAGGAAGTGAAAAATTAAAAATTTCAAACTAATGAACCTTCAAAATTTTAACTCACTAGAATTTCAAATGTTTACTAAAAATGTTTACTATGTAAATTTTTTTAAAATAAACAATTTAAATTGAACGTACTTTTCATTTAAAAATTTTTTTATTTAGAAAGCATGAAAATTTAAAGCTATAGTTTGAAAAAAATTCAGTTTTTTCCATTTAAAAGCATTTTAAAATGAAAACACTAAATTTTTGTAAACTTTACGTATAATTTAAAATTTTTCAAATGAAAAGTATGTTCAATTCGCAACTGACTTGAATTTTCTAAATTTTGAAAAATATGCAAAATTTTTAACTTGAAATAGTTAAATTAAAAACATTGAAATTAAAAAATTATATTTATTAATTAATTAATTAAAAAATTTAAAATTAAAAACTGAAATTTTTTTAATTTTTTAACTTTTTAACTTTTAAAATGTAAAAACATTTTAAAAGTTAAAAAACTAAAAAAAATTTCAAAGTTTTAAAATTTGTAAAAATATAACGTGTTTTCAAATCTAAAATAGGTAGTTAAACTGTTAAAAACTTAAAAATTTTTAAATTCCAAAGTTTTAAAGTTTGCAAAAATTCAACACGTTTTCAAATTTAAAATAGGCTGTTTAATTGTATAATGACTTAAATTACAAATTTTTAAGAATGCAAAATTTTTAAATAGAAATATTTCAATTAAAAACACATTTTTTTACTTTAAAAAAGTGAAGAACATAAAAAATTTTAGATTTCAATGTTTTAAAGTTTATAAAAATTAAACGTGTTTTCAAAATTTTTTAAATTCGCTCTGTTAAACTGAATAATAACGTGAATTATAAATTTTAAAGAATGCAAAATTTTTGAATTAAAATATTTCTATTAAAAACACTTTTTACTTTAAAAGTTAAAAACTTACAAAATTTTAGATTTTAAAGTTTTAAGGTCTGTAAAAATTCAACGCATTTTCAAATTTAAAATTGGCTTTTTAATTGTATAATGACTTGAATTACAAATATTTAAAGATATACAAAATTTCTAAATTGAAATATTTAAATTAAAGCGACTTTTCACTTTAAAAGTTAAAAACTTAAAAAGTTTTTAATTTTGTAAAAATTCTATGTATTTTCAAAATTAAAATGCAAATTTTCGAAAGTGAAATATTTAAATTGAAAGCAATTTTCTCATTCTAAAAATTAAAAGGTTTTAAAACTTTTAAAGTTTGTAAAAATTCTATGTATTTTCAGAATGAAAATGCAAATTTTCGAAAGTAAAATATTTAAATTGAAAGCAATTTTAACACAATAAAAATTAAAAAGTTTAAAAAGAAAATTTAAAAAAAAAATTTTTTTTTTAATTTTTTAAATTTTACAGTTTTAAAGTTTGCAATACTTTAAAAGTTTGAACTAACATGAATTTCAAATTTTAAGGAATGCAATTTTTAAGTTTAAAAGTTTGTAAAAATTATTAAGGTTTTAAAACTTGAATTGCTCTTTGATTTTTGCATTTTAATTAATTTCAACTGAATATAATTTTAACTTGAACAAAATATTTGAAATGAACACGCACTTTTCACTATAAAGTTTAAAAATTTAAGAAGATTTGAATTTAAAATTTTGCAATTTTGAATGTTTACAAAAATTTGTAGTATTTTTAAAATTTTAAATGTTTTAAATATTTAAAAATTTTTTTTTTTTTTACTTGTGACTCACTTATGAAATTTTGAACATTTTACGTTAACTATAAGTTTTTTAATTTCAAACTGAAGAAGTTTAATATTTTTTATCACTTTTTAGAAGTGAACTCTTTAAAATTTAACAAGATCCAAATGTTTTAACCTTAAAATTTAAATATTTAAAGGTTTAATAAGAATTTAGTGTTTATAAATTTAATATACGCTTTTAATGTTAAATTAAAATAATTTACATTAAAAACGTTCATTTGGGAAATTTTATGTTTTTAAAAAGGTTTAAATATTTTAAACTTACAATATTAAACATTTTTTTATTTATTCATTTGCAATTTTTTCAATTTTAAACTAAAAATTTAACGCTATTATAGAGAAGTAAAATTTTAATTTTTATAAAAATTTAGTTTATCAAATCATATTATATCGCTTAATTATATTTATAAAAATTATTTTATAGTTATTTATAAAATTTTTTTAATTATTAATCGTTTTTGACTCATTATTATAGAGCTTAAAATTTTCAATGTTCAATCACATACATTTTGAAGATTTGTTAAATGTAATCTGTTTCATTGACCAAATTTGAGATTTTTTTCTATTTTACCGATTACATTCACCAAATTTTTTAATTTTTTGAGACATGCGATTTATTTTGACACTATTTTACACTATTTTTTACTTTTTTTTTAATTTGACCTTATTCATGTTGTGTATATTTTTTTCATAATCTACTGTTTCTTTGATAAAAATTGTAAATTTCTATATAAAAATTGTTGCGATGAAACTTCTTGATGGACTCGCACTTTAAGAATTTTAGAAAAATTATTGTGATTATAGAAAACAGTAGAAAATTTTTTAAAAATTTTAGTTTTTACTTTTTTATAATAAGAAATTTATAATAATATATAAGTAGTTGAAAAAATTAAAAACTATATAAATATGTATTTAAATTTTATTTAATTTTTTTTATTTAACATTATATAGAGGCTGATAAGTATTATAAGAAAAAAAAATGGAGAAAATAAATAAACAATATAAAAATATAAGTAGTAAGAAAAAAAAGTGAGCTTGAGTGCAAAATATGGGTTGATGATAGTAAAAGTACAATATAGGGACATTCAGTGGGTTTGATAGGGCTGTAAAAGCTTCATGTGAAAGGACATTGTTTGGCTCAGCTGCAGACGAATGTGTGTCCCATCACTGAAGAGGAGTCTGTACATAAACCGGGGGTGGAGGGCGATTCTGTCGACAGGCCGAAAGGTGCATCTGAATCAACGGTTGATTAACAAATTAAGTTTCTCATTCTTCTCGCTCGCGTGCCATGCCACGCAAAGTGCGATATCCCCCATTGATAACAAAAATCCCCGCTCGATTAAACTTTCGATAAAACTTCTGACAGATATATCATTTATTCAATAGACCCTTTCTCTCTCTCTCTCTCTCTCTCTCTCTCTCTCTCTCTCTCTCTCTCTCTCTCTCTCTCTCTCTCTCTCTCTCTCTCTCTCTCTCTCTCTCTCTCTCTCTCTCTCTCTCTCTCTCTCTCTCTCTCTCTCTCTCTCTCTCTCTCTCTCTCTCTCTCTCTCTCTCTCTCTCTCTCTCTCTCTCTCTCTCTCTCTCTCTCTCTCTCTCTCTCTCTCTCTCACTTTCACTCTTTTTACCCAAAAAAGTCCAATTTTTTTTTTTTTTTTTTTACTTATTTTGTTATTTATTATAATTATACCTATTTATTTTTATTTCTTATGAGTCGAAAAAGATTGAAAATTTAACATTTTTATAGTTTTATTAAAAAAAATAAATAAATAAATAAAATAAAAACATTAAATGAACATAATTTAACATTATGTTAAAAATATAAAAACATTAATTAAAAAAAGAGAAATTAACCACCGCACGTAAAAGAGCGAAAATCGGAGAAAAATGAAGTGATTTAAATGAATGTAAATTAATGGAAAATTGATAACCGGGAAAATTTGATCGAAAGTGATGATGAGAAGAGAAAAAGTAAAAGTCGGCCTTTTTTTGTCAAAGGCAAGAGGGAAAGTTTTTATTATATGTTATAGTAGATTCACAGTAGTCTATTATATTTTGTATTAGTCTCCTAATCCTATTGGCGACACAGACGGGCTGCTTAGGGTATTTAACGTAAATTACCTTCTTGTGCCTGTTTGTACAGGTCGTTTGCTATAATATTCTAATCTAGTCACTTAGAATTACCTTTTGTTCTTGATAAATTAATTACTTACATGTTCTGGTTTTTCAACGAAACATTTTTTAACAAAGCACTTTTTTTTATTTTTTTTTATTCAAATTTTTTTTTACGCTTTTTTTTCTTATTCGGTTTATTATAAGCTTTGCGTACTGTGTCAAATAATTTTTGTGCGCGGATTACCAGGGGACTATAAAAAACGTTTTTTTTATTTTTGTATTAATATAAAAATAAAAAAACGTTTTTTAGTCTAAAACAGACTTTTCTTCTATTTAATTGTTAAAAAATAATAAATTTTGCATTTGTTTAAAAGATTATTGCAAAATTTATAACATTTCCAAACCAAGAAAAAGATTAGTAAAGTTTTCACCTTTCCCTTTAATTTTCACTTTGATAGTTTATTATCAACTTTATTTTCACTCTCATTTTCACTTTGACAAAATTAAATTTTCACTTTTTATTTTCATAAAATTCATTGAATATAAATTTCATTTTTGACATAAATTTCAATTGAGGTAAATTTCATTTGACACCTGCAAAATTCATGACTTGACGTAAAATTCGTTTAACATAAATGCGGCATTGGACATAAATTTCATTTTAATAAAAATTCATTTAATATAAAATTTATTTGACATAAAAAACAATTTATTTTATTTCATTTGACGTAAAATTCATTTAACATAAATAACATTTGACATTAAATTCATGTGACACAAATTTCATTTGACATAAAAATCTTTTGACATAAATTTCAATTGACGTAAATTTCATTTGACACACGTGAAAAATTCATTTGACGTAAAAATTGTTTAACATAAAAAAAAGATAAATTCTATTTGATAACAAAATTCGTTTGACATAAATTTCATTTTAACATAAAATTCATTTAATATAAAAATCTCTTGACATAAATTTCAATTGACGTAAAATTTCATTTGACACATTCAAAATTTATTTGACGTAAAATTTATTTAATATAAATTTCATTTGACATAAAAATAACATTTAACATAAAAATGTAGGGGCGATTTTTTAAAGTAACCATGATCATATTTATTATCAATAAAATTGTGATTGATATCAATTTTAAAATTCGCATTTCTATTTTTTTTATCAAATGTTTAGGTAAAGTGAATTTCATATCAAATAAAAATTATGTAAATTAAATTACTTTTATGTCAAATAAGTATTTAACCTAAAATTTAAATATTATATTAAATTACTTTTATGACAAATGAGTGTTTTACCTACAATTTATTTTATGTTAAATGAACTTTATGTCAAATGAAATTTATGGAAAATGAAGCTTACCTCAAATAAGTTTTATGTAAAATGAAATTTATGTAAAATTTTTGTTCTTCATTTTTCGATTTTTATTTTTATGTTTTTCGATTACAAAATCGAAAAAATAAATTTTATAAAATTTATTTTTGTCAAATGAATTTTAAGTCAAATAACATACACGGAGAAAAATTTTCAGTTAAAATTACTATTAAAAATAGAAGCTGAAACTATTTCACATAGTATTTTCGTGACACATCGAGTTAATCGTAAAGTGTAATATTTTATTAAGTATTTTGTACTATGGTATCAAAGTATTTGATATTATTAATGATATTAGTTCCAACTATGTAAACATTTTTTGGAACTTGGTTACATAGTAAAGGTAACTTTTCTGCCTAGAAAGTATAACAATTTCAAATGCTTGAACCTACTATGAGAGAAAGGCAAGCGCGCTATGCATCATGGTAATCTCCAATATTTTAAATGAATGACTGCGCGATGAACCACATGGTAAACTTTACTATTTTAATAGTGCACGACGCTAGTACTAAATGATTTTGAACATAATGTAAAATTGTCTTGAGATTATGTAACGTGGTAAATACCACTACATATAATAATTATAAATGTAATGCAGAAATATTTAGAAAGGTTACTCTCTAAATTTCACTGAAAATCAGTTAAAAATAACTGAAACTTCAATCATTTTCTACTGATTCGACAATTAAAAATCTAGGGTAAGTGCGTCAATTGCTGCGGGTGCTTCAGTTTCTGCGGCATTTTAATAATTTAAGTGAATACATTTGTTCAGGGCACAAATAATTTTGAAATTTTTTTTAAAAATTACTTAACGATGTAAGTTTTAAAATAGATATAGGAAGTATATACCAAAACTTAATATTTATGTATTTTATTTTAATTAAAAGTTGACGTGTTCAAGGTTTTATTTATTTTCATTGCTAACTTTGCTGGCGGTGCAAAAATACCTACATAAAAAAAGCTTTATTATTGTTTTTAGACTTAAAGTGGTTATTATTATGATGATTTTAGATAAAGAAAACCTTGTTTTAAAAGAAAAATTAAACTTTACTTTATTTTTGTCTGTTATTATATTTTATTTTTAAGAGTAGTAATTAACACAGAATTTGGGCTTGATTTAATTCCTGCGCCCTCAGAAAATCAACTAAGACTGGTTACAATAGACTATCTATTTTGAAAAAGAGCAAGAAAAAATTATGAAAATGAAAGAAAAAATGAAGATTATGGAGGAAAAACTAAAGAAAATTTAATAAATACATAAATTAATTAAGGAAGAATTCTGTTATTAAGTTTTAACTAAATGTTTCAAAAATGTGATAATTCAGAAATTATTTGTTACTTTTCTTAATATATGATATATATTTATTTTTAATAAATTTATATTCTATTCAATTAAACATTGATTAAAATCATTGTCCCATTTTGATTTCATAGTAGTTTGCGGTATTATACACATAAACACGAAATTATGCGCAGAAACTGACCCACAGGAATTGAATTCGCGCAGCAACTGATGCGCAGCAACTGACTCAAACGCGCAGAATTAAACGCATTGAATATTATTTTTAATTCATTAAATTTATTAAAATAAATTATATTTTAGAGATGTTATTTATTGTAAACATATCTTAATAACACAAACTACAAATTTAATAAGACATAAGTTCAATTTGATCAATATAAAAATTATATTTTATAGTTAAAAGACGTCTTGACCAAAATACCGCAGGAATTAGTACACTTACCCTACTGAAAATTTCTGTCACACATATTGAAAATTTCAGTTATTTTTTAATTGTCCAATCAGTGAAACATTACTGAAATTTAAATCATTTTTAACTGATCTTCAGTGAAATTTCACTGATTCAAATCGCGAGAATGGAGTCACTGATTCTCAGTCAAATTTCACTGATTCAGTTTTAGAGAGTATGTTTAATAGCTGTCAGAATGATGTTTCACGGAAATTTTAAGTATTTTAAATAAGGATTGTAATTTTGTGGAATAATTGAAATTGCTAGAAACAAAAGTTTTAATAAATTAAAAGTAAAATTTTTAATTTAAATCATCAATAATAATTTTTATTAATCTAAAATAAATATATACATAGCAAAAGTTTAAAATAATAAATACACTTAATTATAATGGTTTCAATTCGTAGGCTTGCGCTTATAATTACACAATTTCAAATTGCTCATTTTTTTTACAAAAAACCTGACGTCATCTTAAAAATTAAATCCACTTTTTAGCAATGTATTCAATGTTTTTAAATTACTAACTGTACCATTTATAAACTTTTTCCAAACTAAACTGCTGCACCTTGGTTAGTTTTTCGCTTTTCGTTTGTTGATCCGTACTTCATCTGTGTTGGTGTGATCATGGTAGACAAAAGGTGTAAAACCACTGCATCTTGAGCGCCTGTAAAATTAATTAAAGTCAGCATTTATTAAATTTGTGTAACTTTAATTAATTAAATATTAACTAATTTAATAGTACGATAATTTTTAAATATTTACCTTAAATTCGATAGCGTCTTTAGTGTTTCAGGACATTTTTGGCGTCGTGACGCCAACACTCAACTATGTTCATGTATTATTCAAAAAGTACTAAAAATAACGATTTTCTCGCGAAAAGTTTAATCACTCAAACACACATTTATTTCACTTTTTAGGCATGTTTTATTAAATTTAAATAATAAAAATTGTAATTTAAAATAATTTTAAGAATAACGTCTTTAAGTTTGGAGTTTTCAGAGACGACTGAATGTATGCAGTACACGTTGGTATACAGAAAGTCTATTTTTAAAACTAAAAACGATGCTGATGGCCCTTTCTATTACAAAAAAAATGTACTGTGTTGTGAACACATGTAATTTCACAGTGTAAAATGGTAATGTCCACCATGTAGAAAAAAGAATTCCAGTTATTCATTGAATCAGTGCGTTAACTTGCTTTAGTAGGTCTTAGACCCTTGCGCTATGAGTGGACCGTACTATTTCACATAGTAAAAGATCTTTTACTATGTAAAATAGTACGGTCCACTCATAGCACAAAGGTCTTGCAGCTATTATATTCAGACGTTAAGGAGCAATTTTTCTCCTTGATTTCTTTACTATGTGAAATAGCATAAACTCCTACAACAAGTAGAACTTACTGCTATTATAAATACACATTTTTAGTTATTTCTAATGGCATAAAATATTATGTATTAATGTTATAAAACACTTTTTAATAAAGAGTTTTTGTTATGTAAGATACTATTTTGACTCACTAGCATCATAATTGTCGTATTGTAAATAATATTTTCTCCATTTCTTAAATTATATTTGATGTATTTAAAAAAATCTTCTATACTTTGTATACTTTAGTAAAAGATACTTTAAAGCATTAACTGAAATAACTACACACTTTGCAAAACATCTAACGCGTCATAGTTAAAAAAACTATGTAAAATAATTCAAGATACCATTTTTAAAAAATGGTAATTTCTACTATGTACAAATAGCACTATTAATCATGAAATAGTACTTAATATTAGAACTGGTAGTTTTTCTAATTATATCTCATAACGATTAGATATTTTACTATGTGAAATAGCGTTTTTAACTTGGTTTTCAAAAACCATTTCTCTGCGTGTATGTCAAAGAACATGTCAAATAACTTGTCAAATAACATGTAAAATAAAGTTTTAGAACGAATTTTATCTCAATTTAAATTTAAGTCAAGTGATTTTTATGTCAAATGAATGAATGAATGAATGAATGAATGACTTTTATGTGCTTAAAAAGTTATGTTAAATGGTTTTATGTAAAATAAATTATATAATATTCAATTATTTTTAAAAGTAATAAAATTCTTCACAGAAATTCAATTATGTTCAAAATTTTTTTTAAATTCTCGTCAAAATTTCAATTATTTTTAGAAATATTAAAATTCTTCTCCGAAATTCAATTATTTTAAAAAAATCTAAAAAAATGGTCAACATCTAAATTATTATCTTTATAAATAAATAGCAGAATTCTTCGAAAAAATTCAATTATTTTCAAAAATTTTATTAAAAATTCATTACAAAATTTCAATTATTTTCAAACATTTTAATAAAATCCATTTGCAAAATTTCAATTATTTTCAAAAGTAATAAAATTCTTCGCAGAAATTCAATTATGTTCAAAAATTTTAATAAAATCCATTGCAAAATTTCAATTATTTTCAAAAGTAATAATATTCTTCCCAAAAATTAGGTAAATATTGTTCAATATCTACTATTTTCATAAAATTTACCAAAAGAATTTAATTATTTAAAAAAAAAATTTAATAAAATTCTACAAAAACTTTTAATTATTTTCAAAAAATAATAAAAATTTCACAAGAATTTCATTAATAACAAATTTTTTTTTATAAGTTTCTTCGCAATCATTCAACTATTTTCATAAATAATGAAATTTTTACGGGGATTCAATTATTTTCGTAAATAATAAAATTCTTTTTAGGAATTCAATTATTTTCAATAGAATTTTAATCGAATTCCTCGAAAAAATTCTTAAAAATTATATTAAAATTCGTCCAAAGAATTTGATGATTTACAAATTTGTTGATAAAATTTTTAATAGGAATTAAATTCCAAGAAACATTCAATTATTTATTTTTGTATTTAAATAATTGAATTCTGGTAGAATTTTCTCATAAACATTGATTTAAAAATAGACTTCAGTTAAAATCTTAGATTATAATAATTGAATTCTTTCGAAGAATTTCATTAAAATTTTTAAAATAATTGAATTTTATCGAGACATTTTTTTAAAGTGTCTTAAAAATAATTGAATTTCTATCAAAAAAAAGTTTTATCAAAACTTTTTAAAATGTTTGAATTTCTGCTAAAATTCTGATATTTTTGAAAATAATTGAATTCTTGCGAAGAATTTTTTATTAAGACTTTTGAAAATAATTGAATCTTTGCAAAGATTTTTATTATTTCACGAAAATATTTAAATTCTTGCGAAAAATTTTATTAAAATTTCTGAAAGTAATTGAATATCTGCTAAGAATTTTGTTATTTTCGATTTATGCCAAGAATTTTATTAAAATTTTTAAAAATAATTGAATTCCTGTTAATTTTTTACAAGAATTTAATTTATTTTGAAAATTTTAATAAAATTCTTCGCAAGAATTCAATTATTTTCATGAACAATAAAATTCAATGCAGAATTTCAATTATTTTATTTATTTTTAATACAATTTTAATCGGATTTTTCGAAAAATGTAATTATTCTTAAAAATGTTATTATATTTCGTTAATAGAATTCAATTATTCGAAAATTTGTTGTTAACGATTTTTTCTGGGAATTGAATTTTAAGAAACGTTCAATTATTCAATAAATTATTTATTTGCATTTTTACATTTAAATTTGTATTTAAATAATTGAATTCTAGAAGAATTTTTTAATAAAGATTGATTTTCATTTCATATAAATGAATTTCAGTTAAAATTTTAGATAATAATTGAATATTGAATGCAATAGAGCGTGAATTTTAAAAAATAATTGAATTTTGTAATTAATTTTTTTGAAAAAGTTTAATTGAGTTTTTTTAATATTATTTTTAGTTTCTATTTTCTAATATTTATTAAATTAAAGAATTTACGAATAATTGAAATTTCGTAAAATTGAATATTGTAAAGAAATGAATTTCAAAATTGCCAAAGAACTTTTTCGAAAATTTAAAAAAATAATCGAAGAATTTTAGTTTTAAATTCTTAAAAATAATAATTGAATTGCCAATGATTTTAATTATTATAAATTATTTTTATTAATAATTATTATTAATTTTATTAATTCTTATAAAACATGAAGAAATCGATGACTTCGAGTCGAAGACTCGGAGTTATCGATTTCTTCATGTTTTATAGTTATGAAAAATTGAATTTCTAGTTTTATAAGTAAAATATTCTCTTATTTGATTCGGACTGATTCTATTTTTGTCAGTTGGTCCGTTAATGGTCGGTAATTTTTAATTTTTGGTCTGTTAAGTCCGTATTCTTAAATACTTTCACTGCTTCGAGCCCTGATATTTATATATATAATTTTTATAACAGTGATTAGAATTATAATAGAAGAAAATCTCTGAAATCTAGTTTTCCAATTTTCTAGTGCGCGACTAATTTTCTCGTCACATTATATGCTAATAATACTAATTTGAAAAGTTATATAGTACATATATCCCTCCCTCCTTTTCTCTCATTCTTTATGTATATTAGTTTGTAAGTTCAGCTGTTGTTGTTTTCGTAAAGATGTATCTTTAAGCATGCCATTTTCACCTGTTATTAGGAGAGAAATAGAGAGTAGTTGACTCAGTAGCTTTAAAGACAACTATCGCAGTCGTTGTCATTACTGCGAGGGTTCGAGAGAGGAAATTTATGATTCTCCAATATAGTCATTATACACAGGATTTTCAAACTCCTGTCTATTTACTGTATAGAAAATTCGTGATGTTTTCACTTTTGGGGTTTTGCTTTTAGAACGGAAACAAACCAAAAATATATAAATATTTTTTCTTAATTCTTAAGGAGTATATAAAAGTTAAAAGAGAATAGAAATAATAGGAGTGGGGGTAAGTATTTTACTGTGAGAAAAAATTGAAAATTTATTACAATGGGAAAAAAAGTATGTGTGTTTTCCTGTAAATATTTGTATTTTACAAATATTTTTTTTACAAATAAAAGTTCTTTCTAATCACAGTTTTTCTAAGGATTTAAATTTAAAATTGAGACAAAAACTTTAAACAATAAAATAATAAGTAAATGGTATCAAAAGTCAACGTCTTCAGGTAGACATCAATTTTCCTTTCCCTTTATAAAAAATACATCGAAAATTGTTTAAATAAAATAAAATTTTAACATAAAGATAGTTTTAAATAAAATAATTATTTAATCATTATAATGATTAAATATTTATTTTAAATAAAACTATCTTTATGTTAAAATTTAATTTTGTTTAAACGATTTTTTATGTATTTTTTATATTAAAGGAAAATTTTAATTACTAAAAATTTTTAATAATTCCTACACTGCAATTGTTTGTAAAAATTGTTTAAATAATTATAAAAATTATCGCAAAACACCAGTTTCATGAAGAGAAAGTTTAATCGCAATAATCTAAAGTAAAATTTATGAAGAAGCAAATTACTTTTAGACATAACTAAAGTGCAATTGTTTATATAATTTGTTTATTAAAATGATAAAATTATTTTAGACATATCTTCGTCTAAAGTGTAATTGTTTATATAATTTGTTTATAAAAACTTTTAAGCGTAAAAACAATGTTTTTACTACTTACACACCCCCAGGCATAAAATTTTAAACAATATTATTAAAAATTTGTTAAATATTAATTTTTTTAATAAATTTTTCCATCATTTTTGCTCTAGAAAGTGTAAATAATGGCAATTAGAATTTAGAAATCAAAAAACTATTCTCAAGAATTATAATTAAATTCTTGAAAACGATTCAATTATTTTCAAAAAATATCATAAATTCAATTATTTTTAATGTCTAGTATTTTCTTAAAATTTTGCAAAAGGATTCAATTAAAAAAAAAAAATTGATAAAATTCATCCAAAATTCAATTATTTTCATAAATAATAAAATTCTTCTCATGAATTCAATTATTTTTGAAAATTTCAATAAAATTCGTAGCAACTATTCAATTATTTTCATAAGTAAAGTAACAAAATTCGTGGCAAGATTTCAATTATTTTTAATGAAATTTTGCAGGAATTGCTCAAAAAATGTAATTATTCTTAAAAATTTAATTTCAATTCTTCAAAAAACTAAATTATTTAAAAAAAAGGTTTTTTTTAAATTCTTTGGAAGAATTCAATTATTTACAAAAATATTAGAATTCTTCACAGGAATTCAATTATTTTCAAATACTTTAATAAAATTATTCGCAAGAAATCAATTGTTTTTAAATACAATTTTAATTAAAGTTTTTTGAAATAATTCAATTATTATTCTTTTAGATTTTAATAAAATTCATCACAAGAATTCAATTATTTTCATAAATAATAAAATTGTTCTCATTTCAATTATTTTTGAAAATTTTAATAAAATTCTTAGCAACTATTCAATTATTTTCATAAATAATAAAATTCATCACAGGATTTCAATTATTTTTAATACAATAATTTTACATATAGGAATTGCTTAAAAGATGTAATTATTTCTTAAAAATGTAATTTCAATTCCTCGAAGAAATCAATTCTTTGGAAGAATTCAATTATTTACATATAACTATTATAATTTTTCACAGGAATTCAAATTATTTTCAAATATTTTAATAAAATTCTTCGAAAGAATTCAGTTATGTCAATAAATAACAAAATTATTCCCAAAAATTCAATTATTTTGAGGCGTTTTAATAAAATTTTTTGCAAAATTCAATTATTTTCATAAATAACAAATATTCATCACAAGAATTCAATTATTTTCATAAATAATAAAATGGTTTTTAGAAATTCAATTATGTTTATAATAATAAATATGGCTTTTTAGGAATTCAACTATTTTCATAAATAATAAAAAGCTTTTCAGGAATTCAATTATTGTTAAAAAAAATTTAATGAAACACCACGCAGACATTTAATTATTGTCAAAAATAATTTTAATAGAATTCTTTGTCAAATTTAATTATTTTTAAAAACTTTTCGAAATTCAATCCTTTTAAATAACTACTATTTTTCTCATAAAAATATTTCCAAACAGAATTCAACTTTTTGTTAAAATGTTGGTTAGAATTCAATTCTTTTCATGATTAATAGAAATTTCTCAGGAATTCAATTTATTTAAATTATAAAATTTGCATAAAATTAGTCGAAAGAAATGAATTATTATTTAAATATTTTCATAAAAATCTACACAAGAATTAAATTATTTTTATAAATATTTAAATTCTTTCATGTATAATATGAAAATCGTTGGAGGAATTCAATTTATTATCATCAGGATAAGAAATATGTAAATATTTTTGATGAAAATTAGAAAAAAGTCAGGTAAATAAAATTTATAGAATGATAGAATTTTTGACAGTTTTGTGAAGTGTCTAAAACGAGTTTTTTTTTTTGTCGTCAAGTTTAATTTTTCGATAAATACTTTTTACTACACTATTTTTTTAGTTTCAAAGTTACTTTTTGCTACTTTTTAAAAATTAATTATCGTGTGCGAAATCTGTGTTTTCAAAGAGCAGATAAAAAAAATTTATATGATTTTATGGTTAGCCATTTTTTTTTCTAAAGTCATACAAAATTAATAATTATATAAAACAAAAATTAATAATAATATGTTAACAAACAATAATTTACTTTTTAAATTCAAGTTTAATCATATTACAGAAAATAAATTTTTGTCTTAGCTGCACGAAAAGTATGTCATTTCGGGCACTTAAAGTGGGCGCAAAGTAACTGATTCTCGCCCGGGGCCGGGGAAGCGGGCGCAAAAGTTCTTTTACGCCCGCTGACGTCACACAAGCGGGCGCAAAAGTACTTTTGCGCCCGCTTCATCTAGCCCGAGCGGGCGCAAAAGTACTTTTACGCCCGCTTCGCTCGTGCCCTCAATGCCATACTTTTCATGCAGTTAGGACAAAAAATTATGTTCGCAACATGGGCGCAAAGGTGATTACGACTTTGGCGAGATCACCTATTTTGCGCCCTTGATACGATAATAACTATTTACTCTTCATCTCGGAATTAAATTTAAAACCCTCTATGTACCTTCACAACTCTTCATATAATTCGTCACGAAAATTGATTTTTTTCAAGTGTTTCTTTAATTTTCCTAGAGTATATTGAACTTTTAAAAATAAAAAAAAATTTGAACAAGAATCACGTATAAATTTTTTTTTTCACTCGCAGAGGACGTGGAGGATTAAGATTGAAAAATTGAAGAGAGAGAGAGAGAGAGAGAGAAGGAAGCTTCAGAAAAATAATTACCACCTGGATAATACTTGGGATAACAAATTTCAGTCGACTTTATTTTTCTTTTAGGGGCACATTTAGAGAAAGGGGGAACCCCCTTCTCGTTTAATGCATTCTACTGGAGCACTTGCTTCTAGAGAGGATGCACCGGTGTTGAGGATGGAAAAAAGAAAGGGGAACAAACACTCGTGCTGTGCTCAAATTTCGAGGGAGGGATATTTCATTATATACAATATACCATCGCATCGAGGAATGGTAGAATGGTACAGCTTGTGAACACTCGTGTCATTCTCTGGTCCAACACCAATCGACGCAGGGTGTATGTTGGGTGGAGGAGGAGGAAGAGAGAGAGAGAAAGGTGAATCACATATTATATACCTATATATCTACTCGGCGAGGAACCATCTACTTTCTTTCACTTCTTCTCTCCTGATCGTAATAGTATATATATTTATATATATATACATTTATATATATATATATATATATATATATATATATATATATATATATATATATATATATATATATATATATATATATATATATATATAGATATACATAATATATATATATACCAACACTTCGTATCGCGTTTCGTTTTATTCTATTATAGTTGCCATTTTTATAGTTATTTTACTTTTAACTTTTGTTAATAATAAAATAATGAAAATTCTGTCAATTTTTGCAATTAAAAAACTTAATATAGTGCAATAATATTTTTTTAATATATATAATGCGAGTAATTCTGTTGAAAGTGCCCTTTTTGATGATGTCCTGATCAATTTAAAACAATATCTGTTCACTAATAGTTATTGACAAGTTTTATAGTGAAAATTTTTCGTTTTATTAGAGTATTATTAGAAAAGAAGATTAAGCACTTTTATATTGAAGAGAATTCATAAAAATGATAAAATTTAATATCATATATCTTCAAAGTTATTTTTTACAATGAATGAAATTTTAGTTTATTAAATTTTTTTTTAACTATATAAAATATGAAGAAATCAATGACTCCGAGTCGAAGACTCGGAGTTATCGATTTCTTCATATTTTATAATAATTAAAGATGACCAAGTAATAAAATCATTATTTTATAATATATTTATAAGAACATTATACTTCTTCAAAATTATTTTCATTATTTCAATTCAATTATTATTTTCAAAAAATTTTTAACTATAATTTTATACTTTATATCTATTATTTTTAATAATTTTCGAAAAAGTTCTTTGACAATTTTCAAAATCATTTCTTTACAATATTCAATTTTACGAAATTTCAATTATTGGTAAATTCTTTAATTAAATAAATATTAGAAAATAGAAACTAAAAATAATATTAAAAAAAACTCAAAACTTTTTCAAAAAAAATTAATTACAAAATTCAATTATTTTTTAAAATTCACTCTCTATTGCATTTAATATTCAATTATTATCTCAAATTTTTAACTGAAATTCATTTTTATGAAATGAAAATCAATTTTTATTAGAAAATTCTACTACAAAATTCAATTATTTAAATAAAAAAAAAAAAAAAAACAATTTTTGAATAATTTCATGTTTCTTGAAATTCAATTCTCATAAAGAATTTTAGTAACAAATTTTTAAATAATTGAATTCTTTTGTCGAATTTTATTAAAACTTGCATGAAAATTATTACTTTTTTCAAGGAATTCAATATTTTAATTGTATGAAAAATAATTGAAACGCTGTGCGATGAGTTTTATGAGAATTTTCAAATTCATTCGTTTACAATTCAATAATTTTACAAAAATTTCAATTATTCGGAAATTCTGCAATTAAATATATATTAAAAAATAAAAACTTGAAATAATTTCAATAAAAATCTTATATTAAACTTTGAAAAAGAATTAATTCTACAGAATTTTTTCTCAAAAATATGAAAAATTAAGAATTTCAATGATTTTAGTTTGAAACTTTTTCAAAATTTAATTATTTCTATAAAAATCCACGTTATAATGCTTTTAATATTTAATTATAATCTAAAATTTTAACTGAAATTCATTTTTAAAACCATTTTTTATTAGTAAATTCTATACGAGAATTTAATTATTTAAATACAAAAATAAATAATTTACTATAATTTCATGTTTCTTGAAATTAAAATTCTCATAAAAAATGTTATCAACAAATTTTTTAAATCATTAAATTCTTTGGACGAATTTTAATAAAATTTTTAGGAATAATTACATTTTTCGAGGAATTCGATTAAAATTGCATTAAAAATAATTGAAATTCTGCAATGAGTTTTATTATTTATGAAAATAATAATTGAATTATTGCGAAGAAATTTATAAAAAAATTTGTAAATAATTGAATTCCTGTAAAAATTTTTATTATTTATGAAAATAGTTGAATGTTTGCGTAGAATTTTATTCAAATTTTTTTTTAATAATGGAATTCTTTTGGAAAATTTTATTAAAATAGTAGATTTCAAAAATTTTTTTATAAAATTCTTGTTAAAATTTCAATTATTTTCAAAAATTTTCCTCCAATGCAATGATTCTCAATATTTACTATTTTAATAAAATTTTCCAAAAGAATTCATATTTAAAAAAGATTTTTTGATAAAAATCTACTCAAACATTTAATTATTTTCATAAATAATGAAAATTTCACAAGAATTCAATTATTTTCGTATAAAATTTTTTACCGGAATTCAATTTTTTTTTATAAATAATAAAATTCTTTTTAAGAATTCAATTATTTTCATAAATAATAAAACTTATAGCATAATTTTAATTATTTTTAAGTTAATACAATTTTAATCAAATTCCTCGAAAAATGTAATTATTCTTAAAAATTTTATTAAAATTCGTCAAAAGAATTCAATTATTTTGAAATTTCTTGATAAAATTCTTTATGAGAATTCAATTTTGAGAAACATTTAATTATTCAATAAATTATTTATTTTTGTATTTAAATAATTGATTAATTAATTAATAGAATTTTTAATTAGAAGTATGAAAAATTCAGATTATCAAAGATTTTAATTTGAAAACTTTAATTTGAAAATTTTAAATTTGAAAACTAATTTGAAAACTAATTTGAAAAACTTTAATTTGAAATTTGAAAATTTAATTTGAAAACTTTACAAAATTCAATTATTTTAAAAAATTGCAATTATTATAGTAATTTCTCCAAAATTCATTTATATTATCTAAATCTTTCATTGAAATTAATTTTTAAATAAATTTTTTTAGAAAATTCTCCGAGAGTTCAATTATTTAAATACAAAAATAAATAATTTTTAAATAATTGAATTCTTTCGCAGAATATATAGAACTTTTAAGAATAATTAAATTCTTTTGAAGAATTCAATTTAAACTGTACTGAAAATAATTAAAATTCTGCGATGAGTTTTATTATTTATGAAAATAAATGGAATTATTGTAAAGAATATTGTATATATATAAAAGTATATAAAAGTATTCAAATTCTATTTTTAATAATTGAATTCCTGTGAAATTTCCATTATTTCATAAAATAATTGAATATTGCTGTAAACCTTTGTCAAAATTGTTTTTAAATAATTGAATTCTTTTGCGGGAAATTTTATTATAAAATTTATTGAATTAAAAAAACTTTTTAAAATTAATAATTGAAATTTTGCCATGATTTTTTTTTCAAAGTTTCGTTAATAATTGAATTTTATTACTTTTAAAAATAATTGAAATTTTGACAAGAATTTTATTAAAATTCCTGAAAATAATTGAATTTTGTCGAAGAATTTTGCTATTCATTTATATATAAAGATAATTGAAATAAATATGTTGACGACAATTTTTCTTAGATTTTTTGAAAATAATTGAATTTCTCCGAAAAATTTTATTAATTTTGAAAATAATTGAATAATTGAATTGAATTGACTCTAAAAAAAAGGTAATAATTTAGTATACCAATTTTGGTACTAAATCGTAATTTTGTTCTATTTTAATACTGAAATCAGATCCAATTTAGAACCTTTATTTTACAGTGTACGCGGAGAATTACCCATTTATACTATTAAAGTGATAAAATTGCTTTAAAAAATAATCCTAATACTTATATATATATATATATATATTGGTATATACGAGGTGGCTTTGCAGGTTTTCATTATATTAAGATTCTTTGGTATCGGTTTTCACTTTATATATAGTATACGTCTATATATACACATATATATATGGGTATAAATGAAGTACAATAAGGGATGGTGAGCCACGATCATCACTCCCCAAAAATCAGGGTGGCATTCAGAAGTTATAATGTAAACCGCGAGGCCAGTAAGCGAGCAAGTGTTCCTCCGTGACCAATGAGCGCTTGCACGCATGTGTGCACTTCCCAATGCGATATTAATATCACGATTATCATCTACGTATTATCGACCAACCCCTATATACCTATATATACATCAAACCCCCTGGTTGTACGGTGGTTCAAATATAAGTTGCCTTCATCCCCCTTTGCAACATTTTCCCTTTGACCTCACCCCCTCCTATATTCTTGTTGCAAGGTGTTCCCTCAACTTTTTTTTCGCCAACATTTTTTAAACGTCGCCAAAATGCCTAAAATTTGTTAAAATCGAGGGAAACACACTATTTTTCATTCTTTTCCATGTCTTTTCAATTCTACGATAATTGAAAAAACACTTTTCGAAATTCAAGTCTAGCAACATTTTTGGATATTATCATTACAATATAGGGTAGGGGGCCCCAAAGTGGACACCCATCTTGTGTAATTCCTACACGGTATTAATAATTAATAATATATGCCCTGAAACTGTATCTCCTTAGCTAACTTTTAAGCGAAAAAAAAATTTTATTTTACTAAGGAAAATAAAACTTAGGCGACTTTGGAACAAAAGCTGAAATTTTACTTTAAAAAAAAAGTGGCCCCAAGGTGCGTCCACCATTCAAAAATTCACTGAAAAATTAAAAAAATAGTTGCAAAAATCAATTTAGGGTAATTTTATTTGAAATGTATTGTTTTTGGTTTATAATCCAACAGAATCAATTGTTGCAAACTCTTATTTTTAGCTTATAAGAAGCAATTTTAAAATCACGGTAAATATAGTAAGGTGTTAAAATAACACCAGAATGGATTAAAATAATATGTAACAGTTTAATCCCTCTAGGATTAAAATAACACCAAAAAAGATTAAAATAATCCATTTTGGTGTTATTTTTTACTATGAATGAAATTTGGGACGCATGATTATTCCCCAAATGTCATTTTTCCGAAATGTCATTTTACCGAACTGCACTTTTGCGAATAGTCATTTTTGCGAAAAGCCATTTTTGCGAAATGTCATTTTCACGAATAGTCATTTTTGCGAAAAGCCATTTTTGCGAATAGTATTTTTTGCGAAAAGTCATTTTTACGAATTTTCATTTTTGCGAATTGTCATTTTTGCGAATTGTCATTTTTGCGAATCGCCATTTTTACGAATTGTCACTTTTGCGAATCGACATTTTTACGAATTGTCACTTTTCCGAAAAGTCATTTTTGCGAATTGTCATTTTTGCGAAAAATACAATAGTAAACTTGTAGTATATATAGATTCACTATTGTATTTTTCGCAAAAATGTCAATTCGCAAAAATATCTTCTCGGAAAAGTGACAATTCGTAAAAATGGCGATTCGCAAAAGTGACAATTCGCATAAATGACATTTCTCAAAAATGACAATTCGCAAAAATAGCTTTTCGCAAAAATGACAATTCGCAAAAACGACAATTCGTAAAAATTACTTTTCGCAAAAATGGCTATTCGCAAAAATGACATTTCGTAAAAATGTCGATTCGCAAAAGTGACAATTCGTAAAAATGGCGATTAGTAAAAATGTCGATTCGCAAAAGTGACAATTAGTAAAAATTACTTTTCGCAAAAATGGCTATTCGCAAAAATGACATTTCGTAAAAATGTCGATTCGCAAAAGTGACAATTCGTAAAAATGGCTTTTCGCAAAAATGACAATTCGCAAAAGTGCAGTTCGGTAAAATGACATTTCGGAAAAATGACATTTGGGGAATAATCATGCGCCCCATGAAATTTTACTTTGAATCAAAGACCAACTTAACAATTTGTCAAAATTCGACGAATTTAGCTTTACCAGGGACAATAGTTAGTTAGTAACTAATTTACTAACTAACGAGCTAACTGACTAAATTTCTAACCATCTTACTAACTAACATACTAACTTACTAACTCACATACTAACTTACTTTCTAACTAACTTGCAAACTAAATTACGAATTAACTTACTAACTTATTAACTAATTTTCCAACCACCTTACTAACTAACTTACTAACTAATTTCTTAATTAACTTACCAATTTCTTAACTAAATTACTAACTTATTAACTTACTAACTTACTAACTAACTTATTAAATAACTAACTTAGTTACTAACTAACTTACTAACTAATTTATTAATTAACTTACTAATTTCTTAACTAAATTACTAACTTACTACCCAACTTACAAACTAACTACCTTACAAACTTAATTACTAATTAACTTACTACCTTACTTACAAACTTACTTACATTATAACTAACTTACAAACCTAATTACTAATTAACTTATTAACTTACTAATTAGCTAACTAACTAAGTAAGTAACTTACTAACTAACTAACTTACTTAACTGACTTACTAACTAACTAGTTAACTTCGTTATGAAGTAACATAGGTACTATTAATATCTTACTAAGTTTGTAATTTAATAAGTTAGTAAGTCATTTAGTGAGTTACTAAGCTAGTTAGTAGGTTAATAAGTAAGTCAGTAAGTTATTTAGTAAGGCAGTTAGTAAATTAGTTAGTGAGTTAATTAGTAAGTTAGTTAAAAAATAATTTTAGTAAGTTAATAAGTTAGTTTGTTAAAAAATTAGTAAAATAGTAAGTTAGTTAGTAAGACAGTTAGTAAGTTAATTAGTAAGTTAGTAAGTGAGTTAGTTAGTAAGACAGTTAGTAAGTTAATTAGTAAGTTAGTAGGTGAGTTAGTTAGTAAGTTAGTCAGGAAGTTAACTATTGAGTTAGTTAGTAATTAATTTTGAAGTTAGTAAGGTAATTAGTAAGTTAGTTAGTAAGATAATCATTATGTTAGTTATTTAAAAAATTAGTAAATTAGTAAGTTAAAAAATTAGTAAGTAAGTTAGTAAGTTAGTAAGTTAGTTTGTTAATTAGTGAGTGAGTTAGTATATAAGTTTGTAAGTTAGTTAGTAAAGTAGCAGCAAGTTAGTTTGTATGTTGGTTAGTTAGTAAGTTAATCAGTATGTTAGTTTGTAAGTTAATTAGTAATTTAGTTAAAAAATTATTTTAGTAAGTTAATAAGTTAGTCAGTAAGTTAGTCAAAAAATTAGTAAGTTTGTTAGTAAACAGTCAGTAAATTAGTAAGTATGTTAATTAGTGAGTTAGTTAGTAAATTATTTAGTAAATTAATTAGTAAGTTAGTTAGTAAGTTAATTAGAAAGTTAGTTAGTAAGTTAATTAGTAAGTTAGTTAAAAAATTATTTTAGTAAGTTATTGAGTTCGTTAAAAAATTAGTAAGTAAGTTAGTAAGTTAATTAGTGAGTGAGTTAGTATATAAATTTGTAAGTTAAAAAGTAAAGTAAGTTAGTTAAGTAAGTTAGTAAGTTAGTTAGTAAAGTAGTAGTAAGTTAGTTAGTATGTTAGTTCGTAAGTTAATCAGTATGTTAGTTTGTTGTAAGTTAATTAGTAATTTAGTTAAAAAATTATTTCAGTAAGTTAATAAGTTAGTCAGTAAGTTAGTTAAAAAATTAGTAAGTTAGTAAGTTAGTCAGTAAGTTAGTTAGTAAGACAGTCAGTAAATTAGTTATTATGTTAATTAGTGAGTTAGTAAATCAGTTAGTAAATTTATTAGTAAGTTAGTGAGTTAGTTAGTAATTAATTTTGAAGTTAGTTAGTAAGGTAGTTAGTAAGGTAGTTAGTAAGTTAGTTAGTTAATAAGTTAATCATTATGTTAGTTATTTAAAAAATTAGTAAATTAGTAAGTTATTTAGTAAGACAGTTAGTAAATTAGTTAATAAGTTAATTAAAGAGTTAGTTAAATAATTAGTTAGTAAGTTAATTAGTTAGTTAGTTAGTTAGTGAGTTAGTTAGTTTGTTAGTATGTTACTTAGTTAGCTAATTAGTAAGTTAGTAAGTTAGTTAGTAACATAAATTGTATAATTGACAAATAGAAATCATGCAAATTTTTTTTTATTTCTTTTGAATAAGAAAATAAAGTTTTGTTAAAAATTGTTGTTTATCAAACAAAAAAAAAATTAGATAGTATAGATATATAATCTGTTATTATTTATCCTTCCACCCTATCACAAAAATAATATAATTTATTCAAAAAAAATTTATCTACTAAAATAAAATTGTTTAAATTATATTAATTTAATAAGAAACATTATTTTTTAAGTTTTTACACGCGCGAATTGTTGCTAGTATTAAATTATTAAATAAACAATAAGCTAATTAATAATAATATTAAATGAAGGTCAAGTAATTAATGCATAATAATTGATAATTATTTATTAATAAATACTTAACAATAAAAAGTTGAAATATATATCTTTCGAAAATTTATAAATTTTTTTCCTTTTGTCACCGCATGGTCATTAACTTTTATAGTGAAAAATTATTATTAACAGGTCGTAAATTATATATTATACTTATGTAGTTTAGTGATTTTAATTTTGATGGATAATAAAGATCCATGAGCGTGAGGGATGTCCGGATATAAAATATATAGAAGGAAAATTAATAATACATCTCGCAGTCGTGGAGAAAACATTATTTTAGAAAGCCACAGCAGACTTTTGACACTTGCAGAAGCGCGACGAATCACCTTTATGGTACAATGCTGCTCCCCGCAAAAACAGTCATAATTCAGATTTGTGCGTGCGTGATTGCGTTATAAGGGAATGGAGAACAATAAGATTCTTATATATGTACTTGTGTCAAAAAAGAAGAGAGAGAGAGAGAGAGAGAGAGAGGTCCCCCTTTTCTCGTATTTTCACCCCTCGGAAAATTTTATAAATGTGGGCGTTCCAACTTTAATTAAGCATCAATTCTTTTCTCTTTATTAATAATATCATCATTTTTGTCGCATATATTCTATTTGTTAAAGTTACAAAATAATTTTATATTTTTACTTGAAAATCTTTTTTCCCGGCAGAGTCAGGGAAATCAGGGAAAAGTTAGGGATTTTTATTGAAAGTACTGTAAAAAATTAAATGTTTAGAATTTATAAGAAAATTCTGAATTTTTGTGTCTTTTTGTTTCCATGAAATTACCACGAATTCTAAAAAATCCCCTAAATTTTTTCTATTTCTGATGAGAATAATTTAATTCAAATAACTTAATTCCATTGAAAAACTGCCATAAAGTTATTACTTATAAATCATTTAATGAAGTATTACTTTGAAAAATTTTAATTTCAATTCTGTTGAAATTAGTTTCATTTAATTATATCAAAAATTGTAATGCAATTCTTCAAAAGAATTCAATTATATTGATAAGTAACGAAATTCTTGTCATAAATTAAATTATTTTCAGTTATTTTAATAAAATTCTTTGCAAACTTCAATTATTTTATAAAATAACAATATTCATCACAAGAATTTAATTATTTTCAAAAGTAATAAAATTTTTCGCTGAAATTCAATTATTTTGAAAACTTTTTTTTTAAATTCTTAAGATTTCAATTATCTTTATAAATAGCAAAATTCTTCTCAGAAATTCAATTATTTTCAGGAATTTTAATAAAATTCTTTGCAAAATTCAATTATTTTCAAAAGTAAGAAAATTTTTCGCTGAAATTCAATTATTTAAACATTTTTTTTTTAAATTCTCAAGATTTCAATTATCTTTATAAATAGCAAAATTCATCTCAGAAATTCAATTATTTTCAGGAATTTTAATAAAATTCTTTGCAAAATTCAATTATTTTAATAAATATCAATATTCACATTTATTTATTTATTTATTTATTAATATTAATTCCCGCATTCAATTATTTTCATAAATAACAATATTCTTCACAAAAATTCAATTATTTTTAAAAAATCTAAAAAAAATTGTCAACATTTCAATTATCTTTATAAATGAATAGCAAAATTCTTCTACAAAATTCAATTATTTTCAGGAATTTTAATAAAATTCGTTGCAAAATTTCAATTATTTTCAAAAATTTTTCTGAATCCAATGATTCTCAATATTCTACCTAAAAGAATTCATCTATTAAACAAAAATTCTGATACTTATTCTACACGAACATTCAATTATTTTCCAAAAAAAGAAGAATTTCACAGGAATTCAATTATTAAAAATCTTAAAAATAGAATTTGACAGGGAGTCAATTATTTTCATAAATAATAAAACTCATTGCAGAATTTCAATTATTTTTAATAAAATTTCAATCAAATTCCTCGAAAAATGTAATTATTCTTAAAAATTTTATTAAAATTCTTCGAAAGAATTCAATTATTATTTAATAATCTGTTGATAAAATTATGTATAAGAATTGAATTTTAAGAAATATTCAATTATTCAATAAATTATCTATGTTTGTATTTAAATGATTGAATTCTCGTAGAATTTTCTAATAAAATTTGATTTCAAAATAAATTTCAGTTATAGTTTTATAGATAATAATTGAATTTCGGAGAAAGTTACTAATAATAGCAATTTTTAGAAATAATTGAATTTTGTAAAGGTTTCAAATTAAAATCTTTGAAAATCTAAATTTTTTATAATTTTAATTAAAAATTCTATGAAACTAATTTTTTCCAAAAAGCTTATACCCAATGGGAAATTTACAACTGGCGTAGTACTGCGCCAGCACTGGCAGCACTGGCGGCAAGGCTGAGAGCCAGCACTGGCATGGCACTGGGATGATAACGCCGTCTGGCGCTGCCGAAGTACTGTCTGTCAGTGCTGCCAGACAGCGCTGGCGCAGCACTGGACCAGTGCTGGCTGAGAATATTGCCGCTATAAATGCCGTATTGTTATTAATTAGTCGTAAATTAATAATTATAAATAATTTAACAACAAAATGGTAAATAATATTAATAAATAGTTATTATTCATAAAATATTTCTCTTCTTAAAGAAATTGTATTAAAGATGGAGACTAACAATGGATATAGTAAATGAAGTAGAAAAAAATTGTTTATAACATTTAAAAATTAAATAATAAACAATTACAGTAAGTGTGCATTAGATTTTCATATTTTAGTACCTAACGATTGGAATCTAGAAATATCGCAAACCTATGAAAATAAACAAAATTGCTGACGAGGGGATTCGAACCTACGACCTACGGACTAACAGACTAACGCTCTAACCACTATGCTAACGACACATGTGTACAGAAAATTATTAATATCTCAGTATCATTCAGACATAAAATTATTCAGTCAAAGATGAGAAAAAAATAGGGATACGTTAGAAATAATAAATTGAAGTAAAATAAGTTAAACTAAATTTTTAATAATTAAATTAAATTACTTTATTTATTGCATTTAACATTTTACGTAATTCTTAAATTACGTGGTAATTTTTTAATAATTTTTTATTCATAGTAAGAAGTATAATAGTATTTTAATAGGAACCAAATTATTATTGAGATTAAAGTTTAAATTTTGTTTATAATTTTAATTTGTTTAAATAATTTATTATTTACAAAATTAGACAATTGTGTTAAATTGTTATTATTAAATTTAATAAGAATAAAAAATGAACAACTGAAAAGCAAAATATTAATTTTTTTCAATAAATTTATATTTATAAACATTTATAAACTTTTTTTATAATTTTTTTCAAGTTTATGTCAAAAAAGCAATGTTGGCAAAGAGCGTTGTGAACAATTTTTCTATACTCAGCCAGCACTTGCCGCCGTGGCTTGTCCAAGCTTTGGCGAAACAAGAATTCTGTACTGCGCCAGCACTAATTGTCGAGGCTCGGCTAGACTACGCCGAACAATCGTCTGAGTACTAAGCCAGTGGTGAACATCGGCACTACACTGGCATTTCCCATTGGGTAATAGAAATTTTTTAAAATTATTGCAAATTTTTATTTTCTATTGGTAATTGAAGAATTTCCGAATAATCGAAATCACGTAAAATTGAATTATAAACAAATAGATTTAAAAAGTCTTAAAGAAGAACTTTTTAAAAAGTTCTTAAAAATAATTGATTTAAAGAAGAATTTTATTTAAAAATTCTAGAAAATAATAATTGAACTAAAATGATGAAAAAATAATTTTGAAAAAGTTACAGTAACAAAATTCTTATTATTGTAATATAAAAATAATGATTTTATCACTCGGTCATCTTTAATTTATTATATAAAACATGAAGAAAGCGATCACTCCTAGTCGAAGACTCGGAGTGATCGATATCTTCATGTTTTATAACAAATATTTTTATTAAATATTGAATTTCAAAAGGTTTGAATTTGAATTTTTGAAAATCTTAGTTCCCATGAAAAAAAAATTATTATTTATTTAAAAAAGAAGTTATTGATGTTTTCGAATAATTTTACAATAAAAGAAATTCGTAATTGTAATAGAACATTTTTTTGAGTATCTAATCATTTTTAGAGTGAAGCAGAATATTCTTTAGGGTGAAGGAAAAAGTCAAAATTTTATCTGAAAATCAGGAAAAAACAAAGTTAAATTTTTGTGTCAACCTTGCTAAGATTATTATATTTTATTAGATAATTATTTAATCACAGATATAATTATTATTATATTATTTTCAAAAAATGTAAATAATAAAATTATATAAATATATCTATAATAAGGATAAAAGAAAAATTAAAGAAAATTTTTAAAAAAGTGTGTTTAAATGACAAATTTAAAGATATTTAAAAACCACTTTAGTCGGGGATTCACCATAAATTATATTTTGTAATAATACAGTATTCAATGTTTGTAAATATAATAATAGACGATTCAAAGAAAGAGAAAGAGAGAGAAAGAGAGAGAGAGAGTTGTTGATTTGTTTAGAGGAATTTTTCGATAAAGTTATTTATTCTATTTGGACTTTTAGGTCACGTGGCGTCGACATATTGTTCAGTCTCAGTGGCAACAACACCATGTAATACGACACGTGACCACACGAACCCCATGAGTGCTCTATTGCCAGCCATTAAGAACTGTTTACTTGATTTTAAGAGTCAATTCACTTTCAATATGTACACACATTGTATATTGAAAGAAAAAATAATAAAATAATAAAATTAAAAAAGTAAAGCAAAAATAAACAGTAAATATATCTAATAAATAAATAATAAAACTGTAATGAAAATAATAATAATAATAATAATAATAATAACAACTTTAAGTAACAAACAATAATAAATATTAAAACAAATTAAAAAAAAAATTTTTTTAATTTTTTTATGTAGATAAATAAACATAAGCCAATAAGCCACAATAATAAAAACATCTTTTCTCTATAAAAACAAAAAGTAAACGAAAATAAATAATATTCTAGAATTATAATTAAATTTCTGTTGCTTCAAGAATCAAACATAAATCTCAAAATTAGGTCAACATGTTAAGTTGCAAAATATAAAGTTTATCCATATATACATTTTACAAGAATATAAATTTTTCTAAACTATACATATCATCAATCAATTAGGTCAAAAGTCAAGCTGAAAAGAAATTCTTTAAAATTAGGTCACAATTCATAGGTCAAACCGCAAAAATAATCTAAAGATATATATATATATATATATATTTCTAAATATACACCGCTCTGAATATAGATCCAGAGTCGAAACCAAAATTTAAAAATAGGTCAAATGTTAAGTTACATACATATAAACAACAAAAATTAGGTCAAAATTTATTGGTCGATTTCGGTCGATTTACAAATAAAAACAAAAAAAATTTTAAACAAATTTAACAAGATCAAAAATAAAATAAAATTTAGGTTAAAAAAAATTATTCCATGATGGTCAATATATTCAAGTGGTCAATAGTTGAATATAAATAGAAAATTTTGTCCACGCCTGTAGGTCAATCAGTAAGCATAATTTTAAAAATTTTGCCAAATTTTTAAATAAAAATATTTATATAATTAAAATATTGTGTCAAATATCAAATTGTGTAAACTTTAAAACTAAGTCATAAATGTAGATTTTTTATATTATAAAAATTTAAGCTGTTTTAGGAAAATTTAGTTTTGGTAAATTTAGGTCAAGATTCGTAGGTCGAACAGGAAACGTATAACCAAAATATGTTTTGTACACATACTACAAACTTGAATTTAAAATTAGGTCAACATAACCTCAAAATTAGGTCAGAATTCGATTCACACACGAATCCTTCAAAAGTAGGTCAAGATTTTTAGGTCAAAGTAGAAAACATAACTAACAAATCTTATTTTATTTCTTTAATCGTATGGTTATAGGTCAAGAACTAATTAGGTCAATTAGGTCCATAACTTGCAAATTAAGACAAATCTAAGAGGTCAAAATTTTAAACTTAAACTTCAAAAGGTCAAATATTCTACCAACTTTTACTTAAAATTAGGTCAATATGTGTAGGTCGGTAAACGAATATAACTTCAAAATTAGGTCAATAGGTAGGTAGGTAAACATAACTTCAAAAATGTGGCCAAATAATAAATGAAAAACTCAAAATCTTTCTAAATTCACATTCTACAAACATTATCTAAAAATTAGGTCAATTTGACCCAAATCTGTGATTAGGTAAAAAAACCAGAATTAGGTAGGTATGTAGATTACAAGGTTATGTTTACAACTTGACCTATGAATTTTGAACTAATTTTGAAGGCTACGTGTCTGAATGGATTTTTGACCTAATTTTGATTAGGTGATAATAATGATAACCATCCCTTCCAAACTAAAAAAAGACCTAAGAGGGCAAATTTTAATACGTAACCTTCGAAATCAGGTCAAAATGCTAAGGTGAACTAAAAATCTTCCAATTTACATTCTATAAACATTTATTCAAAAGTAGGTCAATCATAGGTCAATCGGCGAACATAAATTCCGAATTAGGTCATAATTTGTAAATTATATTGTAATAGACATGTTAAATACGTTAAAATTGTAAAAAATATTTTTTCTTTTAATTAAATTACTTTAATTTAATTTAATCCTCATAACAATGGGATATCTTGAGGATATCCTCAGGATATCCTGAATAAAATGTAGAATATCCCAAAAAAGTCCACAGGATAACCTAGAATATCCGAAGGTTATCTATAGACTATCCAAACCGGGTTGAAAGATATTTTTGTGATATCCTTATGATGTTTGTAGGATATCCTCAGGATATACGAAATATATTTGAAAATATCCTCAGGATGTACTGAGAATATTTTAAGGATATCCTCAGGATAGGTTGATAATATTTAAAGGACATCCTCAGGATATACGGAGAATATCTCAAGGATATCCTCAAGGAAATACGGAGGATTAACTTATTTAATTTAAAATTGTATTTTAATTTCTAGGATTACTTTATATATATATATATATATATATATATATATATATATATATATATATATTTGTTATGATGCTATCCTAAGGATATCTTAGGATTAATATAAGGATTCCTGCGATAACTTAGGAATGCCCTTAGGATTTTTTTGGATGTCAAGAGGATATCTAATGGTTATACTAGGGACATCCGAAGGATATCATTATGATATCGTAAGAATAGGATCCAAACTGTCGGTCTCTAGGATATACTAAGATTATTCTAAGGATATCGTATGGACATCCTTAATATATCTTTAGGATATTTTTAAGATATCTTCAGATCATCCTTGTATATCTTTAGGATATAATTATATAATTGTTCTATGGATATCCTTATGATATCTCTAGGATAACCCCAGTATATCTAAAACGTCAATCTCTACGATTTCCTAAATTTATTCTAATGATATCTTTAGGATATTTTTAAGACATCTTTAGAATATCTTTAGGATATCGATATATTTAGGATATCCTTAGTATATCTTTAGGATATTGTTATGATACAATTATATAATTTTTCTATGAATATCCAAACCGTCGGTCTCTAGGATATCATGAAATTATTCTAAGAATATATTTAGGATATCGTTAGTATATTATATATTTTTAGGGTATTTTAAAGATATCTTTAGGATATCCTTTCTATATCTTGATTATATTTTTAGGATATAATTATATAATTGTTCTAAGAATATCCAAACCGTCGGTCTCTAGGATATCCGAAAATTATTGTAAGGATATCATTATAATATGCTTAACATATTTATAGGATTTGTTTAAGATTTTTTTAGGATATCCTTAGTGTATATCTGTAGGATTGTTTAAAGATATCCTCAGTATATCTTTAGGATATTTTTAATATATCTTTAGGATATTTTTAAGATGTCTTTAGAATATCCTTAGTATATAAGGAATATTTAGAATATTTTTATGGTATAATTATTTAAGTTTTCTATGGATATCCAAACCGTCGGTCTCTAGGATATCCTAAAATTCTTCTAAGGCTATCTTTAAGATATCCTTAGTATTTCTTTAGGGTATCCTTAGTATATCTTTAGGGTACTTTTTAATATAACTTTAGGGTATCCTTAGTATATTATCTTTAGGTTATTTTTAGGATATAATTATATAATTGTTCTAAGGATATCATTATGTTATCTTTAGGGTAACCCTAGAATATCCAAACCGTCAGTCTCCAGAATATCCTAAAATTATTCTAATGATATCCTAGGGACATCCTTAGTTTATCTTTAGGATACCCTTAGCCTATATTCAGGATATCCTTAGTATAGCTTTAGAATATTCTTAGTATAGATTTAGGACATTTTTGGATATAATTTTATTATATAATTGTTCTAAGAATATCCCTATAATATCTTTAGGATATCTTAATGATAACCCTAGGATATCGAATCCGTCGATCTAAAGGATATCCTAATATTATCCGTTGGATATCTTAAGGGCATCCCTAGGATATCCACGGGATGTTTTTATGATACCCTGGGATATCCAATGCTGTAAGGGAATTAATTTCAATTAATTTAAATTGCAAATAATAATTTACGCAATGCATTGTAAAATTTATGCAATAATTTATATTTATTTATTTTACTCTCATGTGATGGCAAAATTAAAAAAGAAAAGAAAACCTGTCTCCTTCAATCATGGTATTATATTAGATCAATCATAACAGGATGAAATTTTATGGAGGGCATTGATGTTGGTACAGTTTTAAAAAGCCACTCACCCTCTTTTAATTCTCCTTAGGTGACCAAAAGAGCGGACACAGCCGCAATATATATTTTTCAAGGGTGCGAGAGAAATAGGGGGAGTGGGGGGGATTCGTCTCTCTCTCTCTCTCTCTTTCTCTCTATATTGTATTGGATTAATTTAAGCATCAGGGGTCGTAGTTTGCAACCACATTTCAGAGGCCTCGGTTATATATATTATGTTCACAAAACTTGTGTGCCAAGTGAATCGTGTTTTAGTTATAAGGGAGAAAAATGGGGAAGAGATGAGAATGTCACATCCATATCAGAGTTGGGATATGAGATGCAAAGGGGGGAACTAATACTATTTTGTCACGTGACGCTCATGTCACCTGCCTTTGCACACGTGATTTTTCTAATTCAAATACCAAACAACACGAGATCTTTAACTTATAACAATATAATTGTATTGTATTATTATAATGCTTATGAAAAGATTTCAAAACCAAAGTGAAAGAAAATTATGGATTTGAATATATATAAATTAATAAAAATAAGAATAATAAAAATTTAAAGGAATTTACAAATTGTTGTTTTTATTAAATGATGATAAAATTGTTAGGAGATACCTTTTTAGAAACTTACATTTTTGGAGAATCAAAAGATTCGATTTTCAGTCACGGTCCAACCCTGGCTATAAGGGGTCGATTTCGAATTTCATTTTCATTTTTTACTTTCACAGATTTCTATTTTTACTTTCACTTTGACAGTTTTATATTTTCACTTTCATTTTTTCAGATTTCTATTTTTACTTTCATTTTTACAAAATTTCTATTTTCACTTTCACATATTTATATTTTCACTTTCATTTTCACTTTTAGTTGGAAAGATTTATATTATACAATTTAGTTTGTTCACATTTTTAGATTAAATATCCACAGCTTATAAACAAGACCTTAAAAGAAACAAAAATAAAAATATGTAAAAAGTAAGAAATGAAAGATAAAAATATATTAAAGTGGAAATGAAAGTGAAAATAAAAAGTTTTAACAAAATACTGCAAAGTGAAAGTGGTTATAGAAAAAGTTTCGTCAAAGTGCGGAAGTAATAATGTGACAATAAAAAAGTTAAAAAATATAATTCTATAAAAAAAAGTGAGAATACAATTCTATCATAATTATAAGTGAAAATAAAAATGTATCAAAGTAAAAGTGAATGTGAAAATGAAAGTGAAAATATAAATGTCAAAGTGAAAGTGAAAATTTGTCATAGTGATGGTCAAAGTGACAATAAAATGAAAATAAAAATCTGTCAAAGTGAAAGTGAAATCGAAAGTAAAAATAAAATCTGTCAAAGTGAAAATGAAAATGAAAATATAAATTTGTGAAAGTGAAAATATAAATCTGTCAAAGCGAAAGTGAAAATGAAAGTGAAAAGATAAATTTTGACTTTCAGAGTGACCACTTTTTTCATAAAAAAGAATTTTTTTAGAACTAAAATAGATTTTTTTCAAATAAATATTTTATTATTATTATTTTGGTGGCATTGGGGAAGGTGCATGAGGTGCTTCGCAGTAACCTGCGTTTTATACCTAAGCCCTTTATTAGCCCAAGCAAACCAAAGTCGAATCCTGAAACTCCTAGATCGATGTCGCACGCCACATCTAGCGAGAGCAAGTCCATCGACCCAAGGAAGCGCCCTAGAGAGTATGAAGGTCCGGAGACTGATTCTACTGTGACCACTCCCAAGGGTAAGAGGGTTAAAAGCAAAGAGACCAAGGCAAACCCTACTGCTATGGAGACGGAGGTGAGTAAGACTGCTTCGGCCAGGGTTGCTTCTTATTCGGAGGCTACTGTGGAAAATAAGCCTGAAAACGAAAAAGACTTCGAAACCGTCTCCATTAGGAAAAGGGAGGCCCGTAAAAGAAAGGCCTTGAAGAAAGCAGAAGAGAGGGAGAGACTTCAGAAGCGCCCCCCCCCCCAAATTAGAACCACGGAGGCAATAAAAATTTCGGCCCGGAATCCAGAGAACTACTATGATCTTATAAAACTGGCAACAACTTCGGTAAAGCCAGAGGAAACTGGCACCGAGATTCTGAAAATTAGGAGAACTTTTAAAAAGGAGGTTCTTGTTGTGGTCAAAAAGGGGGGTGAAACTTCAAAGTTCGCTGAGAAACTTACCTCCGTCCTTTAGGATGTAATTATTTTCAAAATTTCTGATAAAATTATTTACAAAATTCAATTATCTTCAAAAGTAAGAAAATTCTTAACAGAAATTTAATTATTTTCAAAATTTCTTTTTAAATTCTTGTCAAAATTTCAATTATGTTTATAAATATTAAAATTCCTCTGCAAAATTCAATTACTTTTAAACATTTTTGAAAAAATCTATTCAAAATTTCAATTATCTTTGTAAATAATAAAATTCTCCTCTGAAATTCAATTATTTCTAAAGAATTTTAATAAAATTCTTGTCAAAATTTCAATTACCTTTAGAAATAATAAAATTCATCCTCGAAATTCAATTATTTTCAAAAGTAATAAATTTCTTGGCAGAAATTAAATAACTTTCAAAATTGTTTTTTAAATTCTTCTCAAAATTTCAATTATATTTATAAATATCAAAATTCTTCTGCAAAATTTAATTACTTTTAAACATTTTTGAAAAAATCTATTCAAAATTTCAATTATCTTTGTAAATAATAAAATTCTCCTCTGAAATTCAATTATTTCTAAAGAATTTTAATAAAATTCTTGTCAAAATTTCAATTACCTTTAGAAATAATAAAATTCATCCTCGAAATTCAATTATTTTCAAAAGTAATAAATTTCTTGGCAGAAATTAAATAACTTTCAAAATTGTTTTTTAAATTCTTCTCAAAATTTCAATTATATTTATAAATATCAAAATTCTTCTGCAAAATTTAATTACTTTTAAACAATTTTAAAAAATCTGTTCAAAATTTCAATTATCTTTATAAATAATAAAATTCTCCTCTGAAATTCAATTATTTCTAAAGAATTTTAATAAAATTCTTGTGAAAATTTCAATTATCTTTATAAATAATAAAATTAATCTTAGAAATTCAATTAATTTCAAATATAATAAAATTCTTCTCTAAAATTCAATTATTTTCAATTTTTTTTTAAATTTCTCGTTAAAATTTTAATTATCTTTATAAATAATAAAATTCATCGTGGAAATTTTTTTTATTTTCAAAAGTTCTGATAAAATTCTTTGCAAAATTCAATTATCTTCAAAAGTTAAGAAAATTATTCACAAAAATTAAATTACTTTCAAAATTGTTTTTTAAATTCTTCTCAAAATTTCAATTATATTTATAAATATCAAAATTCTGCTGCAAAATTCAATTACTTTTAAACATTTTTAGAAAAAAATCTGTTCAAAATTTTAATTATCTTTATAAATAATAAAATTCTTCTCTGGAATTCAGTTATTTGCAAAAATTTTAATAAAATTCTTGTCAAAATTACAATTATCTTTGTAAATATCAACATTCTTTTGCAAAATTCAATTACTTACTAATGTTTTATAAATTTCTTTCCAATAGTTCAATTATTTTCATAAATAATAATATTCATCACAAGAATTCAATTATTTTCAAAATAAATAAAATTCTTCGTAGAAATTAAATTATTTTCAAAAAATTTTTAAAAAATTGTCAACATTTCAATTATCTTTATAAATGAATAGAAAAATTCTTCTACAAAATTCAATTATTTTCAGGAATTTAAATAAAATTCGTTGCAAAATTTCAATTATTTTCAAAAATTTTTCTAAATCCAATGATTCTCAATATTCTACCCAAAAGAATGCAATTATTAAACAAAAATTCTGATACTTATTCTACACGAACATTCAATTATTTTCCAAAAAAATAAGAATTTCACAGGAATTCAATTATTAAAAATCTTAAAAATAGAATTTGACAGGGAGTCAATTATTTTCATAAATAATAAAACTCATTGGGGGTCGTCCATATACCACGTGGACACTTTTAGGGGTGGGGGGGGTTAAAAAAAGTTTAAAAATGTCCACGATCCCATGTATTTTTGTGTCCACAAGGGAGGAGGGGGGGGGGGTAAAAAATCTTTGAAAAACTGTCTACGTTGTATATGGACGACCCCTTGCAGAATTTCAATTATTTTTAATAAAATTTCAATCGAATTCCTCGAAAAATGTAATTATTCTTAAAAATTTTATTAAAATTCTTCGAAAGAATTCAATTATTATTTAATAATCTGTTGATAAAATTATGTATAAGAATTGAATTTTAAGAAATATTCAATTATTCAATAAATTATCTATGTTTGTATTTAAATGATTGAATTCTCGTAGAATTTTCTAATAAAATTGGATTTAAAAATGAATTTCATTTAAAGTTTAGATAATAATTGAATTTCGGAGAAAGTTACTAATAATTGCAATTTTTAGAATTAATTGAATTTTGTAAAGGTTTCAAATTAAAATCTTTGAAAATCTAAATTTTTTATACTTTTAATTAAAAATTCTATGAAACTAATTTTTTCCAAAAAGCTTATAATAGAAATTTTCTAAAATTATTGCAAATTTTTATTTTCTATTGGTAATTGAAGAATTTCCGAATAATCGAAATTTCACGGAAAATTGAATTATAAACAAATGTATTTAAAAATTCTCAAAGAAGAACTTTTTGAAAAATTATTAAAAATAATTGATTTAAAGAAGAATTTTATTTAAAAATTCTAGAAAATAATAATTGAACTGAAATGATGAAAATAATTTTGAAAAAGTTACAGCAACAATATTCTTATATTGTAATATAAAATAATGATTTTATCACTCGGTCATCTTTAATTTATTATAAAACATGAAGAAAGCGAGTGATCAATTTCTTCATGTTCTATAACAATTTTTTATAAGTTATTTAATTTTAAAAAGGTTTGAATTTGAATCTTTTGAAGAATTTCAATTCCTATGGAAAAATGATAATTAAATATTTATTTAAAAAAGAAGTTATTGATGTTTTTGAAAAATTTGAAAGAAATTTGTAAATAGATGTAACAGAACATTTTTTTATTCAAACTTTTTCCTTTAAATTAAAAAAAAAATTTTTTAATTTCATTCGCATTTTACTAAAAAAAATCTCGAATAAGTCGATTAGTTGCATTTTTTCACAAAAATGTCGAAAAAAGTCACATTTCCTTATAGAAAAGTCGAAAAAAGTCGAAAAAGTCGCACAATCCGAGCCCTGAACTTTCATAGAAAAATGGTCCAATTTCCAATAATTTTCACCTGCAGAATGAATAAGAAAGAAGGGTTATTTTTAACATTTAAATAAATTTTAAAAAATATTAAAAGAAAAATAAATAAAATTACTATTAGGTTCTTTAAAAATTTTCTACCGCAAAAAAAAAAAGAAAGAAGAGAAAATAAAAATATGTCGTCACGGTTAAAATTTGTATTCTTCATTCATTTTTGAATTGCCTGCAATGTTTAGGGAAATTAAGGAAACAAGTTGTTGACTGTATAATAATTTAAACTCGAGGTAAAAGCATTAGAAATTTTTGGTGATGACCTCCTCTTGCTTTTAAACACCAGTGAACCCGCTGACTACCAGCGACAATCAAGATTATATGGAAGAGTATTTGTAATAGAACAATGACAAGGATTCCTTTCGCTCATTTCTCTCATCGGTAAGTTTTTCTCCTGTGGACATCTTGACGAGACGTGCCTGATGACACCGGGGGTGGTGGCGTCGCCGTTTACCGACACCTTAATGTTCATTTTATTATCCTCTCGCTTTCTCTCCTCTCTCTATACCTATATAGTTACTCTCTCATTCATTTTTTTTTTTTTTATTTTATTTTTTCTTCTCTCATTCATTCTCTCTTATTTTACCTATATGAGGGTTACCACAGGTCAGGGAAGTCAGGTCAGGGATTTTTATTAAAAAAGTACTGGAAAAAATTTAATTTTTAGAATTCATGAGACAATTGTAAATTTTAGTGTCTTTTTTTATGGCCCCATGAAAAGTATGAAATTACCATGAATTCTAATTAAATTTTTTCTATTTCTGGCAATAATTTGTAATAATAATAATATTATAATAATAATTTAATAATTTAATAATTTTTTTTTATTAAGGGTTACGACAAAAAAAATACAGAAAAATACTAATAATAATAATAATAATAATAATAATAATAATAATAATAATAATAATCATAATAATAATAAGAATAAAATTATTACTTAGAAATTATTTAATAAAAAATTTCAAAATTAATTGAATTTTAAAAGAGTGCTGCGTTTACAATAATTCATAAATAGATCAACTTCCAAAGGTTTTCATTTGAAATTTTAAAAAATTTGAATTTTGAATGAATTTCATTAGAAATTTTCAAAAACTTAAATTTAGAAATATTTTAATAATATTCAAATTCTTCTGAAATTAGTGTAAATTTTTTAAATTTAAAAAAATGGATTTATAGAAAATTTTTTGTTAAAAACACTAAAAAAATTAAATTTTGGAAAAGTTACAAATTATTGCAGAAATAATTACAGAAATTCAATTATTTTTGATAAATTATAACAATAATTCAGTTATTTTCATAAATAATAAAATTCTTTTCAGGAATTCAATTATATAAATAATAACACACGTCGCAAAATTTCAATTATTTTTAATACAATTTCAATCAGATTCAATAAATTATATTTATTTTTCTATTTCAATAATTGAATTCTCGTAAAATTTTCTAATAAAAATTGATTTAAATATGAATCTTAGTTAAAAACACTAAAATAATTGAATTTTGAAGAAAAGTTACAAATGATAGCAGAAATTCAATTATTTTTAAAAGTAATAAAATTCTTCCCAAAAAATCAATTATGTTCATAAATCTTTTAAAAATTCTCGTCACAATTTTAATTATCATTATAAATAATGAAATATTCTTCTCCAAAATTTAATTACTTTAAAAAAATTTAATAAAATTCCTTTGCAATAATTCAATTATTTTCATAAATAATAAAATTCTTCTCAGGAATTAAATTATTTTTTTGAAAATTTTAATAAAATTCTTAGCAACAATTCAATTACTTTCGTAAATAATAAAATTCATCACAGGATTTCAATTATTTTTTAAAAGTAATAATTTTCTTCTTGGAAATTCAATTAATTTTGAAAGTACTAAATTTTCTTCTTGGAAATTCAATTATTTAAAAAAATTCTAATAAAATCGTTCACAAGAATTCAATTATTTTCATAAATAATAAAATGCTTTTCAGCAAATAAGCAATTCAATTGTTTTAAAAAAAAATTAATAAAATTGTTTTCAGAAATTCAATTATTTTCAAAATTTTTTTTTATAAAATTCTCGTTAACATTTCAATTATCTTTATATAAATAGCAAACTTCTTCGCCGAAATTCAATTATTTTCAGGAATTTTTATGAGATTCATTGTAAAATTCAATTATTTTCGTATTTTCAGGAATTTTAATAAAATTAATTGCAAAATTCAATTATTTTCAAAAGTAAGAAAATTCAATTATTTACATAAATTTTAATACAATTCATGGCAAAATTTCAATTATTTTCAAAAATTTTACTTAATTTAATTTTTATCAATATATTCTACTATTTTAATAGAATTTGCTAAAAGAATTGAATAAGTAAACAAAAATTTTGATAATATTCTACACAAACATTCAATTATTTTTCTAAAAAATGAAAATTTTACAAGAATTCAATTATTTAGAATAGAATTTGTATAAATTTTATCGAAAAAATCAAACGATTTGAAATTTGGCGTTAAATTCATCACAAGAATTCAATTATTTTCAAAATTATAATAAAATTTTTTGCAGAAATTCAATTATTTTTAAAAGTAATAATTTTCTTCTTGGAAATTCAATTAATTTTGAAAGTAATAATTTTCTTCTTGGAAATTCAGTTATTTAAAAAAATTCTAATAAAATCGTTCACAAGAATTCAATTATTTTCAAAATTAATAAAATTCTTCCCAGAAATTCAATTATTTTAAAAAAATCAAAAAAAAAATTGTAGTCAACATTTCAATATTATCTTTATATGAATGAATAGGAAATTCTTCGACAAAATTCAATTATTTTCAGGAATTTTAATACAATTCATTTCAAAATTCAGTTATTTTCATAAATAATAGTTTTCATCACAAGAATTCAATTACTTTCAAAAGTAACAAAATTCAATTATTTTCATAAGTAATAAAACTCATCGCAGAATTTCAATTATTTTTACTACAATTTTAATCGAATTCCTCGAAAAATGTTATTATTCTTAAAAATGTTATTAAAATTCGTCAAATGAATTCAATTATTTCAAAAATGTTGATACAATTCTTTATGAGAATTCAATTTTAAGAAACATTCAATATATATTCAATAAATTATCTATGTTTTGTGTTTAAAGAATTGAATTCTCGTAGAATTTTTAATTAAAAAACTGATTTAAAAATAAATTTTAGATTAAAATTTAAAAAAATAATTGAATATAACTAAACCATTCATTTGGAGAATTTACAAATGTTTAATTATTTTCAAAAGTAATAAAATACTTCGCAAAAATACAATTATTTTCAAAATTTTTAAAAAAAATTCTCGTCAAAATTTCAATTAATTTCATAAATAATATAATTCTTCTCCGAAATACAATTATTTTCAAAAAATTTTAATAAAATTCCTGGCAAAATTTCAAATATTTTCACAAAATTTCCTCTGCTCAATCATTTTTAATATCTGCTATTGCAATAAAATTTTCACACAGAATTCAATTATTTAAAGAAATTTAAGTAAAATTCTACGCAAACATGTAATTATTTTCATAAATAAGAAAAAATTTCCCAGGAATTTAATTATTTCCTAATTTTTGTTATAAATTTCTTCGCAATATTCAATTTTTTTTTATTAAAATTTTTTTAGGATTTCAATTATTTTTAATTCCTTGAAAAATGTAATTATTCTCAAAATTCGTCGAAAAAATTTAATTATTTAAAAACTTGTTTATAAAATTCTTTATTAGAATTCAACTTTTAAGAAACATTTAATTATTCAACAAATTATTTCGTTTCGTACGTAAATAATTAAATTCTCGTAGAATTTTCTATAATTAAACATTTAAAATTGATTTGGAAATAAATTTTAGTTAAAATTTTAGATAATAATTGAATATTAAAAATAATATAGCTGGAATTTTTAGAAATAATTGAATTTTGAAAATGTTTCAAAGTTATTCAGTAACAAATTCTCTAGAATTATAATTATTTTAAAAAAGTCAAATTGAATTTTTTTTTTTGAAGTTATAATTAATTAATTTTTTTATTTTTCAGTACAATTTTATTTTAAAAATATTCAAGATTCTTAAAATTTATTGAATTAAAATTTCTTAGAAATCCAAATATTTCATAATTTCAAATAAACTTGATTAAAACTTAAATAATTTTTTTTTCACGTAATTTAATTATTATTATGTAATTTCTTCACAGCACTCAACAGTTTAAGGAATTTATAAGTTTAAAAAACTTTATTAAATTTAATTATTTTTTAAAATTGAAACTTTATTTAAGTAATAAAATTTTTCTCTGAAATTCAATTATTTTCAATTATTTTCAAAAATACTTTCTTCAATTCAATGATTTTCAATATCTGCTATTTTAATAAAATTTTCCAAAAGAATTCAATTTATTACTTAAAAAAGCTAAAATTTAATAAAATTCTACGCAAGCATTTAATTATTTTCAGAAATAATAAAAATTTTACAGGAATTTCAATTATTTATGTACAAATTTTTTATATGTAAATTTTTATATAAAAAATTTGTAAATAATTGCGAATAATTCCTGTGAAATTTTTATTATTTCTGAAAATAATTGAATTATTGCGAAGAAATTCGCAAAAATAAAATTTTTAATCTTTTTCATGTCAATTTAAAATAAACTTTATAAAAATTATTTTAGAATTTAAATATTTACAGCAGAAAGAAAAATTTAAGGCAATAAAGTTTAAAATTCATTGCGATATTATGAATCAAAATTTTTTATGGTGAAAAAAAATTTTCTAGAAGAAATTAAGTTTTTTGTTTTTTAAAAATAAATATTTTTGGACATCAAAAAATATAGAATTTTTTTGTAATAATTTTCAGAAGTTTTGTTATATTGCCATAGTATTTTTGATAGCATTCCCTGAAATTTCCTGATTTTCATGACTTATGACTTTTTTTAATTTTGTATTAAAAAAAAGAGATATTAAAAATTAAAATAAATTTTAATTATTATAATAATAAAGGGCCATCCATTAATTACGTTACAAATTGGGGGGGGGGGGTAAAAAATCTACAAAATAGTAACGAGGGGGGAGGGGTCTAAAAAATCTGAAAAATTGGTAACGTAGTTTATGGACGTCCCCTAATAAATATTAAATTTAATAAATATTAATTAGTAAATATTAATTATATAAATTATTTGAAAACTTGAAAGGAAATTTAAAATTTAATTTACCGCAATATAAGTTTAGCACGTGCACGGAATTTCTCATTCTCATTCTTTAATTATTTCTTTTTTTTCTCTCACTATTTTTCTGACACTTTATATTTTCTTTCTTTGTCTTCCTTTTCCATTCTCTCTTGCATTCTATTTCTCTCCGGGGTACTCGTAATGATATTTTTCGAAAATGTAAATATATATTACCAGACTATTGTAAACTATTTGCGTGATTAAAATCTCTTGTCATTACTATTTCATTTGTGGCATTTCTTGTATATTTAGAAGTACGCCTCATTTAGAATTTTTGCACCTGTCCGTTTCTAATCGCAGGTTTTCCACAGGTTCTAAGGTAATCTAATAATAGATCATCGTTTACGATAAGATACTTGCGGGATTTTCTTTTAATGTATTTTCATATTTCATTTGTCACAGTAGTTGCATTAGTTCAAAGTAATTTTTTTCACATTAATGATTTACTTTTTAAAGAAATAATTATATTATTAAAATTTTTAAATAAAGAAATTTCAAAAAATTTCTTTTTAAAATAATTCTTTATTTTTTAATTTTTTATTGTAATTTTTTTTTTATTATAATTATGGTTTCTGAATCATTTATATTATTAAAACTATTTGTCTAATTAAATTGTATTAAAATTACATTTATTGTAGAAAAATGTTAAAAGAAGTTTTTTTCTACTGTAAAAATAGAGGAGGGGGGAATTCTAATAAAAATCTCAAAAGAATCTAGAATTTAACAAAAATTATTATTTAAATTAAAAATATTTTTATACAAATTCTTCACAATTTAATTATTTTCACTAATAATAACATTTTTCAAGGAAATTCAATTTTAAAAAAAAATTCATAAAAATTCTAAGCAAGAATTCAATTATTTTCATAAATAATAAAACTCATCGAAAAATTTCAATTATTTTTTTTTCATACTATTTCAAATTAATTAATCGGAAAAATTCAATTATTTTCACAAATACCTAAAGTTTTTCACAAGAATTCAATTATTTAAAAAAAATAATTTCTTCATAATATTTAGTAGATATATATTTCCAAAAAAATTAATTATTCAACAAGGTTTTTAAAATTCTTATGAAGAATTCAATTATTTTTAAAAATAACAAAATTTTTCACAGAAGATCAATTCTTTTTAAACATTTTAATAAAATTTTTTGCAATAATTCAATTATTTTCATAAATAATAAAATTCTTCTCAGGAATTCAATTATTTTTGAAAATTTTAATAAAATTCTTAGCAACTATTCAATTATTTTCATAAATAATAAAATTCATCGAAGGATTTTAATTATTTTTAATGCAATAATTTTACATATAGGAATTGCTCGAAAGATGTAATTATTCTTAAAAATTTATTTTCAATTCCTCGAAAAAATTAATTATTTAAAAAAATGTTTTTTTAAAATTCTTCGAAAGAATTCAATTATTTACAAAAATATTAGAAATTTTCACAGGAATTCAATTATTTTCAAATATTTTAATAAAATTGTTCGAAAGAAATCAATTATTTTAAATACAATTTTAGTTAAATTTTTTTTTAAATAATTTAATTTTTCTTTTAGATTTTAATAAAATTTTTCACAAGAATTCAATTATTTACATAAATAATTCTTCGAAAGAATTCAATTATATCGATAAATAACAAATTATTCCTGAAAATTCAATTATTTTGAGGCATTTTAATAAAATTCTTTGGAAAATTCAATTATTGTCATAAATAACAATATTCATCACAAGATTTCAATTTTTTAAAAAAATTTTTGTATAAAAATCTTATTTGTAAGAATTCAATTCTTTTTATAAATAATTCTTCGAAAGAATTCAATTCTGAAGTAAAAAAAAATTATTCCCGATAATTCAATAATTTTGAAGTATTTTAATAAAATTCTTATGAAGAATTCAATTATTTGCATAAATAACAAAATTATTCACAGAAATTCAAAGCATTTTAAAAAAAATTTTCGCAATAATTCAATTATTTTTTTTATAAATAATAAAATTCTTCTCAGAAATACAATAATTTTTGAAAATTTTAATAAGATTCTTAGCAATTATTCAATTACTTTAATAAATAATAAAATTCATCGCAGGATTTCAATTATTTTTAGTACAATTTCACAGGAATTGCTCGAAAATTTTTTAAAAATTTAATTTCAATTCCTCGAAAAAATTAATTATTTAAAAAAATGTTTTTTTAAAATTCTTTGTAAGAATTCAATTATTTTCAAAAATATTCTAAATTTGCACAGGAATTCAATTATTTTCAAATATTTTTAAAAAATTGTTCGAAAGAAATCAATTATTTTAAATACAATTTTGATTAAATTTTTTTGAAATAACTCAATTGAGGCCTTGGATCCAATAACTCGCCCGACGCTCGGAGACTCGCGCTAATGCCAGTCGGGTAGCAGTGAGTGGCCCAGAGGCGCTCACTGCTCACTGACTGGTAGTTGCGCGTTCCTCCGAGCGTCGGGCGAGTTATTGGATCCAAGGCCTCAATTATTCTTTTAGATTTTAATAAAATTCTTTCGAAGAATTCAATTATTTACATAAATAATTCATGGAAAGAATTCAATTATTAAAGATAAATAACAAAATTATTCGCGAAAATTCAGTTATTTTGAGGCATTTTAATAAAATGCTTTGCAAAATTAAACTATTTTCAAAAATAACAATATTCATCACAAGAATTCAATTATTTTTAATAGTAATAAACTTTTTCTTGTCAATTCAATTATTTTAAAAAATTCTAATAAAAAATCGTTGTCAAAAATTCAATTATTTTCATAAATAATAAAATGCTTTTTATGAATTCAATTATTTTCAAAACAATTTAATAAAATACCACACAGACATTCAATTATTGTAAAAAATTTTAACAGAATTCTTTGTAGAATTTAATTATTTTTAAAAACTTTTTGCAATTCAATGATTTTCAATATCTACCATATTTTCATAAAATTTCGAAACATAATTCAATTATCTAAAAATTTTTCGTAACAATCTTTTTAAGAATTCAATTCTTTTCATAAATAATAAATATTTCGCAGGAATTCAATTATTTAAATTAGAGAATTTGCATAAAATTAGTAGAAGGAAATTAATTATTTAAAAATTTTTATAAAAATCTTCATAAACATTAAATTATTTTTGTAAATATTTAAATTTACTAACTTTTTTTCATCTACTTTTTGCTACTCTTTTAAAATTAATTATCAAGTGTGAAGTCTGCTTAATTTTAAATTCAAAACTTGAAATCAATTTTTAGGTCCAAATGGTCAAAAATAATATAATTTTATTTATAAAAAAATTTTTTCCTCATTAATTAAGAAATTGAATAGGTATTGAAATACTGAAAAAATATTGTGAAAAAAAAATTGAAATCCAATATGTTAAACATATAATATATTGCAAACCATAAGATTTTTTTCCACCGACTTTCGATTTTTATCATTAAAAAAATATTTAAAAGATGATTTACGAAAAAAGATATTTCTATACACAAGTTTTCCAAATTTTCTCAAATGACACAAAGTAATTTACTTATAATTGAAAATTATTATCGTTTTTTGATTATACATTCGTCATAATTAGTCAAAACAAAATTCACAAAGATGACTAATTTTTTTCACGCTTTTACAAATTATCGGATTTATCACGTTAAAAAAGAGGCCAAAAAAAAAAGAAACTTTTGCGAGAGAAAAGCTTTTTTTTGTAATTAAGGTACCGTAAAAAATCGTTTTTCGGAATTATTTCTTTTATCTAAAAAAAAATAAATTACCTTCTGCTCATTTTAGTCATAAATCCTATGCATTTATCCAATGGGAAATTTACAACTGGCGTAGTACTGCGCCAGCACTGGCAGCACTGGCGGCAAGGCTGAGAGCCAGCACTGGCATGGCGCTGGGATGATAACGCCGTCTGGCGCTGCCGAAGTACTGTCTGTCAGTGCTGCCAGACAGCGCTGGCGCAGCACTGGACCAGTGCTGGCTGAGAATATTGCCGCAATAAATGCCGTATTGCTATTAATTAGTCGTAAATTAATAATTATAAATAATTTAACAACAAAATGGTAAATAATATTAATAAACAGTTATTATTCATAAATATTTCTCTTCTTAAAGAAATTGAATTAAAGATGGAGACTAACAATGGATATAGTAAATGAAGTAGAAAAAAATTGTTTATAACATTTAAAAATTAAATAATAACCAATTACAGTAAGTGTGCATTAGATTTTCATATTTTAGTACCTAACGATTGGAATCTTGAAATATCGCAAACCTATGAAAATAAACAAAATTGCTGACGAGGGGAATCGAACCTACGACCTACGGACTAACAGACTAACGCTCTAACCACTATGCTAACGACACATGTGTATAGTAAAGTATTAATATCTCAGTATCATTCATACATACAATTATTGAGTCAAAGATGAGAAAAAATAGGGATACGTTAGAAATAATAAATTGAAATAAAACAAATTAAACTAAATTTTTAATAGTAAGAAGTATAATAGTATTTTAATAGGAACCAAATTATTATTGAGATTAAAGTTTAAATTTTGTTTATAATTTTAATTTGTTTAAATAATTTATTATTTTCAAAATTAGACAATTGTGTTAAATTGTTATTATTAAATTTAATAAGAATAAAAAATGAACAACTGAAAAGTAAAATATTAATTTTTTCAATAAATTTATATTTGTAAACATTCATAAACTTTTTTTATAATTTTTTTCAAGTTTATGTCAAAAAAGCAATGTTGGCAAAGAGCGTCGTGAACAATTTTTCTATACTCAGCCACACACTAAAAAAAAAGTCTTACTTTCAGCCTCTTTTTGAGGCTGAATTTAAGGTGTAAACGGAGTCAGCCCCGTTAGACAAGGACAGACTTATGTGAAATACATGGGCTGAATTTAAGGTGTAAACGGAGTCAGACTTTTTTTTTCCAGTGCAGCACTTGCCGCCGTGGCTTGTCCAAGCTTTGGCGAAACAAAAGTTCTGTACTGCGCCAGCACTAATTGTCGAGGCTCGGCTAGACTACGCCGAACAATCGTCTGAGTACTAAGCCAGTGGTAAACATCGGCACTACACTGGCATTTCCCATTGGGTACCTAGAATTATTAATCGATAAAAAAAAGAAATTAGTGAAGACGTACATTTTAAATTTTAGGTCAAACTCTTAGGTCAAAATTAGTGGTCAGGACCTATAAAAAACAAGTTCAAACAATTGTTAGATTGTAAAAAATTTTGAAAATAGGGTAAAAAAAATTTTAATTTTTAAAATTTAGGTCAAAATAATAGGTCAAATAATGGTTAAATTAACATAATCTCAATCAGGTGAGTAACTCCTTATAACTGACAAACTTGATACTTGATTTCAAATTCTAGTAAAAGAAACAAAATTTCAAGAAAAAAATTTAACTTTTTATTTTTATTGACCTAAAATTTAAGTCAAAATATCATAAAAATTTTAATATGATTGTGAAAAACGGACAAAAAACGCAATTCAATTAACAAACTTAAATATTCAAAATTAACTGAAAAAAACTACATTTAAAAAAAAGATAACAATGTAATTTTGATTTGCAGGTCACAAGGCGAATATAATGAAGAAAGAAACATAATAAAATTTTTATTTCTTTATTCACTGCATTTAATAAACACATTTTTAAAATTAAAAAAAAAAGAACAGCCTTTTTCAACAAGAAATTTATTGCACACAGTCGTTTTATTTATTTTTCCTTTTCTGTTGATGTATTTATGATAATTCCTTTTTTTTCATTGTGGTCAACGTAAATTAATTTTTGAAATTAATTTTTAAATCACAATCCAATTAAATGTCCACCTGAGGTATTGAATCTGAAGAAGATAAAAATGTTTCTTATTTATTTTTATTACGTGTATTATACCTAATAATAATAATAATTATTATTATTAATATTATTTTTGGGCCGTCCGTAAATTACAAAAAATATTTTTTTTGGAAAATTTGACCCCCTTGCTCCCCCCTCGTAAGATATTTTACATACATTAGCGCCATTTTTTCCATTGTTCGTAAGAACTAGCAAGACACCCCCCCCCCCTTCCCCCTAAATGTCTCACGTAATTTATGAACGATTCCTTTAAAAGATTTTCTTTTTGAAATTTAATAAAAATTCTCTTAATTTTTTAAAAAACGTAATTTTTTTAAGTTTTTCTTAAAATTTAAAAAAAAATTAAGAATTATTTAAACAACTCGTGTAGAAATCGCCAAGATATTTCTAACAATAATTTGAATGTAACATATTTTTTATTGAATAATTAAACTTTCAAAAACCACTGGAATATTCTGGTAATAAGTTCAATTCTAAAGTTTTTTAAAATTCAATTATTTTCCAAATTTTTAATTAGAATTTTTCAAAAATACGAGTATATTTCGAAAATAATTTTTCAAAGTAAACAAATAAAAGTCATTAAAATATAAAATTTATTTCAATGAAATTTGACAGAATTTTCAATTGTTTCAATTTTTTTTTTAATTATTGTTATCGGAACTACGATTATTTTTAAAAAGTTCTATTTACTTTTTTTCAAGAAACAAGTTTTTTCGGTATTTCTAAATCAAATTATTCAAAACTTAAAAAATTTAAAAACTTATTATTATTTATTTTTCCCCACAGGAATTAAAATTTCAAATAATTTCAATGAAGAAACTTTTGAAATTTAATTATTTCTAAAAATTGCAACTGTAATTCTTCCAAAATTCAATTATTGTTTTTTAAATTATTGAATAAAATTATTCAAAATTTTAAGAATTATGAAATAAAAAAAATGTAATTAAAAATTTTTTTAAATAAAAATTATTTATTATTTAATATTTATTAATCTTTGGATTGAAGCTGAAATTTGTCAAATTAAAAATTTTAAAATTTGAGATGAATTTGAAAATAAATTGAAATATTAAGATAAAATTGAAATTAAACTGAGAAAATTGAGGTAAAATTGAAATTAAAATTGAAAAATTTCAGACGGAATTGAAATTAAATTGAAATTAAATTGAGACGAAATTGAAATTAAATTGGAAATATGGTTAAAATTGTAAAAATTCAGAGGAATTTGAAATTAAATTGAAGATTCAGATACAATTAAAATTAAATTGAGAAAAATTCGGGCAAAATTGAAATTAAATTGAAAAAATTGAAAATTAAAATTAAAATTGAAAAACTTGAGACAAAATTGAAATTAAATTGAAAATTTGGTCAAAATTAAAAAAATTAAGAAGAATTTGAAAACAAATTGAAAATTAAGATAAAATTCAAATTAAATTTAAACGAAATTAAAACTAAATTGAAAAATTTGGTTAACATAAAACTTAAAATTGAAAAAATTCGATACGAATTTGAAATTAAATTGAAAATTGAGATACAATTGAAATTAAATTAAGAAAAATTCGGGCAAAATTGAAATTGATTTGAAAAAATTGAAAATTGTGGTAAAATTGAAATTAAAATGGAAAAATTTGAGACGAAATTGAAATTAAATTGAAAAAAATGAAACGAAATTGAAATTAAATTGAAAATTTGGTCAAAATTGAAAAAAATGAGAAGAATTAGAAAATAAATTACAAATCAAGATAAAATTGAAATTAAATTAAAATTAAATTGAAAAATTTGGTTAACATTGAACTTAAATTTGAAAAATTTGAGACAAAATTGAAATTAAATTGAAAAAATTGAGACGAAATTGAAATTAAATTGAAAAAATTGAGACGAAATTGAAATTAAATTGAAAAAAATGAAACGAAATTGAAATTAAATTGAAAATTTGGTCAAAATTAAAAAAATTGAGAAGAATTTGAAAATAAATTGAAAATTATGATAAAATTGAAATTAAATTGAAAAAATTGAAACGAAATTGAAATTAAATTGAAAATTTGGTTAAAATTGAACTTAAAATTGAAAAAATTGAGAAGAATTTTAAAATTAACAGAAAATTGAAATTAAATTGATAAAATTGAAAATTGAAGTAAAAATGAAATTAAATTGATAAAATTGAGCCGAAATTGAAATTTTATTAAAAAAATTGAAACGAAATTGAAAATATGGTTAATGAAATTAACCTAAACTTGAAAAAATTAAGAATTAGCAAATAAATTGAAGATTATTAAGATAAAATTGAAATTAATTTTAAAAAATTCGTACAAAATTGAAATTAAATTTAAAAAATTTAAAATTAAAGTATAATTGATATTAAATTTGAAAAAATTGAGACAAATATGAAATTAAAATATCTAAATATAAAAAATACTTTGTAAAAATGAGAGAAAATAGAAAAATTAATTTTAAAGAGAGAAAAAGATCGATACAATTAATTTTCAATTGGTGACCCTTTAGGGATGTTTTGTTTGTTTGATGAGAGAGAGTAGGAGATGGAGATTCTCGACTATGAAGGGATAGATTTGTCGTGCAGCTGTGTACACTGCTTAATGTAGAAAATGTTTAACTGGGGGTTATTTCATTTGCTGGTTAAGGTGTCCCTAATCCAATGCTAACTAACCTTTCGCTTAAAACCTTGTATCGGATCAGGAAAAGAGAAAGAGAGAGAGAGACAGTGCTAAGATCATTGCACACAATTAGATTTTAATCTCGATTTTAATCGGATTTTTCTGTTTTCAATAATTTCCCTCTCTCATCTCCCTCTCTCGCTCTATCTAATCTTTTCTAAATTTTTTAACCTCTATTACGTTTTTTTTATCGTAAATAATTAAAATTTTGCAAAAACTATTTCTGAAAATTAGTTTTTTTTTACCTTTCTTCTAATTTTCATCTTGATTTGTATTAAATGATTCCTGGGATTGATTAGAAATATTTTCCAAAACTATTTCTTTATTTGTAATTATTTTTTCTGCCTCTCTCGATGAATCGTATTCTTCTCCAAGTCTTCTGTAAGTTTCTGCTCGATTTTCCAAAATTTCCTTAATAATATCTATAAACAAAAAGAGAGAATATTTTATTTAATTTTGTATTTTTTTGTATTAATGTGCCGGTCAATTAAATAGATAATGTAATTTAATATCTAAAATTAGATTTTTACAACAAAAACAATTTTTTTTTTTTTTTTAATTTGAAATTCACAAATATTGTCAAAAAGCAATTTTTCATATCGCTCTTATTTTTACAGTTGCAATGAATGTTGGAAATAAAAATTTTTTAACATTATTATTTAACAATGTTATAAACAAATTAAGAATTGACAACAATTGAAGCTGAAAAAATAGTTATTTTCTCCACCGACTTTTTTTACTGCTTTCTTAATGAATCTTTGAGATAAAAATAATTCATCACAATTATTTAACAACTTTTTAAACAATTTCTTTATACAAATTCCGAATTAGCAACAAGTGAATAATTTTAATTAAAAATTCAAAGAAATAATTGAATTTTATAAAAGTTGCGCTTTTAATTTTTATAAATAATATATGAATAAGTATAGGAAAACTGGCTATTTAATTTATTATAATTATGTAAATTACATACAAAATTTTTTATTTTCAAAAATCAACTTCAATTTTTGATTAATTTTAGATACAAAAGTAAAAAAAGAACAACTTTATTACAATTCTTTAAAATAATTTAATTATTTTCAATACAATTTTAATTAAATTTGTCGAAAAAATTTGAAAGAGAGAAAAAATTTCACATATAAAAAATGTGAAAAATAAATCAATTTAAATAAATTTTTTTTTTTGCAATAAATATCAGAAAACTTATTCTCTAAATTTGAATTAGTAAAAATTTAAACTAATTAGAACAAATGTGATGCAAAATTTCTAAAAATTAATTTCGAAATAATAAATAAAGTGTAAATAAAAAAATAAAAATAAATAAAATTCTGTTTTTCTTAGAAAATAAATTTTTAAAAAACTACTTTGCATTAATTTGAATTCGTTTTTCTATAATAATTTATAAGTAACTATTTTTATATTTCAGAATATATTAAATTAATATTACTGATATTATTAATATAGATTGAATTTCAAAAAGTTTAAAATTAAAGTTTTAGAAAAGTTGAATATTTTAAAAAATTTTTAATGGAAAATTCTGAATAAGTTAGTTTTTTTTCACATTTTTTTTCACATTTTTTTGAAATTACTTATATTTTTAAATATAATAGAAAAATTTTCAAATTATTCGAAATTTCATGAAATTGTCTTGTAAACAAGTGGATTTTAGAAATATTTTAGTTTCAGGTGAACTTTTTTTGAAGAAATTGAATTTTTAAGGAACTTTTTAAAAAAAATATTAAAAATAGGTGATTGAATTGGAGAAGTATAAATTTTAGTTGAAATTTCCAGAAAATAATTGAATTGAAATCCGGAAAATAATTTTTAATAAGTTATAGTAGCAATTCTTATAAATTATTCAATCTTAAAGGATTTAAAATTTGAAATTTTTTTTGAAATCTTAATACCTGTAGAAAAAAAATAATAATAATAAAATATTTATTTAAAAAAAATCTATTTAAGTTCCAAATAATTTTACAATTAGAGATATTTAAAAATAAATACGTATTACAAATTTTTATTTTAAGTTTTAAATTTTTAGAAAATAAAGGAAAAAATTTTGCTCAAAAAAATGTTCTTATAAGAATATTTTTATAAAACATGAAGATAGCCATTGCTCCGAGTCGAAGACTCGGAGTGATCGATTTCTTCATTTTTTATTATAATAATTAAAGATGACCGAGTGATAAAATCATTGAATATTATTACTGTAACTTTTTCAAAATTATTTTCATCATTTCAAATCAATTATTATTTTCTACAATTTTTAATTATTTTTTCTGAAAATAATTGAAAAAATTTTATTATTTATAAAAATAATTGAATTATTGCGAAGGAATTTATAAAAAAATTTATAAATAATTGAATTCTTGTGAAATTTTTATTATTTATGAAAATAATTAAATGTTCGTGTATTATTTTGGGGAATTTGAAATTGATTTGAAAAGTTTGAAAAGTAATTGAACTTTGGGGAAGAATTTTGTTATTTATAAAGATAATTGGGATTTTGACAAGATTTTTTTTAAATTTGAAAGATAGTTGAATTTTATATGAAGAATTGCATCACTCTTGAAAATAATTGAATTTCTGCCATTATTTGTAATTTTTCAAAAATTGGATTTTTTCTAGTGTCAATTATTTCGTCCGCCATATTGTATCCACCATTTTGAATTTTAAAAATCTGACAAGAGTCGCACATTTAAGAAAGAAAATTAATTAATATTAATTAAATATTAATTAAATTATAATATTAATTAATTATTATTAATATTTATACAATTAATATAATTATAACTATAATATACTTATAAAAATAATTAAATAAAAAAATTTTTTTTTCTTTTCGTAAATTTTTTCACTTGATTTAAATTGCGATGAAATTATTCCAAGTGTATTTGCTTAAATAAAATAAACGTTAATGAGGGTCTTTTTCCATTTACGATAATTACAGGTGCGAAAACCTGTGAGAAAATGATGTTTCAAACTTAATAAGTATTTCGAGAGTTCTAGAGAGAAAGAGAGAGAGAGAGAGAATTGAAGGAAAAAAATGTGAAAACTTTACTTGACGATACACAGCCGAAAGGTACATGTGTTGATGGTTGATTATCATATTATTTATGATACTTTTTCTCTTTCTCCCAGCACTTTTACTCTTTCGAGAACAAGTAAGTAATAGGCTTTGAAAAATTTTTGTGTGAAAAGACGCAGACATTTTTGATCTTGAAAGATTTCAGAATGTCGCGACAAATTTTACCTGAGGGCTGGTTTTAACATTTAGAAGTCGATGGTTCGTTGAAAATTATTTTTATTTTCCAAGGATTTTGCAATTAGGATGAAGGAACCATAATTGTTCAGGAAATTAGTGACGTTACAAAGATATAAATTTATTACTCGAAAAATAAAGCCATCAATAGTAAATTAAAAATCTTGATTTTTAAAAAAGAACAATGAATATTTATTGTTTTAATGTAATTACTTTTTTAAAAAAATGTAATTATGAATAATAATAATAATAATAATAATAATAATAATAATAATATTTTTTACAACTTGTATGCTTACGAGAAATTTTTCTAAATTTAATTTCTTTTTGAAACATAAACTTATAGTTAAAATCATTTGGAAAAACATTATTATCATTGAGAACACCACTAAAAATGCTTTGAAAATTGCTATATAAAAATTTAAAAATTAATAAAAATTAAACATACCAATTAATAATTCCCTACTGTCGATCATGGAGCCAACTTCCTTTTTGACTTCTTTCATTAACCACGGCATAAAACCATCTTCCACATCTGAAAAATAAAATAAAGTTTGAAAATTTATCATACAGTTAAAATTAATTACTCTAATAAATTATTAGATTTTACTACACGCCGCAGAGTTAGGATTTTCTAAGGGCCCCCTCATGAGGGTCGTCACGTTACGTCAAAATTTATAGGTCAAATGTGACCTATTGTTATTACGAATAAATATTATGTCAGTTCTTAAAAATTCAAAATGGTGGATCCAATATGGCGGACGAATTTTTAAAAATTGATTAGATTCGTTTGAAACTTGTTACTCGGGGGTTTTTGGGTTCGTTGATTACAAATATGAAATCAGTTTTTCAAAATTCAAAATGGCGGATCCAATATGGCGGCCAAATTTTAAAAAATTGTTGGATTTCTATAATAACAAGTTTCAAACGAATTCGATCAATTTTTAAAAATTCTTCCGCCATTTTGAATTTTGAAAAACTGATTTCATATTCGTAATCAGTGACCCAAAAAAAATGAATTAAGCTATTTTTTAAAAAATAAAATAGAATAAGTGGAACATCTATATTTTAAAACTCACCAGCCTTAATTTCGTCTAATAAAACTCCGGACATTTTAAGGCCTTCAAGAACGGCCGGAAGTAATTCTGCAATATAACCGGTGAGAAGAACCGATGCCGCGACTCGATCCTCAGTCTCTTGTTGCACTCTCATTGCATCCTCGTGTTCTTTTACACGGCGAGTCTATAAATAATTTTAATTTTTAAATTTATTCTCTTTTTTTCATTTCTCTCTGTTTAAAAAAAAAGAAAACTTCTTTCTTATATATTTTTATATATTTATGTATTTATATTATATATTCTTATATTTTTTTTCTTTTCTATATTTTTATTTTTAGGCTAGTTTACTCCGTATTGATGACGTCATAATACCCCGACTGTGTAATCTAACTTAACTATAATGTACATAGTAAATTGTGAGGTATTAAAAAGCGTTGCAGATTAAATTAACACCAAAAAGGATTGAAATAATCTACATTGGTGATATTTCTTACTATGGCTAAAATTTTACTTCAAATCAAAACTTAGTTACTACCTAAGTTACTAACTTTCTAAGTAACTAACTAACTAACAAACATACTTACTAACTACCTACCTACCTAACTTACTAACTACCTTATTAGCTAACTAACTAACTTACTAACTGCCTTACAAGCTTAATTACTAATTAACTTACAAACTTAATTACTAATTAACATACTAACTAACTTAAAAACTAACTTTTTAAATAACTTAATAATTAGCTAACTAACTAAGTAACTTAATAACAAACTAACTAACTTACTAACTTAACTTACAAACTTACTAACTAATTTACTAACTGCCTTACTAACTAGCTTACTGATTAACTTACTAACTAATTTTTTAACTAAATAACTTAATGACGAAATTATTAACTTATTAAAGAATTTTTTAACAAACTTACTAACTAACTTAATGCTTAACGTACTAACTAACTTACTTACTAACTAGCTAACTAATTTACTAATTGACTTACTAAATAACCTACTGACTAACTTATTAACTTACTAAAATAAATTTTTAACTAACTTATTAATTAAATTACTAACTAACTTACTGATTAACTTACTAACTAACTTACTTACTAACTAGCTAACTAATTTACTAATTGACTTACTAAATAACCTACTGACTAACTTATTAACATACTAAAATAAATTTTTAACTAACTTATTAATTAAATTACTAACTAACTTACTGATTAACTTACTAACTAACTAACTAACTAACTTACTAACTTAACTTACAAACTTACTAATTAATTTACTAACTGGTTTACTAACTAGCTTACTGATTAACTTACTAACAAACTTACTAATTAACTTACTAACTAACTTACCAACTAACTTAAAAACTAACTTTCTAATTAACTTACTAATTAGCTAACTAACTAAGTAACTTACTAACAATCTAACTAACTTTCTAAGTTACTAATTAACTTACAAACTAATTTACTAACTAACTACCAACTGCCTTACTAACTAATTTACTAACTAACTTACTAACTGCCTTACTAACTAACTAACTTATTAACTTACTAACTGACTAACTAACTTACTAACTACCTTACTAGCTAACTTACTAACTAACTTACTAAATGACTTACAAACTTAATTACTAATTAACTTACTAATTAGCTAACTAACTAAGTAACTTACTAACAATCTAACTAACTTTCTAAGTTACTAATTAACTTACAAACTAATTTACTAACTAACTTACTAACTGCCTTACTAACTAATTTACTAACTAACTTACTAACTAACTTGTTTAATTACTAACTTAGTACGGTATTAAATAACTAAGTTATTTCATAACGAAGTTAAGTAGTTAGTTAGATAGTAACAAAGTTAAGTAAGTTAGTTAGTAACTAAGTTAAGTAAGTTAGTTACTTACTAAGTTAGTTAGCTAATTAGTAAGTTAGTAAGTTAATTAGTAATTAAGTTTGTAAATTAGTTAATAAGTTAGTTAGTAAGGTATTTAGTAACTGACATACTAACTAACAAACTAACTTACTAACTTACTAACTTACTAACTTACTAACTTACTAACTTACTAACTGACTAACTAACTTACTTAACTTATAGTTACTAACTAACTATAGTTAACTTCGTTACGAACTCACTTAGTTACTTAATACCTTACTAAGTTAATAAGTAAGTGAGTAAGTTAATAAGTTAGATAGTAAGTTAGTTAATAAGTTAGTTAGTAATTTAGTCTAAAAATTAGTTAGTAAGTTAGTAAGTTAGTTAGTAAGATAGTTAGTAAATTAGTTAGTAAGTTAATTAGTAAGATATTTAGTAAGTTAATTAGTATTTAAGTTTGTAAGTACGTTAGTATGTTAGTCAGGTAGTTAGCAAGTGAGTTAGTTAGTAAGCTAGTAAGTTAGTTAGTAAGTCACTTAGTAAGGTGGTTGGTAAATTAGTTAATAAGTTAGTAAGTTAATTAGTAATTATCTTTGTAAGTTAGTTAGTTAGAAAGTAAGTTAGTATGTAAGTTAGTAAGGTAGTTAGAAATTTAGTCTGTTAGCTCGTTAGTTAGTAAGTTAGTTACTAACTAACTATTGTCCCTATTAAAGCTAAATTCGTCGAATTTTGTCAAATCGTTGATTTCGTGTTTGATTTAAAGTAAAATTTCATTCACAGTAAAAAATAACACCAAAATGGATTATTTTGATCTTTTCTGCTGTTAATTTAATCATAGAGGGATTAAACTATTGTAGATTATTTTAATCCATTCTGGTGTTATTTTAACACCTCACGATTTACCGTGTAATTTTTGTAAGACAAAATTGTGTAATTTATTGTATTATCAAAATTGTGCGAAATAACTTAGTTCAGATGATATTGCATTGTTGGTCACATTTCACCCCACTGTGTTGAATTTTTATCCCGATATTAATTTGAAACTGTGTTCTATTTTTAGAGAAAGGTAGATTATGCGATTGCATAATTGCATAATTTTTTAAAATCAAGTAGAAACATTATAATATTATGTTAATTCATGTTTTAAACCTTTTACAACATGTTTCTAGAGCGCATAATATTGCATAATTTTTTACTCACTGCATAATTGTACTCTTTTTGCATAATGATCGCATAATAGGCTAAAAATTTTCAAAATAGTGCTTTTCTTATTTAAAAACCATGAACATTTTTTTCAGTTTCTTTATTTTTAAAATATTTTTTTAAATTAAATAATAAATAAGTTTTTAAACTGTTAACTAACTTGTTAAATGTTATTGAAAAATTAAATAAATCTTAAATTTTAAAAAGCAGTAAGTGCTATATAATTATGATGAGTAAAATCGTTTCCGGTCATTTTCCCGAATGTCTAATTTATCAAATGTCTAAAATCTCGAATACTTTTATACAAAATTTTGTATGAAGATGTTTCCGTTGTTAAAATTTTTTTTGGAATCTTAAAGAAACCACAGCAAAGATTTGTTTAGTGTTTGCCTCATTCAATTTCGTTTGGTCGTTCAAAAGTTATTTAATTATTATTATTTAATATCTGTTGTGTTAACAAAAATTTGTATAAACATAATATAAACAATTGTTTCGTTTTTTTTGCTGAATTAAGTGTGGTGGAAACATTTCTTTTTATGTGTAGATTAAAATTCCTGAATTTTATTGCAATTGTTTTACTTACTCCGAGAAAACTAAATTCTTACTTGGAGTCGCACATATATCCATTTCATAATAAAAAACAAAGAAATTTTTGGGTACATAAATCTTCGGGAAATTAGATTCGGGAAAAAGGTATTTGTAATTTTAGACATTCGGGATAGGACCTTTCAGGAAGTTGGTTTCGAAAAATAACCAGTAACCGTTTCAAATCAAAAAAAATTTTTCAAATGCAACATAATTTTGTAAAATGAACATTTTTTAGCGCATAATTGAAGCAGAATTCTTTTTAATTGCATAATTCTGCATAATCATGCTCATTTTAGCGCATAATTAACGCAGAATTAATTTTTTGGTCGCATAATTCCACATAATTGTACACAATTTAAGCGCATAATTCCGCATAATTGTGCACAATTTTAGCGCATAATTAGAGGGACTCAAAATGCATAATCTACCTTTCTCTATCTATTTTATTTGTAACCATATAGATTTTGTTGTAATATTCTCCTCCTGATTGTTGAAGTGCAATATTACCCCAGTTGGGATGAAATATAACTAAAGTCTGGAGGTCTATATAGACACCATTTACGTATGTAACATAATATGTAAAGTAATGTGATTTAAATAAATATTCTGATTTGTTGGGGCAAAGTGTCATAACAATTATTATAATTTTTTTATTTAAAGGGGTAAAAGCTAGGGTGATAGTCTTCACCTAAACAATAATGGGGTAATATGACACACAGTTCCCTTTTTCGTAGAACTGAAATTTCACAATTTTTGTGATTATTTTAACTTCCCTAGGGGGTAAAACAGTACAGAATAGTTGCTAAATAATATAAATAGTAAGTATAACATAGTAAGTATAAAGAAAAATATTTTTTTCAAAATACCTTTTCCTCTCGTATACGTTTGTCTTGATCCTCCAATCTTTGTGTCTCCTCCTTTTCAGCGGCGCGAAGTTCCATGAACCTTCTCTGTTGTTCTTTTAATGCCGCAATTTCTTCCTCCTCCAAAACTTCCATTAAAGCCTGTTCAATTGTTTTGCCGACCAGAACTTCAAGAATTGGTTGAACCTCACTGTCATAGTCAAATAACTATAAAAAGTTTTTTTGATTAACTTTCTAAATTCATGAAGCTGAAAAGAAATATTGTTTACGATTTTATGATTTTTTTAAAATAATTATTGTTATTAAAGACAATTATTAAAAAACAAAAATTCAAAAATTGAGCTCGACATAGATCGATTGAAAATTTAATGACGTAGATTTAGAAAGTGAAAGTGAAAGTGAGAATGAATGTGAAAATGAAAATGAAATTACATAATCGACCCCCTGAAGTAAATTTTTAAGAATTCAAAATGGCGGATCCAATATGGCAGATATATATTTTTTTGAAGAGGTTAAAATATTTGAATTAAAATATAAAAAATCGAGACTTTTAGTCAAAATTTATAACTTATATTATTCAAAACTATGTTTTTTTTTGTTTTTTTTTGACAATTCGAAAGAGTGCATTTTTGAAAAATTTGAAATATTAATCAATATTGCAGGAAGCTTGCCGTGATATTAAATATGCTGTATTTGAGAACAGAAGAAAATATTACAATTTTCTTTGTATAGAGAAATATAATGCAGAGAGTTAGGGTGCTTGACACGTGTATTCATTTTTTTTTTTTATTGATTTGATATATAGAAACTAGTTATGTTTAAAGACGTTATTAAATGATAATATATAATGTGAATAATTTAATATAAAAACTCACATCGCCGGCTTCAATTTGTGTGCATGCGTCTTGTCCAATTTTTTCCGGATAAAAAATTGGTGTTGCCGGCCGATCAACATAATGATCCGTTTGCGTCGCTACTTCTAGTTCATCAGGTTTTTCATAAAGCTGAAAAAAAGAAATTAAGAACAATATAAATAAAATTTTTTTTCATTTATAAAAATTTTAATTTTTACTCCGTCTTAATTTATCTTAAAAATTTTATTTAACATTTATAATCTTTATATCAATTGGCGAACATAACATTAAAGTTCGCCTCTTGGGGTAAAGTGGCGAACATAACCTCAATGTTCGCCTCTTGACATTAATTGGCAAACATAACCTCGAAGTTAACCTCTTGACAAAAATTGTCGAACATAACCTCTAATTATTGTTTCTATTAAATTTCAAATTAAATATGAAAGTTTAGGTAAAAAAAAATTGACTTAATTTAAAATGATGACAAAATTTAAAAACAAAAATTAAGAAAATAAAAACAAAATTATTTGTTTATTGAATTATTTGTAAATAAATAAAATAATTAAAATTTGTTGAAACTAGAACAAAAATAACATTTTTTTTTTTATATAAATATTTATAAAATTTTTACTTCTTCGAGATAAAGATCGGTTTGTACTGGTTCGTGTTTTCGGCCCAGTACAGGAGGAGGTGAACCAATTCGCATTAGCAGGGCCTTTGTCGCCTGTGAACGAGCTTTTCTTCTTGCCATTTCACGTTTTCTTATTTCCGCGTTTCTCATTGCTTGCGATTCGCCATCCAGCTAAAAATATTTAAAAAAAAAAATTTTTTTTTAATTCTCTGCCGTTGTTAATAACTTATCCCCACCAGAAGTTCAATCTAACGATTTCTGACCATAGCGGTCGTTAGCAAAAGCAGAGGATTAAATAAAACAAAAATAATTAATATTTACTAATAATTAAAACTTTTTTTACATTTTATTATTTTCATTTATTATTACAAGATTGACATAAAAATTAGATTTTGTTTTTCCCTTATTTCCTGACAAAATTTTCACTTTTTCCCTGACCCTAAAAATATTCTGATTTTCATCTCTAAAAATTATTATAGATAATCAAAAAAATATTCTATTACATTTATTTACGAATTTCTTCAATTGTAAAATTATTCAAAAAAAAAAAAAAAAATAACTTTAATTTTAAATAAATATTTAATCATTATTATTTTTCAATAGGAAAAAAGATTTTCAAAAATTTCGAATTCAAATAAAATTCTCCTTTAAATGAATTATTTTTAATAATTTTTGAAAAAGTTCTTCTGTGAGAATTTTTAAGTCCATTTTGTTTACAATTCAATTTTACGTGAAATTTCAATTATTTGGAACTTCTTCAATTAAATATTTGTTAGAAAATAAAAACTTTAAATAATTTTTAAAAATTTCGATTAAGTTTTTTGAAAAAAATTAGTTCCATAGAATTTGTTAGTTAAAAGTATATGAAAAATTCAGATTTTCAAAAATTTTAATTTGAAACCTTTACAAAATTCAATTATTTCTAAAAATTTCAATTATTGGTAACTTCTCAAAAATTAAATTATCTAAAACTTTAACTGTAATTAATTTTTAAATTAATTTTTATTAGAAAATTCTACGAGAATTCAATTACTTAAATAAAAATGTAAATAATGTGAATACTTCCTCCGAATGATTTTATTATTTATGAAATTAATTAAATCCCTGAAAAGAATTTTAAAATTTATGAAAATAATTGAATTACTACGAAGAATTTAATGCCAAATTTTAAAACATTTGATTTTTTCGAAAAAAAATTATGCGTATTCTATTCTAAATAATTGAATTCCTGTGAAACTTTTTTATTTTTTTGTAAAATAATTGAATGTTTGTGTAGAATTTTATCAAAATTTGTGTTTAATAATTGAATTCTTTTGGGAATTTTTATTATAATAGTCAAATATATATTGAAAGTCATTGAATTAAAAATTTTTTTTGAAAATAATTGAAATTTTGACATGAATTTTATTAAAATTTTAGAAAATAATTGAATTCTTGTGATAATGAATACTATTATTTATTAAAATTCCTGAAAATAATTGAATTTTGTCGAAGAATTTTCTTATTCATTTATAAAAATAATTGCAATGTTTACAACAATTTTTTTTTAGATTTTTTGAAAATAATATTGAATTTCTGCGAAGAATTTTATTAATTTTGACAATAATTGAATTCTTGTGACGAATATTGTTATTTATGAAAATAATTGAATTTTGTTAAAGAATTTTACTATTTATTTATAAAAATAATTTAACTGTTGACAATAAATTTCTTTTAGATTTTTTGAAAATAATTGAATTACTGAGAAGAATTTAATGCCAAATTTTAAAACATTTGATTTTTTCGAAAAAATTTATGCAAATTCTATTCTAAATAATTGAATTCCAGTGAATTTTTTTTTTTTTTAAATAATTGAATGTTTGTGTAAAATATTATCAAAATTTTTGTTTAGTAATTGAATTCTTTTAGAAAATTTTATTAAAATAGTCGAATATTAAAAATCATTGAATTAAGATAATTTTTGGAAAATAATGAAATTTTGCATGAATTTTATTAAAATTTTTGTAAATAATTGAATTTTGTCGAAGAATTTTGCTATTCACTTATAAAGATAATTGAAATGTTGACCATTTTTTTTAGATTTTTTGAAAATAATTTAATTCTTGTCATGAAGATTGTTATTTATGAAAATAATTGAATTTTACAATGAATTTTATAAAAATTCCTGAAAATAATTGAATTTTGCTATTTATAAAGATAATTGAAATGTTGACGAGAATTTTTTAAAAAATGTTTGTAAATATTTGAACGTCTGGAAAGAATTTTAATATTTATGAAGATAGTTGAATTCTTTCAAAGAATTGCGTTGAAATCATTTAACATTTATTATTTTAATTATTATTAATTATGAATTTTATATTTTGAATTTACAATATTTTATATTTTTTATTAAATTAATAAAAATAATAATAAAGATGAAAGAAGTTCAAAATAATAAAATTTACTTTATTAATTATTGTTAATAACAATTTAAAAATTTAAGTAACAAAAACTAAGCGTGCATCTTCTGAGTAGTGGGGGTAGAGCACGACCAATCAATAGGCGCATTTCAACGCTCGGCAACGACGTAAACTTAGAACTCTAGTTAATTTAATAATTATTGACTAAATACACGAAAAAATGTAATTATAGAAAGTTCTTTAATAGTAGAGTATATAGAATAATTAATTAATCATCTTTATAATAAAAATATTTTTAGAAATGGCCGTATTACATTTTTCCTTTGTAAACCCTTTTTTATTTTAAATAAATTATTATTATTATTACATTTTTTTATTATAATTGTACCTAATAATTTTTTTTAACATTCATTTTACGTTATACAAGCATAAATATAAAATAATATTAATAAAAATAAATAAAAATAAAATGAATGTAAAAAAGAAAAACTTACGTCACCAGTGGCGGAAGCAAAATTACTTCCACGCGCGACTCGCCGATCGAACATGATGTTCCCAAAAGGAACAGAATGATCACTGCAATAAAGAAAAAAAAAGGAAAAATTATTCACTTAAACCCCTTTTTATCAATAAATCACTAAATTAATTAATTAACTATTTTATAATAAATATAATTAACTATTTATTTCAAATATTATAATTAATAATTAATTAAATAATTAATAGTCTTTCAAAAGCTTTCGTGTTACAAAAAAAAAATTCTACACTATTTTCACACCGTGTTCGAAAAATATATTTTCGAAAAAAAAATTTTATAAATCATTTTTTTTAACACGAATAATGTATTATTAAAAAAATAATTATCAAAAATTGCAAAGAGGAAATAATCAATAGTTATTTTTGCATTTTTTTTTTATTTTCTTGTCATGTTTATTATATGAAAATAGAAGCGAAAATGAGAAAAATTTGCTTATTTCGAAGGGCAGGGGGAGGGGGGGGTGAAAAAGATTGAAATTAAAATACGTTTTTTAAATAGTTCAATTTTATTTTTTTTCTGTTTTGAATTGAAGTAATTTAGTAAATAAAAAAATTTTTTTGTTTATTCAATTAAATGTCAATTATATATAATTATTTAAAAATGTATTTTCATGACTAATACAATACAAAGTAAACTGAGTTATTTTGTTTACTCAAAAAGCGATCGATTTTGAATCCTATTTTTCAATAGAGTCCTACTTTTTTTTCTGGGACAACCTTTCTTAGTTCCTAGACTTTTATTTTATCGCGATAAGAGAGAAAAAGGTTTTATGTAACACTTAGATCGAGATTAGAAACTATGCCACTGTGTTATGTCTTCTAAAAAGACAAAAATTGGTTTTTTTTTTGTTTAATTACTTTTATTTTATTTTTTAATAAATTTTTTTAATTTATAGATTAATATTAACTTTAATAATTAAATGTGTTTTAAAAATTTAATCTTTTATATTAATCTTTTATGTTAAGTTTTTATTTATTTTTTCAAAATTTCCAAAAATTAAAAAAAGAATTTAATTTTTGTTATATAGTAATTTCTATTTTTTATATTTCATATATTAATTCAGTTTTTTTTATAGTTAATTCATTTATTTTATTTAAGTTCGAGAGTTGATAAATAATATTTAATGCAATTATTTTATGGTGGAAAAAATATTTTTTTTAATAATCTCCTTTTTATATTTACTCTTTTAAATATAAAATTTATTTTATTTACTTTATTTATTATGTATACTTCATGAAAGTTTTAATGAAAAAAAATAATGAATAATTTTGTTTTTGTTGAAAAATTCAGAAAAAACTTCTAATAAAAAAAAAATGCCGTCAGGATTCGAACCCCTTAATATTACGCTGAAAATCGAATGCGCTAACCAATAGACCATGAAACTCTTTATAAATTTATTTTTTTTTTCTTATAAATTTATTCAACGTCAAATTTTAATTTATTAAATTTTATTATTTGTTTTTCGTTCAATATTTAAAAAATAATTCAAATAATTATTTAAATTTTTAGTAATAATTTAATTTGATTAAATATAAAAAATGTAATATTATATATATTTAATGAAAGAAAAGTAATGAATCAATAAAAACAATTTATCAATTTTCATTTTTTGTTTCTTTTAGAATTAGAAAGTTGTAGTTTTTCGTACAAAACAGAATATTATAAAAATAAAATATAATTTTTTGAAAACAAAATTTTTTTAATCCAGGTTCAGAAAACAAAACTAAAACTGTAATGCAGAATATAATAAGAAGCCGTAATTCTTTACTAAGTACAAAAAAAAATATTTATCACGCAAAAAATAATGTTGTGCCAAATGAAAATTTTTCTTTCAATTTCACAGTAAAGAATTTTAAAATGTGTATCAAAATTTAGTTTCAAAGTTTACCCGCGTATTGGAAGCGTTTTCATTGTCCCCTCGATTGGTTCCAACTGTTTGGGTAACGCTCGTGGCGTCTGAGGGAATCTGCTAAGAAAAACAATTCCCGCTCTTACGTACTTTATAAATTTTTATTTATTTACTCGAAAAAAGCACTTATTTTGGGTTTTCTCTTTTATTTTTTTAAAAATATTTTTTATTAAAATTTTTGAGAATTAATTCTTTTTTTTGTCAAAACTTGTATGTCAATTTTTAATGCAAATTTCAACATAAATAATGTGTCGAATAATAATTTATTTATATTTGAAATAATCGAAAAAAAATGATAAATAAATAATAAGTAATGAAAATTTTTTTTTGAAACCTAAGGAACAAATTTTTTCAGAAGTGTGAGAAGCAGATATTTAAGAAAACATTTAAAAAAATAAAAAATTATAGACATTAAAATGTACATAGTTATGATTTTACAAAAAAAAATTAATTTAAAAAATTTTATTTTCAAAAGATTTTAAAATTTATTAACTAAAATTTGCAAAATCTCAAAAAATAGTAGAATGCATATATATTTTGATAAATTTTTCCAAGAAAAAAAATATTAAAAATTTTGTTAAATAAAAAATTATTTATGATAAAATTATTAAACTAATTATTACTATTACCATCAATTAAATATTTAATTAATAATTAAGCTAATTATTACGCTAATGATTATTATTGACATATAAATTGTTTTTTACTTTCAGTAAATTTACAATTAAAAAAAAGTCCATTATTTGCTAGGATTCGAACACATTGTACTGACGATGGCAGACAAGTGCGTAACTACTGAGCCATTTCGCCATTGTTTTAAAAATTTTCAAATTTAATTTTCTCGATAGAAATTTCTATGGTGCGTTCTACTATTTTCCCCAGAGTGAATATTTAGACTTGACTATTGTAAACATTTATTTGAAAATGAAAAAATTTCATACATTTTTTCAAAAAGTAAAATCATGGAATTTTTTTCTTTTTTATTACAACAATAAAAAAATACTAACAATTTTTAATTTAATTTGCAGTTAGAGAAAAAGAAAATGATTTCTCGGCGTTAATTTATTTTTTTTATTTGTTCGTGCTCAAAATTTTTTTAAACTTACGAATTTAGAAAATCGTTTCGTCTCATTCGTTTGGAACGCTCGTCCATCGATGATGCTGTTGTTATTGAAGAAGCATTCATTGGAAGATAATAGAAATCCTCAGTTGCCTTGAGTGCCGCCTGGCAACGTGAATTATGACTACTGTGACGTACTTCAGGTTTTTTATTAATCGACGCAAGATGTCGAAATCGTGTTCGATGAAAAAAATCAGTCTCGTCATTTGTCTCGGGAAATGGATTTCCATAAATAAAATTTGGCGTGATTCCAAGTAGGGCAGCAACTTCAGGTGGTGGCATTAAAAATTCTCCAGTCTTTACGGTTGTGAAGAAGGGTTTTGGATGTATCACTTGCTCGGAGGTCTTTTTCATTTTGAGAAAAGAAAAAAAAAATATCGTCAATTATTGTGATGTTCTTTTTATTTTCAGGAGAAATGTTTTAAAAATAAAATTCCTATACAAAATCCTAAATCTGGACAGTCGTAGGAGTTTGGCTTTAGGGTACTACTGATTGGATTTTATGTTTTAATTAAAGGATCCTGAATGGCTGATGCAAAATAGCTAAAGTTTTAAGTAATTGAAGAAGGAGAGGTGAGTGGATGATGCAGAATCGGAATGTTGACTGTTTGCTAGAAGCTGTTTAGTTGGGATTTAACAAATGTCAAATCAAGATTCAAGAAGAAGAACCTCTTAGTGGTGAAAATATTTTCGCAGGTATCCGAAAAGCTCTTCTGAAGAACACAACAACTTTTCAACACAACAAATTTTCGTTAAGACACAAAAATCCTTAACCACCAATTATGAACGGTTAAATTGTTTTTAAATCATTGATTAATTAATAATTTTTAATCGGGGTTGGTGAAACTGGCCCTAAGTTTCGCTACTTGACGATTATTTTCCGAACCCAATTCATAAACTAACGGAGCTCTATCAGATGATTTTAAAATCCAAATTTCTACATGCAGTGGTTGTTTGGTGGTCTAGGACTCAACTTATAACTCACTGTAAATCGTGAAGTGTTAAAATAACACTAAGGTGGATTAAAATAATCTGCAATAGTTTAATCACTCTAGGATTAAATTAACACCAGAAAAGATTAAAAATAATCCATTTTGATGTTACTTTTTACTGTGAATGAAATTTTACTTTTAATCAAACACCAAGTCAATGATTTGTCAAAATTCGACAAATTTGGCTTTACAGGGACAATAATAGTTAGTTAGTAACCAACTTACCAACTAACGAGCTAACAGACTAAATTTCTAACTACCTTACTAACTTACATACTAACTTACTAACTGACATACTAATTTACTTTCTAACTAACTTGCAAACTAAATTACGAATTAACTTACTAACTTATTAACTAATTTACCAACCACCTTATACTAAGTAACTTACTAGCCACCTTACTAAGTAACTTACTAACTTACTAACTTACTAACGAACATACAAACTTAAATGCTAATTGCTAATTAACATACTAACTATCTTACAAATTAACTTACTAATTAACTTGCTAACTAATTTATTAACTGTCTTACTAACTAACTTACTAAGTTACTAACTAGCTTATTAAATAACTAACTTAATTACTTACTAACTTAGTAAGGTATTAAGTAACTAACAATTTAGTTAGTTCGTAACGAAGTTAACTATAGTTAGTTAGTAACTAAGTTAAGTAAGTTAGTTAGTAAGTTAGTCAGTTAGTAAGTTAATTTGCTAGTTAGTATGTTAGTTACTAACTACCTTACTAACTAACTTACTAACTAACTTATTAACTTATTTACAAACTTAATTACTAATTAACTTACTAATTAACTTACTAATTAACTTACAAATTTGTAAGTTAATTAGTAAGTTACTTAGTTAAAAAATTAGTAAACTAGTAAGTTAGGTAGTAAGTTAATTAGTAAATTAGTTAGTGAGTTAGTTAGTAAATTAGCAAGTAAGTTAATTAGTGAGTTGGTTAGTAATTAATTTTAAAGTTAGTTAGTAAGGTACTTGGTAAGTTAATTAGTAAGTTAATCAGTATGTTAGTTAAAAAATTTGTAAAATAGTAAGTTAGTTAGTAAGACATTTAGTTACTTAGTTAATAAGTTAATTAAAGAGTTAGTTGGTAAATTAGTTAGTAAGTTAATTAGTAAGTTAGTTAAAAAATTATTTTAGTAAGTTAATAAGTTAGTCAGTTAGTTAGTTAGTTAAAAAATTAGTAAAATAGTAAGTTACTTATTAAAACAGTTAGTAAATTTGTTAGTAACTTAATTAGTGAGTAAGTCAGTAAATTAGTTAGTTAGTATGTTAGTAAATTACTTAGTTAGCTAATTAGTAAATTGGTTATCAATTAAGTTTGTAAGTTAATTAGAATGTTAGTAAGTTAATTAGTAAGTTAGTTGAATAATTATTTTAGTAAGTTAATAACCTAATCAGTAAGTTAGTTACTAAGGTAGTTAGTAAGTTATTTTGTAAGTTAGTAAGTTAATTGGTGAGTTACTTAGTAATTAAGTTTATAAGTTAGTTAGTAAGTTAATAAGTTAGTTAGTCAGTAAGCTAGTTAGTTAAAAAATTAGTAAAATAGTAAATTAATTATTAAAACAGTTAGTAAATTTGTTAAAAAGTTAATTAGTGAGTTAGTTAGTAAATTAGTTAGCAAGTTAATTAATAAGTTAGTTAGTAAGTCAGTTAGTTTGTTAGTAAATTACTTAGTTAGCTAATTAGTAAATTGGTTAGTAATTAAGTTTGTAAGTTAATTAGAAAGTTAGTAAGTTAATTAGTAAGTTAGTTAAAAAATAATTTTAGTAAGTTAATAAGTTAGTCAGTCAGTTAGTTAGTTAAAAAATTAGTAAAATAGTAAGTTACTTATTAAAACAGTTAGTACATTTGTTAGTAAGTTAATTAGTGAGTTAGTTAAACATTTAGTTAGTAGGTTAATAAGTTAGTAAGTTATTTAGTAAAGCAGTTAATAAATTAGTTAATGAGTTAATTTGTAAGTTAGTTAGTAAATTAGTTAGTATGTTAATTAGTAAGTTAGTTAAAAATTATTTTAGTAAGTTAATAAGTTAGTCTAGAAGTTAGTTAGTTAAAAATTAGTAAAATAGTAAGTTTCGTTATTAAGACAGTTAGTAAATTTGTAAGTAAGTTAATTAGTTAGTTAGTTAGTAAATTTGTTAGAATGATAATTAGTAAGTCAGTTAGTGAGTTTGTTAGTAAATTACTTAGTTTACTAATTAGTAAGTTTGATAGTTAGTAAGTTATTAAGTTAGTAAATTAGTAAGTTAGTTAAGAAATTATTTTAACAATTTAATGAGTTAGTCAGTATGTTAGTTAGTTAAAAAATTATTAAGTAAGTTAGTAAGTTAGTTAGTAAGTTAATTAGTGATTTCGTTAGTAATTAAGTTTGTAAGTTAGTTAGTAAGGTAAGTAAAAATGTTAGTTTGTAAGTTAGTTTGTTAGTAAGTTAATCAGTATGTCAGGTAGTAAGTTAATTAGTAAGTTAGTTAGTGAGTTAATTAGTAAGTTAGTTAGTGAGTTAGTTAGTTTGTTAGTAAATTACTTAGTTAGCTAATTAGTAAGTTAGTTAGTAATTTAGTTTGTAAGTTAATTAGAAAGTTAATAAGTTAATTAGTAAGTTAGTTAGGTAGGTAGTTAGTAAGTTAGTTAGTTAGGTAGTAAGTTAGTTATTTAGTTAGAAAGTTAATAAGTTAGGTAGCAACTAAGTTTTGATTTGGAGTAAAATTTTAGTCATAGTAAGAAATAACATCAAAATGGTTTATTTTAATCCTTTTTGGTATTAATTTAATCTGCAACGCTTTTTAATAACTTACAATTTACTGTGAGAGACAAGTAAAGTATTCTTCTTGTGGACAAATTATTAAAGTTAGAAGCATTTCTGGTGATGAAACCTAACACCTTCAGTGAGTTATTTATTATGTTATTTATGTGAATTTGAAAGGAGAAATTATATCAATTAAGGACTATGGTTGTTCTGAGTTGAAATATATTTGTTAATAGTTATTGGTTGGTGTTTTGGTTAGTTTTTGCGAGCCTAATGTTATTGTTAAATTGTTTGTGTATTTGATACTAAAGTGTTGTCGTTCTGTATCAACTTATTTGTCTGTATTCAGAACAACGAGAGTATTAGTCTCTCTAGACTGATGATAAAAATAATATCTGACGGTTGCATAGGAGTCTGTCAACCAGGCTGCAAATTATGTTTATATTCCTGACAACAAGTCTAAAAACTTGTTGGACTGAAAATTATGTTTATATTCCTGACAAGTCCAAAAACTTGTTGGGCTGCAAATTATGTTTATATTCCTGACAACAAGTCCAAAAGCTTGTTGGGCTGCAAATTATGTTTGTTTTGCTGACAACACAGAGAAAAACTGAACTCAAAATGAGTCGAAAAAGTGACTCATTATGAGCTGCAACAAAAATGAACCTCGCAGATGGCGCTACGTTCTATGTCATTTAACATGGACTCATTTTGAGTTGCAACAAAAATGAGTCCAAGTTTTTTCTGTGAACAAGTCTAAAAACTATCTGAGTTCAAGCAATCATTGACCCTGAGCAAGTTAGCAACTTATCGATACAAGAGATACTGGACTTCTGAAGGAGAACAGGACTCCGAATAATTTGTACGAACTGAAGTTTGCTACAATGGATATTAACCTAAGTGTCTACTTTCCATATGAGAAATGCAGTTCGACTTCAAATTAGGAACCGCCACAAACCTAACTTCTTAATAATAACCAAACAACTTAAATCTAATTAAAAAAAAGAAATAATCACTCAAGAGACCTGTGTCCTCCTCGAACTTCTCTTGCTCAATTGTCCCTCCTCCTGTTCCTGTATTCTCCTCAATTTCGCATTAAGCACCTCATTAAAATCCTCAGTCGATAATATCATTGATGCTTTCCTCGGTTCCTTATTATCATCACTCTGTAAATTACCATGACTCTTGCTCTGTTGTCGTATTCTCAATGGATTTGATTGATGACTTTGCAAACTAGCCAATACCAAATGATCATTTGATTTGCTAATTCGTCTACGTGTCTGGAAGTTATTCTTGACATTTTGGCTCAAGGTCATTGTCCTTGCGGAAGCTCTTTTAAAATTATCACCACCATCATCATCATTATTATTATCATAATCATCACCATTAACATCATAATCATCCAGATCCAGCTGGAGAATTGGTAGGGAAGATTCGAGATTGTCCTTTTGTAATATTGTAAATGCTGGTGAATTATTTTTTTCCAATTTATCATGAAATCCATTTTCCATTGCTGCTGTTGGTAAAATGGATATTCTCGCTGGCATTATACGAACTAACAAAAAAAAATATTTTTTTGTTTAATTCATCAATTTTGATTTTAAATTATTACCATTGTGTTATGAATTCATGAATATTTATAGGCAATTATTTTTTGGTATAAATAAATGTCTTTGACTATTTTTGATATCCTTGAAAATAGATATGTGATCGATCGTGATTGGTAGGTGGAGAGTGAGGGGGGGGGATTGGGGGAGGGGGGTCAATATACAATGTCGCGTGACTTGTCACAATCGGCTCAAGGTCTCAAATATATTGTCCATTCACGAAGTCTTGTGTCTCGATTTTACAGTTAATCTGCTGACCAATCCTGTCTAATATCTAATCTGTTGAATTGAAAAGTTAGTTTAGATAATGTTTACTATTTGACACAGCAATTAAACACAATAATGTAAATAAGTATAAGAAAAAATTAAAAAAAAAATATTTTTTTTTTTTGAAAAAGGGAAAAATTGAAAAAACAGTTGTGGAATATTTTTGAAATAAAATATTTGCAATATACAGACAGACAAATAGACAAACGCGGTTTGCCTTCATATATTCGGGAGCATAAAAAAGACAAATCGTTACAAATTTAAAAAAAAAAATTATTCTAATTAAATCCTTAATTTAATTACTCAGTTAATAAATAATAACTAAAACAAACTATTGCACTAAGTTAATTAGTTTAACTTCATTTATTTCTAATAACAAAAATAATAATTTCAAAATTTCTCTTGTCCTCGCTTGTCAGTTAATATTTTATATAAATAATAATTTTTAATGTTATGAACAATTTTATAAACAAATTCAATTTTTTTGTAAATTTTCTTAAATGCACAATATATTTTATAAAAACTATTTTTTCACTGTTTTTCGATAGAAAATAAATTCTCATTTTGATAATAATCGAAAATAACTTTTTAAAAATAAAATATCGAAGTTTAAAATTTATTTACAATAAATAAGATTAAAAATTATAAATTTTTAACAATAGAAATAATTATTTAGAACTTTATTTTTAAATTTAAACTATTTTAATAATTGTTGCTGAATAATAATAATATTAATATAATAATAATAATAATAAACAAATTCTAATTTGTTTATAAAAATGATTATAAATAATAATAATGATAATAATAATATAGATGTGATATAATGTTTTACAAATTCTAATTTGTTGAAACAATTTTTTTTATGAAATTTTTTATTAATAATTATGAATATTTCTAAAAAAATTTATAATAATTCAAATTATAATTATTTATTATATTTATTTAAACAGTGAAATTACAATATGTACACAAAATTTTAATTTATTTATAAAAATGATGAAGTTTATAAATTTTGAAAAAAATGTAAAAGGAGGTCGATTATGTAATTTTACTTTCACTTTGATAGAATTTTAAATGCAGAAAAAAAATTATTTCAAAGAGGAAATGAAAGTGAAAATAAAAATCTAAGTGAAAGTGAAAGTAAAATTCTGTCAAAATGTAAAAAATTAGAAGTGAAAATAATATTCTATAATAGTGAAAAGGAAAGTGAAAATAAAAAACGATCAAAGTGAAAATGAAAATGAAAGTGAAAATCGAAATAAAATTACAGATTCTACTCCCATGAATAATTATTATTGTTTTGAATTGATTATAAAAATATATTAATAGTCATAATAATTAGTATAAATGCAAAATAATTATTTTATTTGTTTATGAAAATATTTACGACAATATTATAAGTATAATATAAAAAGATTATATTTTAATTCGTTTATTAATATTTTTATAATTATTTTTAATATTACAATATTATAAATTAATAAAAAAAAAGATTTTTATTTTATTCTCTTACTTTAAAAGTACATTTATCAAATAAATAATTTATTATTAAATAAATTTATAATAATATAATTTTTTTAATAACAATTGTTAATGAAAGAAAAATCTAGTAAAATTTACCATAAAGGAAATTATTATAAAAGTAATAAATTTTTGTAATTTGTTCAATTTCTATAATAATTAATTAATAACATTATATTTATAAAATTTTTATAAGCTTATTACTTTTTAAGTCTGCGTAAATGTATTAAATAAATATTTGTATTAAAAATATTTGTCATAGAAATTAAATTTGTTTATAAAAACGTTAACAATCATCTCTATGTTAACAATAATTGTGGTAATGACTATTATCTTACAATAATTTCTTATTTGTTTATAACAAAAATATTAATAAATTTCATACATGACAAAATATTAATAAAAATTGTAATTATAATTTTACACTTTTATTAATTTTCGATTTTGTTTATAAAAATGTCCAATAAAAATTGTGACTATAATTATTATATTTCAATAATTTCTTATTTGTTTATAACAAAAATATTAGTAAAAATTGTGCAAAAATTGTAAGTATAATTTTACCTCGACTTTACATTCACATTGATTTTTAAATTTGTCTAGGAAAATGTTAATAACAATTGTAATGATAATAATTATTTCACAATAGTTTTTTATTTGTTTATAACAAAAATATTATTCAAAATCGTTAATATAATTTTACGATTATATTATTATTTATATTACTTTCACTATTATTACTATTATTACTATTGTTATTATTATTATTATTACTATTATTATTATTATTATTATTATTATTATTTATATTACTTTCACTATTATTACTATTATTACTATTATTATTACTATTATTATTATTATTATTATTATTTTTAATTATAATATAATTTTTTAATTTGTTTATAAAAATTTCAATAAAAATTGTAATTAAAAAATTATTTAACAATAATTCTTTATTTGTTTATAATAAAAATTTATAAAATGTTTAAAACAATTGCTTATTTAATAATCAGACAGACAAACATAAAATTCTTGATAGTTGTATAACAAAAGTTATAGCAAGTCATCAACCTGGTGTAAAAAGTATTTCTTTGATCGATCAATACCTACTTGAAGTTTGCGTCTAAGATAACACGTGTCACGCATGCAGGACAATTAAAAAAATCACAGTTAATGAAATTAAAAATTGAATTCAAGAATTGTTGAATCAGTATTTAAATTGTTTTTTAAATAAGAATTTAGTTGTTTAAATGAAAATCTAACTTTTTTCAAAATAAAAATTAAAATATCTTTTCAATTTCAATTATTCTTTTATTTTAAATTATTACTTAATTCAAAATTGTTTTTTTATTTTGAAATTCAATTATTTCTTTTTAATTCAAAATTTATGTTTTCTTTCAATTCCAAAATTAATAATTTTTTTTATACATGCGTCTATTAAAAAAAAATTATTTAAAAATCGAATTTTAACGTCAATAACATTTTTTATTATTTAAATTTTTTCTAAAAATTAATTTGAAAATTGTTTATTTGTCTGTCTATTTTGTATATATAAGTTAAATTTTGAATTTTTTTGAGTATTTTAATCTTTTTTTACTTGTAGTATTTAAAAAAAAAATTTTTTTTTTTTTAAATATTATTTGAGAGAAAATTTTTTATGTTAACAATGTTTTAGAAATATAGAGAGGGTGCATTTTTAAAAAAAAGTGCATTTAAAATTATTCTTCAAAAACCTACTTGTTGGATAAATTTTTTTTTTTTTATTTTCTAGATTAATAGTCTGTAGTTGTTCGGTGGAATTTCGTGACACTACTGAGCTGTCTGATAAAAGATCGTAGACTGGACAATGTCCTAAGAGGCAACGATTATAGAACAACCCTGTATATTTTTAAACACAGTCCACTCAATACCACTGACCACTCGCTTAGTGCGCATGCGCATTTAAATGTATTCAAAGCTATATGGAAAATTCTGTGCAAGCAATGTAACGTACGTCTCAGGTGAATGTGGGGAACCCCTCTTAACCCTGTAAAACACTTCAAGGTGAAAACCTTGAATCTTCACTGTCAAGTAAAAAACGAATTCAATTCTAATTTTTAACCCCCTAAATTTGTTTTTTTTAATTCTGTCATCGGTGTATTCATTTATTATTTATTTATAATTATTTATTTATAATTTATTATTTATAATATTAAAAATAATAAATAATTTTAGTAAATAAATAATACAAATAAATAATTTTTTGATTAATTATTATATTCTAATAATATTAAACATATTAATAAAAACAATTTACTGTTAATTCTTTATTAGCATAAACAATTAATAACAATTTATAATAATATATAATTTATAATTTAATATAAATATTTTAAATATTCGAGATTATTAATATTATTTATTATTTATGATATATTATTATTTATTATTAATATTAATACATTAGACTGTTAAAAATGATTTAAAAATTAAACTATTTATTTTATTCATACTTATTCAACATAATATGCGTGACTTTAAATATTAATTTTATTCACATTATTAACTTAGAAATTAATTATTAATTCTTTGTTTTTTTTTGTTTAATTTGTTTTAAGGGGAAGAAACGTCGATATTTTTATAACAATATCAAGAAAATAATTTAAATATTCCACAAAATTATTTCTAAGATCATTTTTTTGTGGGGAAAATAAATAAAATAAAATCGGACAGAAAATATTTTTTAATTTTTTAAATTTTTATTTTACTTAAAAATTGATAGATTTTGATATCCATGCGCGTAATTTTGTAGAATATATATATATGTTATCTTGAATGCACATTTTGATTACCAAACACCCAACATCCACAAATTTATTTTACTTTGTGAAAAAAATTTATATTGCAATAAAGAAGGAACAATTTTTTAATTATAAGAATAATAATAAAAGAATGTTTATGGCAAGATTTACAAGAAATTGACAAAATCGAAAATTAAATAAAGGGTTTTATTATTCATGAAAGAATTTAAATATTCATAAAAATAATTTAATTCTTGCGAAGAATTTTATAAAAAATGTTTAAATAATTGATTTCTTTCGGCTAATTTTATGCAAATTCTAATTTAAATAATTAAATACCTGAGAAATTTTTATTATTCATGAAAAGAATTATAAATTCTTACGAAGATGTTAACAAAAAATTTTTAAATATAATTGAATATTCTGTTTGGAAATTTTATGAAATTAGTAGATATTGGAAATCATTGAATTGCGAAAAATTTCTAAAAAATATAATTAAATTTGACAAAGAATTCAATTAAAATTTTTGACAATAATTGAATTTTTGTCAAAGATTTTGTTAGATTTTTTTTAAATAATTGAATTTCCAAGAAGAAATTTATTACTTTTAAAAATAATAATTGAATTATTGTGATGAATATTATTATTTATGAAAATAATTGAGTTTTGCAAAGAATTTTATTCAAATGCCTTTATAAAATAATTGAATTTTCGGGAATAATTTTGTTATTTTACGACATAATTGAATTCTTGGGAAGAATCTAAAAGAATAATTGAATTATTTCAAAAAAATTAAATTAAAATTGTATTTAAAATAATTAATTTCTTTCGATCAATTTTATTAAAATATTTGAAAATAATTGAATTCCTGTGAAAATTCTAATATTTTTGTAAATAATTGAATTCTTCCAACTAATTTTAAAAACACATTTCTTTAAATAATTGATTTCTTCGAGGAATTGAAACTAAATTTTTAAGAATAATTACATTTTTCAACAATTCCTGCAAAAATTGTATTAAAAATAATAATTGAAATCCTGCGATGAATTTTATTAGAATTTCTGAAAAAACAATTAAATTCCTGAGAAGAATTTTATTATTTATGAAAAAAATAATTTAATTATTGTGAAAAATTTTATTAAAAAACTTTTAAAAAGAATTGAATTTCTAGTAACAATTTTGTTATTTATAAAAATAGTTGAATTCTTCTTAAGAATTTCATTAAAATGCCTCAAAACTATTGAATTTTTGGGAATAATTTTGTTTTTTACTTCATAATTGAATTCTTTCAAAGAATTATTTATGAAAAGAATTAAATTCTTATAAAGATTTTTACAAACAAATTTTTAAATAATTGAATTCTTTTTAGAAATTTTATGAAAATATTAGTAGATATTGAAAATCATTGAATTGAATAAAGTTTTTAAAAATAATTAAATTTTACAAAGAATTCTATTAAAATTTTAAAAAATTGAATTTCCAAGAAGAAATTTATTATTTTTAAAAAGAATTGAATTCTTGTAATGAGTATTGTTATTTATAAAGATAATTGAATTTTGCAAAGAATTTTATTAAAATGACTCAAAATAATTTAATTTTCGGGAATAATTTTGTTATTTATTGACATATAATTGAATTCTTTCAATGAATTATTTACGGAAATAATTCAATTCTTAAGAAGAATTTTAGTCTAAAAGAATTATGTAATTGAATTATTTTTAAAAAAATTTAATAAAAAATGTATTTAAAATAATTGATTTCTTTCGAACAATTTTATTAAAATATTTGAAAATAATTGAATTCCTGTGAAAATTTCTAATATTTTTGTAAATATTTGAATTCTTCCAAAGAATTTAAAAAAAACATTTTTTTAAATAATTGATTTCTTCAAGGAATTGAAATTAATTTTTTTAGAATAATTACAGTTTTTGAGCAATTCCTGTAAAATTATATTAAAAATAATTAAAATCCTGTGATGAATTTTATTATTTATGAAAATAATTGAATAGTTGCTAAGAATTTTATTAAAATTTTCAAAAATAATTGAATTCCTGAGAAGAATTTTATTATTTATGAAAAAAATAATTGAATTATGGCGAAAAATTTTATTAAAATGTTTAAAAAAAATTTAATTTCTGTGAATAATTTTGTTATTTTTCAAAATAATTGAATTCCTCATAAGAATCTTATAAACATTGTTTTAAATAATTAATTTTTTCGAAATATAATATATACTATGAAAATTTTATTTTAAATAATTGAATACTTGTGGAAGACTTTATTTGTAAAAATAATTGAATTTTTCGATTAATTAATTTAAAATAAATAATTGAAATTCTTAGGTGTTTTATTATTTACGAAAATAATTGAATTCTTGCTTAGAATTTTATCAAACATTTCTTTTTTAAATTAAATTTCCATGAAAAATGTTATTATTAGTGAAAGTAAATTTAAATTATTCTGAAGAATTGTATAAAAATTTTGTTAAATAATTAATTTTTTCGAAATTTTTTTAAAAATGCTATTCTAAATTAATTATTGAATTCCCGTGGAAATTTTTATTATAATTATGAAAATAATTTTATTTGAATTTTATCAATTTTTTTTTAAATAATTGAATTCTTTTGCGAAATTTTATGAAAATACATAAATATTGAATATAATTGAATTTTGAATATTTTTTGAAAATAATTGAATCGTTTTAAAGAATTTGATTTGATTTTTCAAAATTTTTGAGAATTCTTTTTTGATTTCTACTGTTAGCGAATTTAAAGTAGTGGAAATTCTAAAAAAAATCCGAAATAGTAGCGTTTAGTGGCTAATTTAGTCGCTAATTACAAATCCGATGTCAGTTTTTCAAAATTCAAAATGGCGGATCCAATATGGCGGACGAATTTTAGAAAATTGTTTGGATTCGTTTGAAACGTATGTTACTCGGGGGTTTTTGGGGTCGCTGGTTACGAATATGAAATCAGTTTTTCAAAATTCAAAATGGCGGATCCGATATTTCGGACAAATTATAAAAACTTGATGGATTTTTATAAAAATATGCTTCCAAGGGTCTGTAATTTGCCTACTTATTTGTATAATTACCAAGATCAACCACGAGAAGGTTACAGAAATTTTATCCCATTTTTAAAAACTCATCCGCCATTTTGAATTTTGAAAAACTGACATCGGATTTGTTATCAGCGACCACAAAAACTTCCGAGTGACAATTTTCAAACGAATCAGATCAATTTAAAAATAAAATTCCTCCGCAATATTGGCTTCGCCATTTTGATTTTTGCAAAACTGATTTTATATTCGTAATTAGTGACCCGAAAAATCCCTAAATACAAAATATAACAAAAATTACACTTTTTTAAAAAAAAAGTCGGGCGTTAAAGATTTAAAATTTTAAACAGTTCAAACAACGAATTGTCCAACAACAAATGTAATTACACCAGTCCGGATGTCAATTTTTCTTCTTTCTTTTTTTTAAATAACTGACCAGAGAAATACACTCGATAATTTGAATATTATTTTTTTCTCTACTTCACCATGGATAAAATAATATGAAACATTTCGTGCCTTGGTTCATTTTCACTATTTGTATTTTATGAACTCTTGGTGTTTTAGAATAAGTGAGAAAGAGAGTAGGGAGGGGGGGGGTAGGGGTAAATAGGAGGAGCTCGTTTCTGAAACAAATTATATCACATCGTAAATTTTCTGATATATACATTCTCACTTGTTTCTTATTCTTGGCAAATTTTCTCGTTCGCTATTCTCATTTTGTTAAATATTACTTTCAAATGTTAAGTACCTGATTATTCTTTTGAGAATTATTTAAAACTATATATGTGAGAGAGAGAGAAGATCGCGTGTGCAATACCTGCAGAAATTATATTTCTCCGCGCGTATAATAATCGTACCGGAAAACAATTATTATTTTACTTATCGGCGACGAACGCATCAAAAGAAAATCGATTCGTATTTGTAATGGTCTTTTTACATGACAAATTTAATATTCGGCAATTTTCGATTGCGCGGTGAACTTGTGCGCAATGTTTGGATGCGCAGTAGACTTGTGCGCAAGGTTGGCATGCGCAGAAGAGTTGTGCGCACTTTCTACGTGCGCAGTAGACTTGTGCGCATTGTTGGCATGCGCAGAAGGGTTGTGAGCACTTTTAACATGCGCAGTAGACTTGTGCGCAAGGTTAGCATGCGCAGAAGAGTTGTGAGCACTTTTGACATGCGCAGTAGACTTGTGGGCATTTTTCTCATGCACAGTTTAATTGTTCTCAATTTTTCGCTGTCCACAAGTACTAATTACAACTTACAGCAGCACAATAATGGTCAAAATGATATAAAATCGCATTTTCATTATAAAATACAAACAGTAATTACTTTTTCTAAATTATAAGCTAATGTTACTAATTTAAAATGAACCTTCAACGTTTGACACACAAGGAAACCTAATAAAATAATAAAAAGAATTCTTTTTTTAACATTCTCCTTTTCAACTTGATAAATAAATAATAATTAATCAGTGTCGATTGGATTTCGTGACTTGAAAATTGTACTTCGCATTTTCTGTTGTATTGAGCTTGAGTTATAGGGTGGGAAGGAAGATAAAGAATAAAGAAGCGATAAAAATCGTAGTTCACCGGTCATTCCCTTTTCTGACGCTAAAACATGTGCAGAAGCGTATACAGTCCAGTCCCTGCAGGTGGTCGGTGCATTATCGATGTATTTCCTTTTTACAACTTTTGTCATAATTTTCTCTCTCTCTCTCTCTCTCTCTCTCTTTCCTCGAACTACAAGCCATTCAAGTGTTTATCACTATTTTATTGTATCGCTGATCAAATAGAAAAAAATATATAACGCATAATCATTTATTATTGGTTGCAATATAAAAGATTATTATTCTCTAAAAGTAATAAAAAAAATTATGTATTTATAGAAAAGCGAAATTGTTATTCAATTTTTGCAATATATTTTACTGGAAATTGGTATTTCAATTCTTGGATTGTAACCGAGTGATCTAGTTATTTTCCTTTTTTATTCTTAATAAATAAACAGTTTGCTATTCTAAAATAAAAAAAAACCTTTAAAAAAATCGTATAAAGAAATTTTTTATTTTAAGTTACATAACTTTTAATTTTAATCGAAAATAGCAAATATTTTCTAACGAGATTATTTTGATTATAAATCGAATTAACACTGAATGTACAATCGTATATTTTTCAGGTCTATTTATATATATTTGAAAAATTAGTCTACTCCCTCGGTGACCTTATATAAAAAATTGCATAGATTATGGACACTTTATATTTTTATTGTCCTTTTAGATTAATAGAAAAAAATCTTTTTCCTATATAATAAAACATTACTCTAAAAAATGTTATTTTTAACGTAAAAATTAGGTTAGATTTAGGTCAAAGTCACTGGGAAAAAAAAAACAGAAAATTAGGTCAATATTAAATAAAGAATATAGTAAAATGACCTTAAAATACAGGTCAGAAATTATTCGACGAATATACTTTTAAATTTTTCAGGTTAAAAAACGAAATAAACATTAGAAGAGAAACAGAAAATTGTGCGAATATAAAATTCCAAATTTAGGTCAATTATCACAGGCAAATGAATGCAATTTATTAAAAAGTATAAGTCATAGGTCAACAAATAAAATATCTAGAAAATTTCAAGTAATATCAGTATCTGTTCGAAGGTCAAAAAATGCAATAACTTTAAAATTTAAAAAAAGCTATAGGTCAAAAGAAATTAAAAATTTAGGTCAATAAACAAAGGTTAATAAATGCAAAATTTTTAAAATTAAGAGACAAAGGTCATAAGACTAATAAAACATTTAAATGTTGGTAAAAAAAATTAATGAGTAGTTAACCTTTATTTTTTAGGTCAAATTCCATAGGTCAAAAATCGATATAACTTAAAAATTAATATTTACAAATCGGTTAGCGATTATAATTCGCAAATTTAGGTCAACATTCACAAGTTAAAACATGCAATTTCATAAAAAATACAATTCGCAAGTCGTAATAGTAATATGAAATTGAATTTTAGGTCAAAAGTTGTAAGTAAAATAAGGGAATAAACTTAAAAGTTTTAGGTCAATTTCAGAAGGTGGAGAAGTGAAATATCTAAAATTAAAATGAATAAACTCACTTTGGTCAGTGGAAAAATAAGTTTTCATTTTAGGTCAACAATCACAGGTCAACGAATGAATTTTCTGAAAAATTTCAGAATTATATGTTGCCGACTAATAGAATATTAAAATTTAGGCCAAAAGAGACAAAAGTACTTGAAAATAAGTCCATGGCAATTTTAGTCAAGTTACAGGTCAATAAGCGACTATGACTTAAAAATTAGGTCCAAACTCAAAATTAGTACTCAAGTAGGTCAAAAAAATGACATTAGTTCAAAATTTAGATTAAGAGTTAAATACAGGTCAAGGGGATAAGAACTTCATAATAAGAACTCATAAAATTAAGGTTCAAACTCGCAAATCAATGGGCGAATATAATTTTAAAATTTAGGTCAATATTAATAGGTCAAGTGGTTGACATTTTTTTGAAAATTTACCAAAAATTCATACATAGATAAATACAAAACAATATAAATTTTTTTTTTAAATTGAATAAGAATTCAAAAATTTAGGTCAAAACAGGTCAAATTTGGTAATTAATTAAATAAATCCTAATCAAATATAATTATTAATTATAAAAAAATTTTGTTTTTAAAAAAGTATTATTTCATAGTTAATATATTAAATAAAAATTGAATATAATGTGCAAATAAAAATTATAATTACAAAATTATAATTATAATAACTACAAAATTAAAAATATTGACATTTTAGAATTTAAATTTGCCAACTAATATTTTTTTTGACATAATAAATATTTAGTTAAAAGAAAAAGAAATTTTTTTTTACCTAATTTTAGTTTATATTTTTAAAAATATTTTTTAAAATAAAAATGTTTATTTTGACATAATATTCTTCAAAAAGAAAAGAAATTTTTTTTTGCCTTTACATTTTGTGAAGAGTTTGAAATAAGTGCGTATATATATATATATATATATATATACGGTTTTGTGAGAGTTTAGCCACGCGATGCTCAAATTAAAGGAATTATAGATAAATTTTTTTCGAAGAAAAAAAAATTTCCTTTTTTTCAAACCCATACTTTTTGGGGGATAATCTTTTTTTCTTTTGATTTTACGATAAGAGAATTTTATCAAAAAAAAAAAAAATTTTTTTAAGTAAGGAAAAATTTTTTTACTGCGAAAGATATTAAACTTTCGCAGTAAAAAAATTTCAGTAAAAAAAAAACTTTTGATTAATTATTGATCAGAAAATTTATACTTGAAATTATTAAAATCTATTAAATTATTTAAATAGTAATAAGAGATTAAATAATTTTTTTTTGTTTTTTCTATTTGTTTGTATAATTGAAATAATAATAATTATTCAGTTTGTTCTGTTTAATTTTAGTTTAATTTGCTTTTTTCATTGATTTTTAAAAATTTTTTGATTAATACAAACTTTGTTTATTTTAATAAATTTATTCATATTTAAATTTTATAATAATTATTTTTTATAATTTATTTTTCAAATTTACCGTTGCCAGTTAATAATTAATATTATAATTATAATTATATTATATATAACATGTATAACTATAATTATAATATTATGATATATATAATTATAATTAAAATATTATTAAATATTATAATTATAAAGAAATGTAAATAATTATAATAAAATATAATTATAATATTATTTAATAAATGAAAATAATTATTATTTTATTCCCGTAATACCGTTTACACAAGAAAATAATTAAATGAAAAATAACGAAGAAGTAAATAAATATAAATAGATAAATAAACGATGTAAATAAAAAAAGTTAAGTAAAAATTGCTCTTCAAAAATTAATTTTTAAAAGACTCTAATATTAAATGAAATAGTGATAAATAAAAATAGCAGTTAATAAATTTAATTGAAAATATACTTACAGCGGTGGATTTCGATATCGTTTTTGAAATTGCAACATTGCCTGTGAGTTTTTTACAAATGTGTAAGTATCCTTTTTCTCCGGCAACGATGGAATGCGAAACGATTGTAATCCTCGATTACATATTTGGCACTGTTGGGCTTTTGTAGCCATTTTTTTCCTTCTTTTTTCTCTTTCCTTTATAACAAACTTGCTTTATTTCAATAAAATCTCACAATACAAAAACAGTCAAAAAAAATTACACTTGTTTGTTGGTTAAAAAGAAATATATACTTATAAACAATTAAATTTACACTTTACGATTTAAAGTGCTTTTCATTTAATATTGAAATTGAAGATTTTTTGTTTATCAAAAAAAAAAATATATTCTTTACAATGTATTTCACTTTTGACAATTGTATTTTTACGGTTCGCGTTTTATTTCGTGTTTCTATAAACAAACGGATCACATGGACTAAAATAGAGATATGTTATTTTACTTTGTTCCTGAATGTTGAACTTGATTTGTTGTCATAGTAACAAAACAAGAGATTCTCGTCAATATTTTCCTCATGGCAATTTAAAAGAGTGTCATTTTATGTTTGAAAATTTTATTTAAGTACATAATTCTTTAAAATGCATATAATCGATGATCCATTAATTATTGTAAATTTTGAATGTAATGTAAATTATTAATTTATTTAATTTTTTAATTATTTGTGTAATTATTGCTTACAATTATTTATTTTTATAATTATTAATTAAATTATTAATTATTTCTATAATCACTTATATTCACTAACTTAATTATTTAATAACTAATTTATAAATTTATTTGTACATTACTTAAACATATTTATTATATTTATTTATTTTATAAATGTATATAATATTTAACCTAATACATTATTCGAAAATTATATTTTTCTTTTATTAATAAAAACAAGTATGCAGGACGTAATATTACTGTAACATTACAAATAACCTATTTTTAGGTCCTCATTTATTAATTTATTTATTTACATAATTTGTATGTATTTATTTATAAATGCATTCCTATACATTTTGTTTTCTCCTTTAGGCGAGTAAAATTACTCACCTAAAGGAGAAAACAAAATTTCAAGTCAAAAACGTGGATTTTTAGTCGGTAGCGTCACTTGTGATTTTATTTTAGAACTACAAACAGAAATCAGATGGTAACGTATTATAATTTTGAAAATTATGTTAAATTTCTTTTTTACTAAAATCAAAATTAGTCTATTTAAAAGTAAAATTTGAAATTAATGTTTCCCAAGAATTATTGACAATTTATTTTCAACAATAATTTTTATTTTTCAAATACCGTATTGGGAAATGGTAGGAATTTTTCAACTTTGCTATTCATTTACCGACAGAACTGGATTGCTCAAGAGAGATTATTTATTACCATTTGTTGATAGCTTACCCCCTATTTATCGACTTAGTGAAAAGATTAAAAAAATAACAATTAATTTTAAGAATAGAGGTTTTGTATAGTTTTTTGAATAATAATTTGAAAAAGAAAAATTTGTAAAAAAAGAATTCTATTGTTTTGGTCAAGAAACATATTTTTTTTTTCTTTCAATCGTAGGATCATAAACGTTGTGAACTTCACTGACGTTAAATACTAGCATATACTTCACAAGAAAATATAAACATAACTTGTAAAAAAAGACAATGATGTAGTAGATATGTTTCAAATGAAAGTGTCAATAGAAAAATAAATTGAAGAACTAAATTATCAAACGTAAAAATCATTTGTTGGCCCTGAAAAGGGCCGATTGTTTGGTGAAAGTTGGGTAAAAATGCCTTCTTGGGCAAAAGAACAGCTTGGATGTTGGGGAGAACACCACCTTGGACGATGGTGACTCCAGAAAGAAGTTTGTTCAATTCTTCGTCCCCTCTCTGTGCCGTGAATGGCAGATGATCACAGTGAGTGCCCGCACCAATAAAAAGGCTGCAGGCGGATATAAATACGATGTTGTCACTGCGGAAAGTATCGATCGATCATCACCTTTCTGCTATGCATGCGTATGGATGAAATGTACAGTAAATTTGACAAAGGCGTTTGGCGGGTGTCAAATTTGCTATAAATATGATAGACTCCTAGTCCGAGACTGGGAAAATCCAAATATTAAGAAATTCAAACCCTATGACAGGAGCAATGTGGAGAATAATCAAATCAAAACGAGCAATCGTTATGAAGTAGTCATAAAGTAGAAAATGAAAAAATGGACCAGGATGAAGTAAACAAATCTGATAACAAACCTTCTGAAACTGAAAGTGAAACTAAAAATAAAATTATCAAGAAAACAAAAATTCCACCAATTATAATTCAAACCACAATTGATGACATAGGATTCTTTATCAACCTCATACACGAAGTAACCTCAGGCGACCCTGTGTTTACTAGAAATAAGGAATCTACAAAAATTACTATTTTACCTGATGCAGAAGAAGATCATATGAAAATTCAACAATTATTGAAAGCCAAAGAAATACCTTACTACACTTTTGAGAAAAAGGAAGAGAAACCTGTCAAAATGGTACTACGAGGACTAGCCTTTTTTGCAGATGAAAACGTTAAATCACTGCTTGAACAAGGAATTAAAGCAGAAGTAATTAAAATGAAACAAAGAAGTGATCTCCAAAACTACAATCCCTTGTTCTTAGTGACATTAGGCAAAAGTGTTAAAATCAGTGATGTGTACAAAGTGAAAAGTGTGTGTTATATGAGAGTTTCTTGGGAGAAATTTAAAAACAAACAAATCACCTTTGCCACATCCTGACATTTTTGATTTGTTTGTAAGTTAACGAAGTACACACAACGAAATATTCGAGGAAAATGATGTTCTGCACCTGAAATTCGCCTACTTACGTTCGATTCAGTAGAGTCCCCCACCAGTGCGCTCCCCTCTCTGTGCCGTGAGTGGCAGATGGTCACAGTGAGTTTCTGCACCAATCAAAAGGCTGCAAAAACCTACAAACTTGCAGTTTTTCATAATATTGCAATGTATCAAGCTAAGTGTATTATTGAAAAATTAGAAGTAACTTGCAAGGTTCTACGTGCATTGTTTTAAAAAAAGTAAATAATAATAATCGTTTGCCTTAACATTTACTGAATTTTTAGATTCATAAAATATCAAATTCATTGCAATGTTGGATTCAGTAGTTTAAATTTTGAAAATCCGACTCTTTATTCGGAATCAGTGACCCCAAAAACCCCCAAGTAACGAGATTCAAGCGAATCCAATTAGTTTTGAAATTTTTGTCCGCCATTTTGTATTTTGAAAATCTGACTTCAAATTCATAATCAGCGACTCCAAAAACCCCCGAGTAACAATTGATTTAATTGATGAAAAGGTGTTACACTTTTTTGACCCAGTTTATAATATTTCAGCTCCACAAGAAAGGGCATTCTAGAGATATTTTTATTATATATCCTTAGGATATCCTGTCCTCTACAAATCCCGATAATATTCTAGAGATATCATTAAAATTGGAACTTCTTTATTTTGTCTCAGGAGAACCATGAGAACAACAATTGATTTACAACAAATACAATATATATATATGTGACACTCCACGAGAAAAGGGACCTTATGGCAAGAGTAAATAAGGTCCCTTTTCTCGTGGAGCGTCATATGTATATAATACAAACAGTAGATAATTATACAGATCACGAAAAAAAATTTAAACCAAAAGAATCACAAAAATAAGGATTATAATGCAATCATGTTACAGAACAAAGACGCAAGACCTGCAGCTTTAATATATTGAGCATCATGATATAAAGATTACACCTATATCTGAACATTTTAGTTCTAAACCTCCTAGAAACTTATGATATTAAATAGAATCTGTCGTTTTATCACAAGCATATACTGTAGAATACAAATTAACGCATTTAAATTCTAATATAAATTATATAAGTACAGAATCAAATAAAATTAATCATGATAATTTGTAATTTTTTTATTTAAAGTGCCGACTTTAAATCGCAAAATAGAATGATATAGTTTAAATAATTACATGGATTTCAATCAACATATTTCTATTAGTTTAGAAAATCTTAAAATTGAAATAATATTTTATATGTTCTTATGATAAAATTTTACTTAAGAACTGTAAATTAAGAAGTTTTTGAAATTCTTTAAGGGTTCATACCACTTTGTCAACTTCAACAAATTAAATTTTTTTACGGATTTTAAAAGTATAGAATATCTCAAAAATGTTGTGTAAAATTTTAGGAAGATCTCAGCACTTTAAATATATTATTTTAGGTGACATTTGAACGCGTACAAAGGCTATGTACTTACATAGTTACTAGTTGAATCAGTAAATTTTTATATTATCAGTAACTCAATTCACATTTTTTCATGTTGTGTATTCTATTGTTAAATTTTAAATAATTAAACAATATTTTTTTTAATAAAACGACGTTTTCTATATAGTTAAAGAGTGTCTTTGTTAAAAGAAAAAAAATACCTAGATATAAAAGACCTAGATCAATAAAATTCACATGGATCGTAAAAAAATTCTCCAAAAAAGCTAAATTTTGAGGCATGTATAGTGGTATGAACCCTTTATTAACAAAGTATGACTTTCGTTTTCGACCAATCACTGTTTCTGAAAATGATCACCGTCAGCGGATTGATCGGAAAGTGAATGTGAATAAAAATAGAGAAGGCATAATTAAATATTTATTCACAATCTATATACATATTTTGATTTTTATTCGAAATGGTCAAAATTACGTACTTTTCCTTAATTTATGTACTCAGTTCGAGGCCTGTCTAATGAAATAAAAACAAATTAAAAAGAATGCAGAGAACTTTGAATTCAAACGTAAAACCATTTGTTGGCCCTGAAAAGGGCCGATTGTTTTGAATGATGACGATGATGAATATGAAAATTAACCGCCGAAACCGTAAAGGGTGCGGCCTTGACGTTTGAGAGCATAGACGACGTCCATGGCGGTGACGGTCTTCCTCTTGGCGTGTTCGGTGTAAGTGACGGCGTCACGGATCACGTTCTCAAGGAACACTTTCAAGACACCACGGGTCTCTTCGTAAATCAATCCTGAGATACGTTTCACTCCACCACGACGAGCCAAACGACGGATGGCGGGCTTGGTGATACCTTGGATGTTATCACGCAACACTTTACGATGGCGCTTTGCTCCTCCTTTTCCCAATCCCTTTCCTCCCTTTCCGCGACCAGTCATTTTGGCAGAGAATTAATTAAGTACGTTCAAACAGAACAGAGAACAAACTCGGAATGATGCTAAGCCGGCGAAAGTGCGCTGTTTTATTCCCTCTGGAGTTCCACTGCTCCCCTCCACGATCTGACCGACCAATCAGGATGTCAGTGTCCCCTTCCTCTTGACTAACTGGTGCAAGAGCTTCTGAAAGCTATAAATATGTGCGTTCATATCGCCGAAACCATTTTCCAGTCGTCCTTTGTACTTTAAAGTCGTAAGCAATGGCTCGTACTAAACAAACCGCGCGCAAATCCACTGGTGGTAAAGCACCAAGGAAGCAACTCGCCACCAAGGCCGCTCGTAAGAGTGCGCCTGCAACCGGTGGAGTGAAGAAGCCCCATCGCTACAGGCCCGGAACCGTCGCTCTCCGTGAGATCCGTCGCTACCAGAAGAGCACCGAGCTCCTCATCCGCAAACTGCCCTTCCAACGCTTGGTCCGTGAAATTGCTCAGGACTTCAAGACCGACCTGCGCTTCCAGAGCTCCGCCGTGATGGCCCTCCAGGAGGCCAGCGAGGCCTACCTCGTCGGTCTCTTCGAAGACACCAACTTGTGCGCCATCCACGCCAAGAGAGTCACCATCATGCCAAAGGACATACAATTGGCTCGTCGCATCCGAGGAGAACGTGCTTAATTTCTTTCACCTTCAAGAACAAACAATCGGCCCTTTTCAGGGCCAACAAATTTTTTTACGTTGAAATATTTTTGATTCTCTAAGGTAGTCGTACAAATAAAAATATATATTATTATTAATTATTATTATTTCTTATTGTTCTGCGAGTATTTTATAGAAAAATGTCGTCGGTTGGATATTTTATATTAATAAACTCAATGTAATAATTAACATATTCAAAGACTGGTTTAATTAGTTACTATAATGTAAACCAAGTCCGTTTCTGGGCCAATAGGCTAAAAAGTTACTAAAAGTTCTGACTATTTTGACAAAAACTACAGGTTAATTGACTATTTGATTAATAAAATCATTACTAATTTAATTTATAACGGACATTCTGAATAATTATTTTTAGCTAAAAATAAGAATTTCATGCCTTTGGACTTTTGACTACAAATTTCCATTTTTGACCACTTTACCAATATTATTGATTTCAATTTTAGAAATTGGAAACAAAAAGTTGGTACTTGCCCACAAAATTGAATTTAGAAAAGTTATACAATATAATTAAATGTGCTTTTCGATAAATATTTCGTTATTTTTGAACTGATGAAATTTTCACAGCATCCAATCAGTAATAATTAAGATCTATGGAAATTTCAATGTTTTACAGTTATTTTCACTCCAAGTTATTGAAATTTCACTAATTGTTTTTATTTCTCAATAAAAAATATGTGTATTTATTTCAACTTGAGAAAGACAATAAAATTCTTTTTTTATCTTATATTCAATACATACGATTAAATTTCAAGTTCTAGCCTAACTTCAATTTTCTTCAACTTTTTTCTTATTTTTTAGTAATATTATTCTTTGAAAAAGCTAAAAATTATTTAATCCATATGACTGATTGTTCAAAACAATGAAATAAAAGTTAAAAAACAATTCCATAAGAAAATAATAAAAATAAAAATTTGAATTCTTTCCACAATTTTGGATTCAAATAGCAAATTTATTAAATATTTCTTTACTTTCTAAATTTCCATGATGTAAAACGTAATTTAACATTGTCAATAATATTAGAAAAGATATAAACAGCGTAAATTCATATGGCTTGAAATAAAGAAGTTGAAGTCCACGACTTTGATCATTGAAAGAAATCTATTCAATAAATTTAAATATTGTTTATAATTTAATGGTAAAACAATTATCATCAAAATATAAACATGAATTTATTTTTATAAATATTTTTGTGGTGATATGGCTGCGTTATTTATAAATAATTTACTTAGTGAACAATTTTTTTCTTTGATCAACGTTGTGGACTACAACTTGGTGAAATATTACTGGCCCGTCGCCATAATTATTTTAAATATAAAAGTTATTCTTTTACAAATTTATAGAATTATTGAACATTCAAATAATAAATGTAAGGTTTTTACCTATTAGTTTTTAATTGTACAAAGTATAAAAACTAAAAAAAAAATTTAAACTTTTTTCAAGCATAGTACAGGTATACAAGAAAGTACAAAACTGATAATTCAGTTATACGTCACGAAAACATACATTTGACTGTTTTAAAATTAATCATTCATAGTAAATTTCAATAATATAATAAATTATTCTAAAAATTTAATAAATTATACATAAATGATGTTGAAAAATTATTAAAAACTTTTTATTATTGATCTAGACAATGCACTCTATCCCACTGCATTATGTGCCGAAAGTAAGAACTCATACCCGAACTGAAGCAACCGTACCTCCTTCAATTTATAACTTAAAGTACAAAAAGTTTTTTATCCGAAGAGGGAGATAAATAGAGCATTAAATTAAAAGGTTAATTTTTTAACAATTCAATTTGTTTCATTGTTTTTTATAATTTTCTGAACTTGTTGAGAATGATCACTAAAAGCAGAGTCTTGAAAATTGCTCATTTTTACAGAAAAACACAATGACAGTATAATGCTTTTTCTTAATATTAGACAACTAGAATAATCGTATAATAGAAATCAAATCTATTTGCAAGTGGAGAAAAACAATTAAAGATCAAAAAGGTGAATAAAGTTTTGAATGGTGTACCCAAGTTACCTAGAATTCAAACGAGAGAAAGCCAACGAGCGCTGGGGCCTTTCTTCACCGTCCGTGCGTTTTACTATGTCGATGAGCGCAGGGAATTGTGTTTATTACTGTTTGAACGCTTGTGTTGAAAGCATCTCCAAGTTATTGAACACTTTTTGTAGTTTTCCAAAAAAAACTTTAGTACAATGGCAGACAAGGTAGAATCCCCAGCTGTACCTGCAGTGGCAACTCCGAAGAAAGCAGCCAAGGCGCAGAAGCCCCGTGCCAAGGCCAGTCACCCACCAGCGTCTGAGATGGTGAACGCGGCCATCGCCACTTTGAAGGAGAGAGGCGGCTCTTCGCTCCAAGCCATCAAGAAGTACATCGCTGCCACCTACAAAGTCGATGTCGAGAAGCAGGCTCCCTTCATCAGAAAGTACCTGAAGGCTGCAGTCGCCAGCAAGGCTCTGATCCAGACCAAGGGCAAGGGCGCTGCAGGGTCCTTCAAGTTGAACGTCGCCAAGGCCGAGGGCAAGGCCAAAGCCAAGCCCAAGACCAAGACTGCCGCCAAACCCAAAGCTGCTGCAGCACCAAAGGCCAAGAAAGCAGCTTCTCCAAAGAAGGCCGTGGCAGCCAAGACCAAGAAAGCCGTCGCCGAGAAGAAGAAGACCCCGAAGGTTGCGGCCAAGCCACCGAAGGCCAAGTCCACCACCGCCAAACCCAAGGTGACCAAGGCTGCTCCCAAGAAGGCGGCCAAAGCTTCGCCCAAGAAAGCTGCAGAGCCCAAGGCGAGGAAGCCCGCGGCAAAGAGGGTTGCCAAGAAGTAAAGTGAAATAAAATTGATAGTGGATGATTGAAAACAAACGGCCCTTTTCAGGGCCACCAATTACTTTTTACGAAAGAATTTTCTTTGTCTCAAACATAATTATTCAGAATGGTATCTCCATTTACCAAGTTGAAAATAATTTATTTTAAAGATTTTGTAATCTTAAATTTCGTTTTTCATATCGATTATAACACAAACAGGGTGTCTACTAACCGGGAAATAGCCGGGAAACGAAATATCTAAATAAAATTTTTATCAAATCGTGTGCTATGTAAGGGAACAACTGTCATTGGTCGATATATCAGGTCATTAAAAAATTTACAAGAAAAATAAATCTTTTGCTCGGAGAATTTTACCTATAAGCATTGAGTATTAGAGGAAATAATTTTTCTTGTGTTTGAAATTATAAAATTAAAATTTCTGTTTTATTTATAAAGTGTTACTAAAATGTTTAAAAGATTTACTTAGAATGACGTTCAATTGTTAAATCCTGTACGGTATTAAATTTAAAAAGGGATGGCAACCGAAATTTTATCGGTTTCGGTTTTGACTTTTCTGTATTCTTCTAAAAAAAATTCGGTTTCGGTATTTCTGTTACGGTTTTTTTCAAAGAATTAGGGCTTCTGTATTTGGGTTTCGGTTTTTAATGTAAATAATTACAGTTACGATTTCTTAAAAATTTCGGATTTTTGGGTTAAAGCTTTCGGTTTTTCGGTTGTTTTCCTCGGACAATATATGAATGAAAATATTTGTGTGCATTTTAATTATTTAGAATTAAATATGTATAATAATTACTCATAATTTGTTTATAAATTTGTTTTATATTTTATAAAATGGCCATAGCGTTGTCAAGGAAAAAAAAAATTCTAAAAATTTTTTGAAAAAACGTTTTTCTCCCTAACTTTTACATTATTTGACCTAATTAGCTAAAAATTGGTATATTAGTGTATTTTTACAGGCTGATCACAAATTCGATGGCTGCTAAATGAAAACACATTATTCGCGAGAGCGTTTATAAAACACGTAACTCACGAAAACAAATAGAAAATATGCTTATTTAAAATGACAGATTTTTTAAGGCTGTGTGACAATTTTTAATTTTTATTATTTTTAAAGTGTTAACTAATTGCAAAAATGTAAGTTAATAAAATTGTTTTATTAAAGCTAAATTAACTTTAAATAATAAAAATTCTTTATTTGGCATTTTATATTCACTTAAAATGAATAACAAAATTTTTAAAAATTAGCCTAAAAACGATTTCAGATGAATAACGCTTTTTCTATTTGTTTTCGTGAGTTACGTGTTTTATAATTTCTCTCGCGAATAATGTGTTTTCATTTAGAACCCATCGAAATAATTAATTTAAGAAAATTTTTTTAATTAATTATTTGTAATCTGCTAATTTGTTCGTCTTTCTAGTTTTCGGTTTTTTAAAAATTTCTATTTTTTCAGTTAACGGTTTCGGTTGCCATCCCTGAATTTAAATAAATTATATATGTAAAATTCTGTATACTTTTCAAGTGTAATTATTTATTGACAATGAAACGGTGTTATTTTATAAACAAAAACAAATTTTTAGTTTCTTTAAAATTTTGTTTTATACTTGTTTATTATGATTAATATTAAATTATCACTTAATACATTAATATTGAAGGTGTTATTTGCTTCATCATATAATTGTAGTGAAAAAAACGTTAATATCTTAAACCGGGAAATAACCGGGAATTCAAAAACTGAAAAATAGTAGACACCCTGCACAAAGAATGCAAAAAAGTATTATGTCCTTATGTTGAATATGTCAAATGTCAGTGAAACAAAATTTTTGTCAGTAAAGTCAGGGAAACGAATTTTTTGTCAGTAACGTCAGGGAAATTAATAAAATGTGAATTTTTTCGACTTTTCTTCCAAACATTGCAACAAAGTACAACAATTTTTAATACTTAAAAAAGTCCAACTTATTTTGATTTTTATAATGCGAAAAATAACTATAAACAAATATTTAAGAAATTGTTTTTGAATCATTTTTTAACATAATTAAATTTTTCAAATATTTCTATAATAAAAACCTTTTTGAGTAGTTGAAATTTTGAAAAAATATTAATTTATTTCAAGTATTTATTTAAAATTTTTGAAGAATTTGAATTGCAAATTTTGAAAATAATTGAAATATCAAAAATTTTAATAGAAAATATTTAAAGGTAAATTTAAAAATGAAAATTAATGAAAATTAGCTTTTAATTTTTTAAAATTCAATATTTTCAGTATTTTCAATTACATATTTCCAAAACTTCAAATACATACAAAAATAATATTTTAGAATTCTTGGAGAATACAATTATTGCAATTTTTAGAAATTATTCAAATTCATAAATTTTACCCATTTTCTGTAAACATTCATATATTCCTGTAAAAAAAATTTTGTCAGGTAAAGTCATTTTAATGTCAGCAGGGTGGCCGCAAAATTTTATTTTCAAAATTCCCTGACTAACAAAATTCCCTGATTTTCAGTTTTTCCCTGACTTGCGGCCACCCTTAGTCAGTAAATTGTCAGGGAAATTGTCTGCAACACTACAACCAATATTTCCTACATTGAAAAAAAAATGTTTTTCAGCGCGTTTGTGCTAATTTATTACTGCTCAAAAATAACGTGTATTTAGATGTTATGTTTTCTTGCAGCAACTAAAGTCTTTTTCAGTTTCTGTAGTAAATCAGAAAATTATAAATGTGTGCATTAGAGCTGTGCAAAATAATTCGAACCGAACTGTTTGCATTTTTTCGCCTAGTTCGAATGTCGAATATTCGACATTTCGGCGCCGACTCTATTCTCGCGATTTGAATCAATAGAATTTAACTGAAAATCAGTTAAAAATTACTGTAATATCAGTCATTTTTCACAGTTCCCCACTTTGTTCCAAATCATGTTCTGAGATACACTAAAATACATAAATGTATATGACATACTAAAGGAAAATTTTGCACTTGGTAAACAAACTTTTTGCATCCTGGGCCTGAAAACTTTCGTACTAAAAGTAAAAAAAACTCACACGTTCAATAATAGTTACTATATTCTATTTATATATAAAAAATGTTGGTTCTGCTTTTAAATATTAATGCAAAGAACATACAATTCAAACGTAAAAATATTTGTTGGCCCTGAAAAGGGCCGATTGTTTTGTGTGAGGGTGAGTATATGGAAAGTTTAAGCTTTCTTTTCTGTCTTCTTCGGCAAAAGAACAGCTTGGATGTTAGGGAGAACACCACCCTGGGCGATGGTGACTCCAGAAAGAAGTTTGTTCAATTCTTCGTCATTTCTGATGGCGAGTTGAAGATGACGAGGGATGATTCTGGATTTTTTGTTGTCACGAGCTGCGTTTCCGGCCAACTCCAAGACTTCAGCAGCCAAGTATTCCATAACTGCGGCTAGGTAAACTGGAGCACCAGCACCAACTCGCTCGGCGTAGTTTCCTTTGCGCAAGAGACGATGGATACGACCGACTGGGAACTGGAGTCCAGCCCGGTTGGAGCGGGTCTTTGACTTTCCCTTGGTTTTGCCACCTTTGCCACGTCCTGACATTTTTGATTTAGTTTTGAATTAACGCAGTACACACAACGAAGAATACAAAGCGAATGATGTTATGCGCGAGAAATCCGCCTATTTACGCTCTCCCCACAGGCCACGCCCTCCATTGCGCTTCCCTCTCTTTGTCGTGAGTGGCAGATGGTCGCAGTGAGTGCCCGCACCAATCAAAAGGCTGCAGGCGGACATAAATACGATGCCGATCCTGCGGAAAATATCAATTCACCCTGAATTGCCTTTGTGTTCAGACGTACACTCTCTGAAAACAACTATGCCTCCTAAAGCAAGTGGTAAAGCTGTCAAGAAAGCCGGCAAGGCGCAAAAGAACATTACCAAGACCGACAAGAAAAAGAAGCGCAAGAGGAAGGAAAGCTATGCCATCTACATCTATAAAGTGTTGAAGCAAGTGCACCCCGACACTGGAGTCTCCAGCAAGGCCATGAGCATCATGAATTCGTTCGTGAACGACATCTTCGAGCGCATCGCTGCCGAATCTTCCCGCTTGGCCCACTACAACAAGAGGTCCACCATCACCTCCCGGGAGATCCAAACTGCCGTCAGGCTTCTCCTTCCTGGTGAACTCGCCAAGCACGCCGTCTCTGAGGGCACCAAGGCTGTCACCAAGTACACCAGCTCCAAGTAAATTCTGTCCACCTTTCTCGAAAAACAATCGGCCCTTTTCAGGGCCAACAAATATTTTTACGAAAGAATTATTTGGTTCTACAACAACACAGTTTGTGTATGCAAAGTGTTGTCATTTTTCTTAGTACTAATTCGTGGGTTCCGGATGTTTACATTCGCCCGGTGCATGGTTATCGATACATTTTACACATATATATTCTAAGAAACAATTCGAAGCTATACATGACCCAATGTCTGACATTTCTTACACTGTATACTTTCTCTTTTTTCAATTTTTCCCACCTGATAACTTAGTGATTAATGTATTTAATTTTATAAAAGAAATTTGATGTTAGCTGTTCTAAGAAAAAATGTAATGTTGTATTCTCTTTTTGAGATGTAAGGTCTTAAAATTTTTGAAATGCATATAATCATAGAAATAATATTTTACTTTCTGACACTATTTTTAAAAAATTTCTAAGAGTTCGAAAAAAACCAGGAAAATTTCGTTTTCTTACACAAGTCCTGTTGGAGACACGTAAAAAAGGCTTCGGAAAGAAAATTATTTATTGTAACTATTTTATTAAAAATAGAAAAAGAAAAAAAAGCCAACAGCACGCGGTATTCCCAAGCGGTCACCCATCCAAGTACTAACCGCGCCCAAAGATGCTTAACTTCAGTGATCGGACGAGAACTGGTTTGCATTTGCATTTGTAATTGTTTATTTATTGCCAAAATTAATAATAATACAAGGTTTCACAATAAACGATGAAATCATTTTTACATTATTATAAAGGACTTACTGGCTAATACAAAGCTCTCGAAGTCGCGTACAATATTTTATGCCCACGAATGCATATATTAGTTAATATTTTTATTCTATATTAAAGATATTTTTTCTAATTCCCAGGAGAAATATTCAATTTGCTTTTTATCGATCAGAAAGGGCTTAAGAAAACTGATCATTTCGCTATTTTTGTTTTTATTTTATGGATAATAATGAAAGAAAATAACCTGAATAAACTATATTATAATAATTAAATTTAACAATAACAATGAATAAGAAAAAAATGAGATAAATAATTAAACTAATTTATGAACTAAGAATATTTACAATGTTAATCGATGATTTTCTTTTAATAAGATACAATTAATATAATTGGTTGGCTAATAGTTAATACATATTTTACATAATGGATAATATTTACAATAATTAGAAGTATAAGGGTAGATTTATATTGTTTCTAATTCTTATTTACAGTTTTACTTAGAATAATAACTATTTACAATATCTTAATAGTTATAAATTTAATTTTTTGTTTTTGATTTTAAGAATGGGATTTTAATTTAGCTATTCGTCTAACCAAAAATATTTTTTGATGTTTTGTCTGTGTTTGTCTTTAATTTCCTTGTTTGTGATGAAAGTGGTATATCGCCATTCATCATTTGGTATAGTAGTGTCTAAGTGTTTGTCGTACAGAAACGATTTCTTCCTAGCATTTCTTTTGTAATGGTATATTACTGGGGCACCGTGGGTGTCCTGTATATAACCATTTTTGTCCAGGTAAGGAAACGCTTCTGGAGGGACAAAATTGGTTTTTATTACGTTTTCAAAATAGTTGTCATTTGGATAGTACATAGAATAAATTAAGCTATTGTCAGTTACATTTCTTATACTCGCAAAATAATTCCTTGTTATTTTAATTATTTGTGTGTCAATTTTATTAATATTAGCTAGGTTGTAAATAACTTTACTCGATATGTATTTTTGGAAATTCGACTCAGCTGATCTATATTTTCCTAGACATACTCTTAGGCATTTTCTTTCGAATACTCTTATTCTTTCTACAATGGATGCACTTAAATTGTACCAAATAGGACATGCATATAGTAATATGGGTCTTATGAATAACATGTAACAGTTGATTTTTATTTTATAATTTAAATGTTTACTATACATTAATCTTCTTAATTTATTGAAAACTTGTTTTGCATGTTCTATTTGTGTGTCTATGTGTTTTATAAAGTAGAGTGTTTGGTCTATGTTTAGTCCTAAATATTTTACAATTTTCTTATTAGGCACTGGTTCGCCATCATCTTTTCTTTCTTTTATTTGAAAGTTTTTCCAGCATTTTTTTACGTTTCGATTGGCTTCGGAGAGGGGACCTCTAAACAAAATAGTTTCGCATTTGGAGACGTTAACTTTTAATTTCCACGTGTAAAGGTAATATTGTACATTTTCAAAAAGTTGTTGTAATGTTTCTTGTATTTCTGAGACTTTTTTTCCAACGACGTATATTATCATATCGTCTGCAAATGCGATACCTTTTTTGTTTTCATCTATATTTATGTCATACATTTTTAGTATTTCGTAAATAAAGATGTTAAATAATATCGGAGATAGAACTGTTCCTTGTTGTAAACCGTTTTTAACTAAGAACTCTTTATTTAATGTTGTGGTACCGTCCGTTACTATAAAACTTTTGTTTGTTATCATATTTTTTAATAATTTTATTAGATGTTTAGGGAAAGAATTTTTTAATAACTTAAATATTAATCCATCTGTCCAAACAGTGTCAAAGGCCTTTTCAAGATCAATTAAACAAGCTCCTACACATTTTTTATTGTTAAGAGCTTGAGAAATGTCTGACGTTAATTTGTTAATAGCATGGATTGTGGAGTGCTTGTGTCTAAAGCCATATTGTTGTTCAGGGATAATGTTTTTCTCTCTACATATTTGTATTAAAGGGTCTTTAACAATTTTTTCGAAAACTTTACTTATATTGGGAAGAAGGCTTATAGGTCTAAAGTCACTCGGTTGTATACTGTTTTTTCCTTTCTTGGGGATAGGAATAATTTTTGACTTTTTCCAGTCAGTTGGAAAATGACTGTTGTTAAGTATATTATTGAAAAGAATGCAATAATTCTCTATTATTTTTGGTGTTAAATGCTTTAATACAATATTAGGAATTCCATCAATGCCTGATGATTTTTTATTATTTAAGTTTCTAAAAATTTTTGATAATTTGTATCCTGATGTAAAATAATTTGGAAGTTTTTCGTCAAGTAACTGAATGTCATTTGCTTTCAAGTTATTATCAAAGTTAACTATTGAGTTATTATTTATTTTATCATTTTCAATTTCTTGTTCTAAAGTGGTAATTTTTTGTTTAATGATTTTATTTAGTCCTTCTCTTCCGTAGTTGGAAAATTTTGTGTGTGTATTTTTAAAGTGTGTACCGATTATTTTGAGTTTATCTTTATTATTGGAAATTATGTATTTGTTATTGTTGTCAATTGGTAAGTTTTGTGCAGGTATTCCCGACTCTAGTAGTAGGGTTGCATTTTGATTATCAATTTTAAGTTGGGGTATGGCAACTTTACCTTTGGTTCTGAATAATTTATTCACTTGAGGAAACATGTTTTTTGGATCGTTTGCAGGAATATTTTTTATTTTTTCTGACCAATAATTATTTATGGATTTAATGAATTCTTGTTTGAGGAGAGCTTTTAATGCTATTAGTTTGTTTTTTAGAGAGTTTAATTCTCTTATTTTATTCTGATTTTGAAAATTTCTATAGATAATATTTATTTGTGTTATTATTTTACTTTTTGCTTTTTGAATTCTTTTTATAACGGGTGTTTGGTAAATTTCCATAGAGTTTTTACTTTTAATTTTTGGTAATGAGTTACTCATTGCTATTGTTATACATTCATTAATATCCTTTAAATAATTATCAATTTCATCATTTGATAGATTTTTATTGGATGGTATTCTAATGTCAGAAATTTGGTCTAAATTATTTTCAAATTTTTCCCAATTTGCTCGTCTATAATTAAAATTGTGGTTATGTGTAGCTTTTTCTAAAATAAAATCTATTTGTGTGTTGTAAGAAACATTCAATAGAATTGCGTTGTGATCGCTGTCATATTGTAAAGTTTCAAGTTTGTCTGTGTTATTGTATTTTTGTACCTTAAGTCTGGAGTCTAATATTCCTAAGTCAAGATATGAATTTCCTCGGGGGAAGGAGGGGAGACTTGGAGTGTATAATTTTAGTTTATAATTTATTTCATTGTCATCTATCCATTTTCGTAAAAAAGTTCCTCTTGTGTTGAAATTTTCATTTAACCAACTAGTGTGTTTAGCATTTAAGTCACCTGTCATTATAAAAAAGTTGTCAGGATCGTCTAAATTGAGAATTTGAAATAATTTATCAATTTCTTGATTAAAATTTAATCTGTTTCCGTATGCAGCGTAAGCAGATATGACAAAAAGCCTTTGATTGTTTGGTAAAGGGATTTTTATGATAACAGTTTCTAAGTTCTGAAACTGTTCTATTTCCGATAGAATTATTTGTTTAAATTTAAGGTCTTTTCTTATGAGTATTGCAACTCCTCCGCCTAATATTGTATTTGGTCTATCTCTTCTAATTAAAGTGAAATTTTGGAAATCTAGTTTATGTATAGGATTTAGTTTTGTTTCACTTAAAGTAATTATATCTGGATTATGTTTTTTTATGAAGTTTAAAAGATTATTTCGCCTTTCATTTGTTACAATTGAATTGACGTTTATTGATATTATTTTTAAATTTTTGACAGTAATAGTATTTTTTAGGTTAGGATTTAATTTACTATCCATTTTGAACAGAATTAGAATCAGTTAGTAGTTCAAATAAATCGTCTATTCTTTTGCTATTTTTTTCTACTAATTGTGTAATTTGAAGTATCTGTTTTGTTAAGTTGTTTAAGGTTTCTTGTAGGTTTTGTGCATTATTTAATGTATGTTGTTTATTGTTTATTTGTTGTTCTATATGTGGGTAGTTATTTTCTGTGTTGTGAAGTGTTTTTTTTTGTAAGATGTTTGAGAAGCTTGTTTCTTTTGTTGTAAAATTGTTGTACATTCTATCTTTTGCAATCCTATTTTTTCTAATTGTTTCCAATTTCTCATGCATTCTTTGTTTTAATTCTATTTGTTTTTCACATCCCCTATAAGAAGCTGGATGACCATATTTTTTACATGATACACAATATACTTTTTCTCTTTCTATTGCATTCGTGGGCTCCGGTAGTTTACAATTACCCGGTTCATGATTTTCGCTGCATTTTACGCATCTATAATCTAAGTTACAATTCGAAGCTACGTGCCCCAATCTTTGACACTTTTTACACTGTATGCTATCTCTCTTTTTCAATTTTTCCCACCTGATAGTTTGGTAGTTAACATATTTAATTTTATGAAGCAAGTTTGTCTGACTGTTTGGAGTCAATTGTACTAAAAACAAGGGTAAGATTTTATTTTCTTTTTGAGATCTAGGAGTTGTGAATCTAGTAACTTTAAAAAATTGAATATTTTCTGATTCAAATTGTTTAAGATTTTCAAGTATGTCCGCGGGATCTGTACTTGAATCTAAACCTTTCAAGAGAAAGGATTTTATTTTTTCGTCTTTTATTGTGTAGGTAAAGAATTTTGAACTCGTAGCTTCGAGTTGTACTTTGGCATTTTTGAAATCTACAATGTTTTCTGTGTATAAAGAGTGTTTATCTTTGTTTATTCTTTTGATGTGAAATTTGTCTGTTTTTAAATGTTCTTTTATGAGGCTTACCGTTGTTGTCTGATCTTGTCCGTAGATAATGATCGGTGGTGGTTTACCTGCTGATGAATCCTTGCTGCTGCTGGTCGAAATTGGTTTATTGGATGTATTGTCCTGAGGGTTGTTGATCTGCTTATTGTTGCTGGTCGCAGTGGCCTTGGTTGAGGATGATGGGGAATTTTTATTTCCATTTTTTTCACTTTCTTGATTTTTATGAGGTTGGGGAAAACCCGTCACTGGATCGTTGGCTGATTTTATTTGTCCCACATCTGTTTACATTTCAGTGTTGAAGTTTTTGTTCTGCATTTTTTCCAATTTTTCTATTCTTTGAGATTGTTGATGAATTGTTTGTAATAATTCATCAATAATTTTTTGTTGGGTTATATTGTTGTTAAACATCTCCTGATATTCTTGACTTGATATTTGCGTGTTATTCGTCATTTTTGCTGCATTGATTGGTACTATCAGAGAATCTTTTGCAGAGGAATCAAGTGATGATTTTTTATCTGGGCTAATGTTTGGTTTAACATACGGTTTCTGAGTCTCCGTCTTCTTCGGGGTTATTTTTTGCGCCTTTAGTGTCGTTGCTTTTGATTCTTTTTTAGGTGGTTTTGGCATTGCTTCATTTTTCACCATGATAGTATTTTGTAAGAAAAATGTTGGTCCATTTTCACTCACTGATTTATGATAGATTTTACTCCACTTTTCACTGTCAGTATTTTTTATTTTATCACTATCACTTTTTGAATTTGAATTACGCGGTATATCGGCTGTTATCATTCGCGCGGGCGCGAAACTCGGCCTATGGGCCGCCGTGATGGCGGGTTATTTTAAATTTCGTATTTTAGAATTTTTGAAAACTTGGGATCGGTGAGCTGGCTCTACCTGCTCCAAGGTACAACTTATCCCTTCAATAGTTAGAAAGGTACTGACGAGAACTGGTTTTTTCATCGTGGTGTGGCCGTTGCCTGTAAACTCAAGTGTTCTAAAAGTTTTACATTAGTACATGAGCAAACTGTCTATAATACTCTTTCTTGTAAATATCGTCTTTTTTGATTTTCACGCATTTTCAAATGAGTACATTAGTAGCTTTCAATTTGAAATTCACTTAGTTTGAAGAAATTTTGCTTTCTCTCAAAGGAAGCCTTATTAGTGTTGTCGACTTCCGCTCTTATTAGAATCAATTATTTTTTCAAATTTCCAATTGCAGTATATATATTTCGTCAAAAAGAACAAATGTTCTTCATCAGGCCCATTTCTTTATGCATTTTCTTTTTCTTAAACCAATCCTAAAAATACTCAACCTCTTTTTCCCTTTCTACAATATTTTCATCCCTGAATTTTCTTTAAGAAAACGCCAGTTATACTTATCATTCAGTTCTCAACAAATTATATCAAACGAGTTCTCCCAAACATTCAAGTTCTAAATCCTCAAAATTCAAATTCTTTAAAAGTTCTAAATCTTCAAATTCAAAGTCTTTATTTCAAAATTTACTAATATTCAACGAGTTTCAACTTCAACTTTATCTACAGTTCCAGTTCCAGTTCAAATTCGGTTCATCTAAAAATTATATTAAAAAAGTGAGTAATAACATTTAATTGCTGTCAAATTTTTTCCTTTCTAAAATCTTGACACACATATTCCTATTCCTGGAATGAATTGTACTACGTTAATCCTTGGATTGATCTTAGTATAAATTCATTCCAACCCTTTTTTTTATTATTAAAATAATGAGGCTCCGGATCTTAAAAGGGCACACGCGCGAACACACGGCAAATAATTTGGCCCCTGGAGATAAAATTTTGAAGTTGTTCAAAATGAATTTTAAATTATTGTTTCTTATACAGAATTTCAAGGCGAAACTTTTTTTCTAATAAAAATTTTTTATATAATTTCTCGTTTTCACGTAAATTGAAAAAAACGTGATTTTTTAAGTTAAGAAATTTTAATGAATTTTTGACTTCAACTCGTGACTACTTCGTTAAATATTAATATTTTTCCACAAAATTTACACACAATATTCTTCAAACTATTCCAAGAGTGAAACAATATTTGGAAATTTAAAAAAAAATTGTATGTCAAAGTAAATAATTATTTAAATAATTTTGTCGGAAAAATGATTCTCCTATTTTCAATTGAAAAAGTTGAGTGACGAATTTTCGTTTTCGGAAAACTTTCAGCGACAAAAATGTTCATTAATATGTTAGGAAGTTTTTTGGAAAATATCTTGCCATTTGATAATAAATTAAAGACAATAGAGCAATTTTAACATCGTCGCGCTCTGCTGTAAAATTGCGGCGTGGCGGCACACGTGTAGCATGGCCGCCATTACAAGACCAATGTATATATAGTTAGACATTGTTTACGTTTACAGCAGAGCGCGACGATGTTAAAATTGCTCTATTGTCTTTAATTTATTATCAAATAGCGAGATATTTTCCAAAAAACTTCTTAACATATTAATGAACATTTTTGTCGCTGAAAGTTTTCCGAAAACGAAAATTCGTCACTCAACTTTTTCAATTGAAAATAGGAGAATCATTTTTCCGACAAAATTATTTAAATAATTATTTACTTTGACATACAATTTTTTTTTAAATTTCCAAATATTGTTTCACTTTTGGAATAGTTTGAAGAATATTGTGTGTAAATTTCGTGGAAAAATATTAATATTTAACGAAGTAGTCACGAGTTGAAGTCAAAAATTCATTAAAATTTCTTAACTCAAAAAATCACGTTTTTTTCAATTTACGTGAAAACGAGAAATTATATAAAAAATTTTTATTAAAAAAAAAGTTTCGCCTTGAAATTCTGTACAAGAAACAATAATTTAAAATTCATTTTGAACAACTTCAAAATTTTATCTCCAGGGGCCAACTTATTTGCCGTGTGTTCGCGCGTGTGCCCTTTTAAGATCCGGAGCCTCAAATACAATTGACTCCTAAAAATATATTTACCCTTGATTCTGAGATCAAGTATTAAACTGTAGAACAATCTCAGTTCGTAAAAGATCTCATTCCTTTTTATTTAAATTCTACCATCCTTAATTTTCTTCCAATCAAATCAAAGAAAAAAACAACAAAAGTAATCCCAAGCTATTGGACGCAAGTCTAGGCTTAAAATAGTAAATCACAATTAAATTCAAATAAAATTTAACAATTTAATTAAATTTAAAATAAAGTATCATTACGAACCATAATTCATTATTTTTGGGACGTAACAATAGCACAAACAATATTCGTGAATTTCGAAAACAAGTGCATTATGCATCAAATAAGGTTAGAATGTAGGTAAGCATGATTCACAATATTACAACTTACTGATGGATTGCACTATAATCCTTTTATCATAAAACTATGTTAATGAAAAAAATTATTCAAACGTAAAAAAGATTTGGTGGCCCTGAAAAGGGCCGATTGTTTTGAATGATGACGATGATGAATATGAAAATTAACCGCCGAAACCGTAAAGGGTGCGGCCTTGACGTTTGAGAGCATAGACGACGTCCATGGCGGTGACAGTCTTCCTCTTGGCGTGTTCGGTGTAAGTGACGGCGTCACGGATCACGTTCTCAAGGAACACTTTCAAGACACCACGGGTCTCTTCGTAAATCAATCCTGAGATACGTTTCACTCCACCACGACGAGCCAAACGACGGATGGCGGGCTTGGTGATACCTTGGATGTTATCACGCAACACTTTACGATGGCGCTTTGCTCCTCCTTTTCCCAATCCCTTTCCTCCCTTTCCGCGACCAGTCATTTTGGCAGAGAATTAATTAAGTACGTTCGAACAGAACAGAGAACAAACTCGGAATGATGCTAAGCCGGCGAAAGTGCGCTGTTTTATTCCCTCTGGAGTTCCACTGCTCCCCTCCACGATCTGACCGACCAATCAGGATGTCAGTGTCCCCTTCCTCTTGACTAACTGGTGCAAGAGCTTCTGAAAGCTATAAATATGTGCGTTCATATCGCCGAAACCATTTTTCAGTCGTCCTTCGTACTTTGAAGTCGTAAGCAATGGCTCGTACCAAGCAAACCGCGCGCAAATCCACCGGTGGTAAAGCACCAAGGAAACAACTCGCCACCAAGGCCGCGAGAAAGAGCGCGCCTGCAACCGGTGGAGTGAAGAAGCCCCATCGCTACAGGCCCGGAACCGTCGCTCTCCGTGAAATCCGTCGTTACCAGAAGAGCACCGAGCTCCTCATCCGCAAACTGCCCTTCCAACGTTTAGTCCGTGAAATCGCTCAGGACTTTAAGACCGACCTGCGCTTCCAGAGCTCCGCCGTGATGGCCCTCCAGGAGGCCAGCGAGGCCTACCTCGTCGGTCTCTTCGAAGACACCAACTTGTGCGCCATCCACGCCAAGAGAGTCACCATCATGCCAAAAGACATCCAATTGGCCCGTCGTATCCGAGGAGAACGTGCTTAATTTTTTTCGACCACACAAAACAATCGGCCCTTTTCAGGGCCAACAAATTTTCTTACGTTGAAATATTTTTAATTCTTATACGAACATGCCTTACTATACTATAAACAACCTTTTTTAATATCAATTAAAAAACCTTTTAGTAGCGTTTAAAATGATACTGCATCTAGTTATTTTTCAATATTACATTCTTCAATTACTCATCGAAAGAATTTGTTGTTTTGACGAAATCTACAAGTGAATGTAACTAATAGTTCACTATTTTATTATTATTATTAGAATTTTATGAAAAGCACTGGAAAAAAACCACTGCCAAGTTGTATATTTTTTTTATAATTTTGGTGCTCATTTCATGAACACTTTACTTCCTCATGGAGATAAAAATAATAGAAATATATGAATAACTTTTTATAAATATAGTAAAAGTGATTAAATTTTGAGTCAATCAATGTATTTTTAAATACCCTACAAGATAGTTACAATAATTTAATAGTTAAACAAAAATTTTCAAACAAAAAAGTATTGAGAAAATGTCATTTTTCACAATTTTTGGTTTTTAAAATACCAATAATTTCGAAATTTATTATCGAAGTAGGTTCAAAAATAGGTCAATCGAAGCGTTTTTTAATGCTCTACAAGTTGATAACGAGAATTTTAAAGTTACTTCGACGTTTTCCAACAAAATTTTCAAAAAAGTCTTATTTTCTAAAATTTTGTATTTTTAAAAGTTAAATAACTCCGGTTAATATGGACGAAAAATGTTTAATTAGGGCTTAAAAGATGCGTCTAAAAAAACTCTACAAAATTATGGAAAAACATTTATAGGTGTCCTAACATTTTTTTAAAGTTATGGGCAAAAAACGTTTTTTTTCAAAATTAAAAATAAAAAAAAAATTTAGTTAAACTTTATTATTATATCAGAAAGTACTCTCACTTTATGTCCGCAGGTGAGATCTACAATTTAAAAAAGAATTCAACCCAAAAGCTCTTCATAATTTCGAGATATTTATGAAAATGTGATGATAACACACACACACACACACACGGAATGACATTTTTTAAAAATGTCATTTTTGAACTCCTGAGGTCAAAGAACATAAAGATATGTCAAAAAATCGAACTCGAAAAATTTTGGTATTACAATACTTCCTCTATGAGGAAGTAATATAAAAATAAATAATATTCTGTTTTTCTACAATAATTTATAAGTAACTATTTGTTATATTTTACAATGTTAAATTAATATTACTAATATAGATTGAACTTAAAAAAGTTTCAAATTGAAGTTTTATAGGAAAGTTGATTTGTACACGTTCTGAATAAATTAGCATTTTGAAACATTTTTATTCCTTTTTTGAAAATTACTTATACATATTTTCAAATCATTAGAAATTTTATGAAATTGTTTGTCTTGCAAACAAGTGATTTCCTCTTCGGCAGTCTAAAAACAATAATATATAAAAAATATAAAAATAATAAACGAGTTTACAAAATATAAATATAATATTATGAAATTACAATGAACACAAAATAAAGAGAGTTTTAAATTTCTTACCGACATAAATCAATGATATAGTTTACATCATCTTTTACAAATCGTCATAAAATTAAAAATAAAATTTGTCAATTTTTACGTAAAACCTATAAACGTTGGAAAACAATAGGAGTTGGAGTCAATAACAAAAATAAAAAAATAGTAAAGTGAAAATAATAATAATAAAATAAATAATAGATTTAAACTACTAATAACATGTCGAGTCATGAGTGACCCTGACAAAATTCAGTGAATTTTGCCAGACATGTGATATACCCGTTATATTTTTTATTATAGCTGAAATGTTGAAAAAGAGAGAAACAAAATAAATTCCTTCGTAAAAATGTTTGGTGGCCCTGAAAAGGGCCGATTGATATAGACGAGCTGTGAAAATGTCTTTGAATTAACATTATATCTACTGCTTTGCAACTTTCTTAACCGCAGTCTTCCTGGGCTTCGGAGAAGCTTTCTTGGCAGCTGCAGGTGCCTTGGATTTCTTGGGAGAAGCCTTCGTAACTTTGGGTTTGGCAGCGGTAGATTTGGCCTTTGGCGGTTTGGCCGCGACCTTTGCTGGCTTCTTCTTCTCGGCTACTGCTGGTTTCTTAGCCTTTGGTGCTTTCGGCTTAGCTTTTCCCTCAGACTTGGCGACGTTCAATTTGAAGGAGCCCGCAGCACCTGTTCCCTTGGTTTGAATCAGGGTCTTGTTGGCGACGGCCGCTTTCAGGTACTTCCTGATGAAAGTAGCTTGCCTCTCAACGTCGACTACGTACTTGCCGGCAATGAACTTCTTGATGGCTTGCAGAGACGAACCTCCCTTCTCGTTCAAATGAGTGATGGCTGCAACGACCATCTCTGATGCTGGCGGATGAGCGGCCTTCACACGAGGCTGTTTCGACTTTGCAGCTCCCTCGGAAGGTGCAACTGCAGGCGCAACAGTGGATTCTGCTTTCTCTGCCATTTTAAAATTGAATTTCTAGTTTATATTCAAAATTGAAGACTAACTTTAGGATGCACTCGATGCAACTAGTCAGGCTGTAATGAAAAAATTTCCAGGTTCGCGGCGATATAGTAAAACGCACGAACGGTGAAGAAAGGCCCACATTGCAAATGAACGTCGATTTCTCTGAACTTGGGCAAACTTGGAACTATATTTCAAATTTTTAACAGACAAATAATAATTTGTTTATAAACTTTTAAATCACTAAAATAATGGTTGATAACTGTAATAAGTTTCAGATGTATTTGATTAATTTTTTATGATTTATAGAATGTGGGTGAGTAAATAAACATATTTTTCAAAATTTTGAACATTACTATGTGACACTGTCATTAGTAAAGATTGATATAATTATACGCAGGGTTGCTACGATTTTCGTTCAATAAAATTCCATGACTTTTTCATGTTTTCCAGGGCTCGAGAAATATTTTGTATAGAAAAATTTTAATTTTTTACTTGTTTTATTTCTTTATTTCAATTTATGTACTTATGTACTTTATTCTAATTAGTGATTTGATGATGTTGGCGAACCAGTCCATTGAAATGTAAAAAAAGCAATGAAATATTGTATTTCATTTATTTCTTTTTTCCAGAATCGAATAGAAATTATTATTAAAATACTAAGTAAATAAAAATTTCTATGAAAACAGTGAAGTGATACTTTTTTATGTAAAACGAAATTGTAAATTTAATAAAAACACACACAGAAAATGTATACTTGTCTCACAGCCAAATATAAATTTATTTGTTCCGAATAAAATGTCCACACATTAAAACAATGACAATTTCATCAAGAAATTCAAACCTTTTTTACTTTTTAATACCGTAAACTGGGGATGTTAGGAACAGATTTCAAATTTAAAGTTTTGCAACTTTTTTGTGTATTGAAATATTGCCTTAATTTTTTCTTTCTTTTCTTGATCTTGGCGAGCACATTGAAGGGTTAAATAATTGTCTTGATCAAAGCTGGAATTTTAAGAAAAAACGACGCATTTTTTCGAAATTACAAAATAGGGCTATTGGGAACAAGGCGGTAAAAACCATTAAAAAAAGTATATTTAAAGTTAAAGAAGTTATTTTTTATTGCTCAAAAGTAAACACATAATATAAAACAAATGTAAAAACAAAACTAGAAGAGCGAATGTGTGTTTTAAACGTTGCTGGTATCATCAGTTGAGGTCGATGATGGAATCACTAGTCGTTACAATTTCGAACTATCTTTGAACACTAGAAACCAAATAAGGTGATAAAAAACAAAATAAATTACGAAAAACTTACATTTTGACAACACACTTTAACAATTCGGACGAAATAATTGTGTTCCTTAGGGGCCGTACACATAATACGTCACGCGGCTAGGGGGTGGGAGGGGGTCTGAGAATTGCGACTAAGTGTGACATAGGGGAGGGGGGGGGAACTCATGTGTTACGTCACAATCTTTTAAATTCAAAGATTATAAGAAATTAAATGTGACAATGTCACTTTTTCTAAATAAAACAAGTTAAAAATGCTTTAAACTATTTAATATCTATTATGTACCTATATTTAACAAATATTGGTTTATTATTTATAATATAATATGATAAATAATATATTCTCTTAATTTGAATCAGTTAAAAATCTTGGTTTTAACTGACAATCAGCAGTGACTGACTTTTTGCTTCTGAATCTGTTAAAAATATAACTGAAAAATTGTCCAAAAAACACCGAAACTTTTCTAAATATGTATATATTAAAGATTTACTTGCATACACTACCGTCGGGAATTATCGGTACGGCTGCACGCGCAGGGCCCAAAACATACCAATCTTTAAATCACGATTTCTTTGTAAATACAAATGTCAGAAAATTAACAAATATACAATTCGAAAGATTATTAAATTCTACGATTAATGATATGCAACTGAAAATTTTAATAATTTATACAAAGCTTGCAGCAATCTACAAATTTGACAAAAAAAATTTCAAAATAAAATTTTTTTAGAAATTATTTCAACCCTTGCACATTTTTTAAAAATTGTAGGAAAATTTTAAAACTTATATAGGTGTAATCATTTAAGTTTCATCTTTAATTTAAGACCAAAAGAGTTAAAAAATCTTATTCGGTTCGTGAGATATCATTATATACGTCCGAGCATGTTTTTTGACAAATGCACACTGCAAAAATAGGTGTCTTTTTTGATATCTTAAAATAAGATGTAAGATGGAAAAATGGTATCTTACATCTTAAAATAAGATGTTTTCTAAAGCATCCCTAGTAGAAAAATTTGGTGGCGCTAGTAAGGTGCCACTCTCGCACGCCATTGCGCTGTATAGTGGCGCTGACAGCATTTGAAACACTTTTGTAGTCTAGCGCCTTTCTCGCATTCTGCTCGCAGTGCTAGAATGCGAACATAACAGAATGTACATAACCTCACCTGCCAAAAATTTATTTCGCGAATTAAACAATTATTCTTATATGTCATTTCATTTGATGACTTTAAATAAAAGTATATATAAAAAATATTTACAAATTATCTGTTTACAATGGAAATTATACATATTTAAAGAATTAATTACACGTTTCGTTTTAATAAATGTAATCACACTTCTTAAACTTGTGGAATTATATATACATATTAGTTTATGAAAATTATCTCCAAAAGTCTAAATTATTATTAAAAAATCACTTATAATTTAATTGCAAAAGTTATGTTCTTATTTAAAACCAATAAAACTGTTCTGACAGGTCAATTAAAAATAAAGAAAACATAAATCCAGTTCGAGGTTATGTTTTCTAATTTGAATTTAGAGAAATTAATATGTTTAATTCATCAAAAGTATTTATTGTTATTCTTGGTGATAAATTGTTAGATTAATTACTTAAAATATTTTTTAAAATCTCCTTAACAAAAAAACAAACACCGTTGATATTTTATGCAACAGCGATATTTGTGGTTATGTTGCATTCTAGCAGAAAGTGCTCGCGCCATGCAAGGCGCTAGAAGACTTCGGCGAGATAAACTGCCATACAAATTCCAGTGGTGGCGCTAGCATATATCTAGGCTTCCATTAAATTTTTCTACCTGGGATCTTACTGATATTTAAGATGCTTTATATGTTTTAGCAGTGATGAAGATATTTCTTCCATCTTAGAAAAGTAAGATACTTTTGTAAGTTCTTTAAAGTATCTTAAATTAAGATGTTTCTGTTGCAATAAGATGTTTAGCGATAAGTTACTTGAGAATCGTAAGATGCGCCATAAGTGTAAGTTATTAAAAACTAAGATACATATAGTGTTTTCCATAAGAGCCCATAGTTAACCTTAAAACTTTTTGCCCCAAAAATACCATAGAAAATGTGTACGAAGATACTTTTAACATCTTAAATTAAGATGTTTCAAGTAACTAAAAAGTGTCTACCAAAACATCTTAGAAATGACTACCAAAACATCTTAAATTAAGATACTTCTTTTTGCAGTGCATTGAATTAGTCGATTTTGAACGTTTTTTGGCTGAAAATGCTCGGCCGTTTATAATGATATCTCTCGAACCGAATAAGATTTTTAAAATCTTTTGGCACTAAATTAAAGATGAGATTTCAATGATTACACCTATATAAGTTTCAAATTTTTCCTACAATTTTTAAAAAATGTGCAGGGGTTGAAATAATTTCCAAAAAAATTTTATTTTAAAAATTTTTTTGTCAAATTTGTAGATTGCTGCAAGCTTTGTATAAATTATTAAAATTTTCAGTTACATATCATTAATTGTAAAATTTAATAATCTTTCGAATGGTATATTTGTTAATTTTCTGACATTTGTATTTACAAAGAAATCGTGATTTGAAGATTGTTATGTTTTTGGACCCTGCGCGTGCAGCCGTACCGATAATTCCCGACGGTAGTGTACTTCGAAAAATTTACTTGCAAAGTTTAGTTAAAATTGTGTAAAGATTTAAATTTCTCACTCCAATAAATATTTATCGTCAAATTTTCTTAAAAATATAGCTTGAAACTTTCCTGAACATTTGAATTACATTTTCGACTATAATTTCGTGAAAATTTTTAGGAAAGTTTCGCGCTAAACATTTATTGAAGTAGGATATTTAAATCTTTACACAATTTTCACTAAACTTTGCATTTAAATATTTCGAAGCTTGCGAGTAAATCTTTAATAAATTTTTAGGAAAGTTTCGGTGCTATGTAGGTAGTTAAACGTGACTAAATGAATCAATAAAAAAAATTGTATTGAAACATCAGTTATTTTTAACAAATTGTCAGAAAATAGTATATTGTGCAACAAGTACAGAAAGAAGCTGTTTTCAAAGTCGGAAAATCTTCTTTCGTACGTGTTGCACACAGTACTTTGTGCAACACCTTTTGGTTTTGATAAAAAAAAAGCTGTTTGGAAACGCTAGTTGACGCCAACATACCTACTGTTTAGCAGGGTTTGGAACGTATGTTACCGCACGTAATATACGTGGTTTTCTACGCGTATATTACTGTAAAAAACAGGTATTCTACAAATAGAAAACAAATACCTATGTATATCACCAAAAAAACCTAAAAGTTTAAGAACTTTGCGGCACTAGTGCAGCAAAGTACTGTTTTGCGCCTACTTTACAGGCATGCAAAGTATTACTTTCCTTACAGGTGTTGCACAAAAAAAAATATTTTTAACTGATTCAATAATTTAGAGTGTAGGATATAAAATATAATGTCAAATGTATAAAATTTACATTGAAATTGGCCCTCGAATTTAAGCCTCACTATCACTTCGGGCGGATAACCTTTAAGGTAACTGTCCCTGATCGTGACGGCACAAGCAATGTAGAGGAGGGAGAAGAGCAAACATAATTCACTGTTTGCAAACTCTCCGCTATTCAGATTAACTTGCATCATAGCAAAGGCGCCTCATCAGTACTGACGAGGAGCATGGCTAAGTTGCACACAGGCATCTCACTAATCCAAGAACCATGGTTAGTAAGAGGTGTCATTAGGGGGCTTGGTGGGGCTGGTCTAGTTTGTTACAGGGACTGCAGAGCTGCCAAACCCAGAGCGTGCATTCTTACTAAGGGTGTCAACGCAACTCCACTATTGGATCTGTGTTCAGGGGACCTAATGGTGGTGGCAACTAACCTGGAGGGTATAGGTAAGACGGTCGTAGGATCGGCATATTTTCCATATGATAATAAAAATAATCCGCCAATTGAAGTTCGTAGGTTGGTGGACTACTGTATGGAAAAGGGACTTCCTCTGCTGCTGGGCTGCGATGCAAACTCACAACATACGGTGTGGGGGAGCTCAAAGGACAACCAGAGAGGACAGGAGCTACTGGAATATCTAATCGGAACGAATCTAGATATTCTCAACACGGGTTCGACCCCGACTTTTAGCAATGCGATTAGGCAGGAAGTGATTGATATCACTCTCTGCTCCAAAAGCATTGGAAATAAAGTAAGAAGATGGAAAGTTTCTAATGAACCTTCTCTTTCTGATCATTCACAGATAGTCTTCGAGGTGGAGTCTGCGGTCCGATCCGAAACTAAGTGGATTCGTAATCCCAGAAGGACGGATTGGGCTAGTTATATCTCAGAACTTCGAAGGACACTTTCTGGTTTACCGGGTAAGATAAGAGATTATCAGACCCTGGATGAGGCGGCCAATGATTTTACAAAGGCTATTAAGGCAGCTTATGAAAGTAGCTGCAAACCGACAAAAGTATTCTCGGGAAAAGAGGTGTGCTGGTGGAACGAGAGATTAGAACATCTCAGGAGAGAAACCAGGAGACTCTTTAAGCGTGCCAAGAAAAGGCGCACGACTAATGGTTGGTCTGATTTTACGAAAATGAGAGACGACTATAGGTATGAACTAAGGAAAGCAAAACAAGACAGTTGGAATGCTTTCTGCTCTAGCATCGAAAAAGGGAAAGAGGCGGCCAGATTGGATAAGCTGCTCGCTAAGAACCCTGATGCAATTCTGGGCACTTTAATGTTGCCGGACGGGACTTTCTCTGAGTCGGACGATGGAACCTTGGCTTGCCTGGTCCAGGAACACTTCCCGGGCTTTTCGAGGTCTGGGGAGGGCGGATCCGATCCTGAGCCGCCAACAAACCTTCCGCAGGCTGATTACCGGTCTCGGAGGCAGTTGGCTAACAGGATTGTGACTGCCGAGAGGATCAGATGGGCCACGGAATCTTTCAGCCCTTACAAGTCTCCGGGTCCTGATGGCGTCTACCCTGTCCTCTTGCAAAGAGCGATAGATGAGGCTGTTGGACCATTGGTAAGACTTGCTAGGGCGAGTCTGACTCTGGGATATGTCCCAGTAGCGTGGAGGGGTACAAAAGTTGTATTCATACCTAAAGCGGGCAAGAACGGTTATACCTCACCGAAGGATTTCCGTCCTATTAGCCTTACATCCTTTATCCTAAAATTAGTTGAAAGGTTGGTGGATAGATATATTCGCAGTGAGATTTTGGAGCGGTTCCCGCTACAAAAGGATCAATATGCGTATAGAGCGGGATGCTCTACGGAAACAGCTCTGGCCAGAGCAGTAGACCTAATTGATGGGCAACTGCAGAATCAGGGCTTTGCTGTGGGTGTTTTTATGGACATAGAAGGAGCTTTTAGTCAGGCCTCTCCGGAATCCATAAAAAGAGCTATGACAGCTTTTAATATTCCTACAGGAGTGGTTGATTGGACCTGTCATATGTTAAAAAACAGGAACCTCTTATCAACTAAAGGAGACTCAGTCCTGAAAGGGACAGTCAACTCTGGATGCCCCCAAGGAGGTGTTCTTTCACCCTTGCTCTGGTCCTTGGTAGTGGATGAACTACTGAGAATTCTGACCGAAGCAGGATACCATGTAATTGGTTATGCGGATGACATTTTGTTAATCGTTCGCGGTCCCCACCTTGAAGTTATACTCGAAGTGGCCCAAAAAGCGTTAAACCTGGTAGATAAATGGTGTGAGAAGGTGGGTTTATCTGTAAATCCGGGGAAAACGGAAGCGGTTATCTTTACCAGACGGTACAAGTGGAAAGCCTCGTGCTCACTTACGCTGTCCGGAAAAGAGATCAAATACACAGAGCAGGCAAAATATCTAGGAGTAATCCTGGATAGCAAACTGCTCTGGAAAAAGCATTTAGAGGAAAAATGTAAGAAACTTACAGCTGCTCTTTGGCAATGTAGAAGGGCCATTGGTGGTAGCTGGGGTCTCAAACCGGATACACTATTGTGGATCTATGAAGCAATTCTGCTCCCTAGGCTGACCTATGCTTGTGTGGTCTGGTGGGGTATAGTTGAGCTAAAAACAGCACAAACAGAATTGGAAAGGGTAAGGGGGATGGTACTTAGAGGTATAACGGGGGCGGTGCGTACAACTCCTACTGCTGCCCTTGGTGCCCTCTTGGGGCTAGAACCCTTACACCTTACAATTAAGGCTATGTCCAAGTTGTGAAATGTAAACAAACCAAAAGGTTACTATACCAGCACTAAAATCGCAATTTTTCGACAGCCAATTCTCCCACAAAAAATAACAATTTTACACTTTTTCTACAAAAATGGAAAATTAGAGTTTCAAAATGTCCAAAAATATCATTTTTGGCTATGAGCAATAAAAAGCAATTAGTAAAATAACTAAATAAAATGACCTGTAAAATGGCATTTTTGACACGTCGCGAAAAATAAACTGTTTGAGTATATCAACCGCACGGATGATGAAGAAGTCTTATGTCAGCGATTGGACCTTCAACATGTGGAAAGGGAAATTTTTCCCTTTCCTCCTTGAAATTACAAGAGAAAGGGTAAAAACTTCTTCATCGTCCGTGCGGTTGATATAGTCAAACAGTTTAATTTTTCGCGACGTGAACTCTGTTGCTCGCTGCGCGTGCGCAGACCGTACCAAGGTCGCAATGACATGACCATGCAAAAAGGCACATTTTTTTTTTGACTGAATCTCAGTGGTTTTCTCATTTTTTCAGTTATTCAAAGTTTAGTTACCAAATTCGATACTTTAGTTCGCCATTTCCATAAAGAAAATGTGAATTTATATTTATTTACGCAAATGGGAACCGCGAAAAAATGCTTCACTATTCGGTCTATAATAGGGCATTTTTTCGCTGTTCGCATTTGCGTAAATAAATATAAATTCACATTTTCTTTATGGAAATGGCGAACTAAAGTATCGAATTTGGTAACTACACCTTGCATAGCTGAAAAAAATAAGAAAATAACTAAGTTTCAGTAGAAAACAAAATGTGCCTTTTGCATGGTGATGTCAATGCATTCTTAGTTTTGGTTTTGAATGATACTCAGTGGTTTTCTCATTTTTTCAGCTATGCAAGGTGTAGTTACCAAATTCGATACTTTAGTTCGCCATTTCCATAAAGAAAATGTGAATTTATATTTATTTACGCAAATGGGAACCGCGAAAAAATGCTTCATTATAGACCGAATAGTGAAGCATTTTTTCGCCGTTCCCATTTCCGTAAATAAATATAAATTCATATTTTCTTTATTGAAATGGTGAACTAAAGTAACGAATTTGGTTACTAAACTTTGAATAACTGAAAAAATGAGAAAACCACTGAGATTCAGTCAAAAAAAAAATGTGCCTTTTTGCATGGTGATGTCATTGCGACCTTGGTACGGTCTGCGCACGCGCAGCGAGCAACAGAGTTCACGTCGCGAAAAATTAAACTGTTTGACTATATCAACCGCACGGACGATGAAGAAGTTTTTACCCTTTCTCTTGTAATTTCAAGGAGGAAAGGGAAAAATTTACCCTTCCACATGTTGAAGGTCCAATCGCTGACATAGAACTTCTTCATCATCCGTGCGGTTGATATACTCAAACAGTTTATTTTTCGCGATGCGTCAAAAATGCCATTTTACAGGTCATTATAATTAGTTATTTTACTAATTGCTTTTTATTGCTTATATTCAAAAATGATTTTTTTGGAAACTTTGATACTCTAATTTTTCATTTTCCTAAAGAAAGTGTAAAAATGTTATTTTTTGTGGGAGAATTGGCTGTCGCAAAATTGCGTTTTTAGTGCTGGTGTAGTAACCTTTTGGTTTGTTTACATTTCACAACTTGGACATAGCCTTAAAGCAGCGGCGGTTAAGGCTGCCCTGCGGTTAAGTGGTCCTGTGGGCTGCAGGGAGGTGGGCAGATGGCGTCTCCCAAAGAAATTGGTGAGAATCCCCCTTCTAAGTATGATTAGGGACAGAACTGTCCCTTTGTATCTCTTCGACAAAAAGTATAGGATTAATATACCTAGTAGAGAAGATTGGATAAATGGACTGACAAGTATTCCAGCTGACGGTGAAGTCTGGTACACAGATGGATCAGAAGGCGGGAATGGAGTCGGTGCAGGAATCTATCATGTAACCTCCCAAGTGGGACACTCCTTTAAGTTAGGGACCACTGTTACTGTGTTACAAGCCGAAATTGTGGCAATATTTTATGGTGCTGTTGAAGCCTTGAAAAATTGTCACAACAAAGATATTTTTATCCTTTCGGATAGCAAGGCGGCCATTTTCTCCTTGAAACGATACGTATCAACATCACGGCTGGTCGGTGATTGTCATGAAGCACTTAACAAACTAGCTGAAACGAACCGCGTTACCCTCCTGTGGATCCCTGGTCACAGTGGATTCGCGGGAAACGATAGGGCGGATGAGCTAGCCAAAGAAGGGGCTAGAAAACAACTTATTGGACCTGAACCTCCCATTGGTGTTTCCAACAAATGCTTGACACTGGAAATTAAACAGTGGATAGCTGCGGAACACCAAAGGGAATGGCAGGTAACTAAGGGCTGTAGACAAGCCAAGGTACTCATGGGAAGTAGTATTAACCCTATGAGGAAAGCGGAATTCTGCAAATTAAATAGAAAAGAGGCAAAGATCATAACGGGGCTATTAACTGGCCATGGTGATCTGCGCTATCATAGGCACAAAATGGAGATCCTAGACGACCCGAAGTGCCGTAGGTGTGGAGAGGAATATGAAACCCCGATACACATCTTGTGTCACTGCCCTGCACTTGTGAAGGAGCGGGAACACATTACGGGCTACTTCTTTCTGGGGGAGACCGTTATTGCTACCAGAAACCTGGCCGAAGTCCTCCTGTTGTGGAAAGGACTTCGGTTATAGGGGTGGCTATGGGGAACGTAAAGGGATTACCCAAGCGTTAGTGGCGTTGACCTGCAAGGTCCTAGGTCCACAACCCTCTTCTTAATAATAATAATAATACATTAAAATTTACGTGTGTGACGTGACGTTGTAGGGGGAGGGGGAGGGAGGGGGGTTCAAGGTTTGTGACGAAGTGTGATATAGGGGAGGGAGGGAGGGGTTAAAAATGGTCAAAAATTGCGTGACGTATTATGTGTATGACCCCTTATATGTATATACCCGCCGTTTGTGAATTTTGGTTTTTGTTTCTAAAATCTTACTGTAAATAAAAAATAAACATATTTATTACTTAGTGAACTCAATAAAGTTTCCCATAAGAAAACCCATTAATAAAAAACAATCATTAGCTGGAATTTAAACCATGTCCTCTATTCATGTATTATTACTCCAAAAAAATTGTGCTTTTGTCTAATTACCCCAGATGTGATAAAAGCAGGGTATAAAACTAAATATATATATTAAAATGTTTATTCCTTTCTAAAAAAAGACATGAGCTAAAAGAATCGAATGCACTCGAAAATGTAAATCGAAGGGTGTTTACGACATTCGCTCTCTGAGCGCTCTGAAATTACGAAACGTGATTGGTTGGAAAAGGGGAATTGTGAATCGGGTTAAGGGAATTGTGGATTTTGATTAGCTACAACTCTAACTTGACAGTTTCGTGCTCTACTTTCACGCTCCGTTTATCTCCGTGGGGCGAAAAAGCAGAGCAGGAAACTGTCAAGTTAGAGTTGTTACATTTGTGTAGTTAGAAAAAAAGTAGTTAAAACTACCATATTCAGCAGCATTTTAACTACACTTCCTCAGTTAGTGGAACCAAAATGAAGTAGTTGGTTTTATGTAGTTGAAATAACTACTTTACGTAGTTGAAATAACTAACAGATGCTTGTAAATGACTCAACTATAGTGTAGTAGTAAAAACTATTGTTAAAAATAGTTAATTTTAGAGGCGCATGAAAAGTCTCCAATTTTTATTTTCCGAATCTTTATTTTATCGAAATTCTTTTTATCTAATAAGAATTAATTATAATTTCTTTTAATCGAAAGAATAATTGTCAAAAACATTATATTTTTTTGAATGACTAATCAGCAGAATGTTTAATATTGCGAAAGAAAATTTTTTATAATCTTCAAATAACTGAATTATCATTTCTAAAAATTATTATTTTTTATATTTCTTATTTACACTATTTTTTTTTATTTTCGAAATGTCAATTTTGATAAATATTATTTTATAGATTTGATAATAATTATAATAATTATATTCCCGAATTATTATTCAATATAATTCAAATATTACCGAATTACCAATTCTTAAAAAATTTATTGTTCCTAATATCTTTTTTTTATAATGTGTAAATGTTCTAAATTCTAAAGTCTCTAAATTTTATTTTATCGAAATATCATGTGTTATAAAACTTTTTTCTTATAAAAGTTTTTCAAAATAATTTTAACTTTTTTGAATTAACATTACTCATAATTTTCTTTACTCCTAATCATTCTTCTTTATAATATTACTTTATTTTCTAACTTGTATTTCTTCTAACTATAACTTTACTGAATTGTCACTCTCATAATTATTATATCGAAATAGTATTTTTCAAAATTTTTGTAATATCTAATAACTTTTTATATAAATTTTTTTATTGTACAATAACCAATTTTTATAATTTTATTTTATTCAAATAATTATTTCGTATAACTTTTTTCTTACCGAAATTATATTTTAAATAATTTTTTTTAATCGATTTTTTATTTTTCCTAATATTCATTTTTCCAAATAATTCTTTTTCATTTCTTTTATATTTCCTAATTCGTATTTTACATAACATACATTTTTTTCTAAGATTTAAATTCTCTAATTTATTATTTTCCTAACCTATAAATGTCATAATAAGAATTGCACCGAATAGTTATTTCACCTACAAAATATACGGTTTCGACGTTTCCCATCTCTGAAGAATATGGCGCCAAATTTGAAAAAAGTTTATTATTTTATTATTTAAAAATTATTAATTATTACAAATATTGTTTATTATTATTATTAGGAACAATAAATTTTTTAAGAATTGATAATTCGGTAATATTTGAATTATATTGAATAATAATTCGAGAATATAATTATTATAATTATTAAGAAATCTATAAAATAATATTTATCAAAATTGACATTTCGAAAATAAAAATATTAGTGTAAATAAAAAATATAAAAAATAATAATTTTTAGAAATGATAATTCAGTTATTTGAAGATTATAAAAAAATAAATAATTTCATTTTACTACTTGAAATAGTTAATTTAACTATTTTTTACAGTTGTTACAACTACAATTTGTTACGGGCGCCTATGGGAACTATGAAAATTTAGTTACTGCAACTAAATGAAGCAGTTAGTATGACTAACAACAAATAGTTAAGATAACTGTTTTAGTAGTTAAATTTACTGTAAAAATGGTATTTATTATTACATTTTACAGTTAGACTATAACTATTCTGTCATAGTTCATTTTACTAAATAATGTTACGGGCGCCTATAAGAACTACAGGAAATAGTAAAAAAGTAGTCAAATTTACCATATTTTTTTTGTGTGTATAGGGGAGGGTGGTCCCATACCGACCCCCTAAAGTGCAAAGGCTAAAAATGTGCCAAAAATGTGGTGTTTCTTTGTCTTCGTCAAAATTTCTTTGAGTAAAGGAACTATTTTTCAATGTTTTCTGACGGTTGCCGAGGTTTCTGATTGTCATTAATAACAGTCTGTAATGAACTGTTAAATTATTTTGACTTCATTTAAATACATGTAGAAATAGAAAACGCAAGCAATAATATTCTTTGAGATCAATACATTTATTAATTAAATCGTAAAAAGGTTAACATAAGAAAATACACGATGATATCTCATCACGGCCCGAGACAAACTGAAAGCGTCATCGTTCTGCTCAACTATGGGCCCACGCGCATGCGCTTTCGATAATAAAGAATAAACTAAACCACTAAATTCAAAGTTTTATTCAATACAAATAAAGAAAGTCATTATTATTATTGAATATTCTACACTCGGCTATCCTGAAGTCATCTGTCCTCAGATGTTGCCAACACTATTTACACTTCACTCATCATCGATGCTGAATTCGCTCCACGGTTTCATGTGATCACTAGCTGTAGATGTTTTTCTTGGACCCTCACTTTCGCCGATCTTCTCCACTATATAACGATTGTTCCTCAGAACTTTGATGATTTTGTACGGTCCTAAAAATTTCGAACAAAACTTAAGTCCTGATCCGCCCTGAGTCCGCTGAATGGCCACGATGTCATTTTCGTTATAATCATGAGGTTCTTTTCGCTTTTGATCGTAACTTCGCTTGTTTTCAGCTTGCATCTTCTGAATCTGAGCGTGTGCTATATCTCTTGTTTCATCTCGTTGCTCTTGAAAGTCTATTAGAAACTCTTTTTCTATAGTCTCCCGCATTCGTAAGTCCTCCTTCAATTTCATGGGTACACCAAACTGGAGAACAAATGGAGAGAATCCTGTACTTCGACTTGATACATGATTAAGATATTGCTGAGCCTTTCCAATATATTTATGCCAGGTATCTGGATGAGGCATAGATAACTTGGTTAACACAGGAATGAGTGTCCTATTCACACGTTCCACTTGCCCATTACCTCTAGGCACACCTGTAACGATTAAGTGATGATCGATGTTTTCATATCTACAATACTCTTCAAATTGTTGGGAGGTGAACGCTGTCCCCCGATCCGACACAATTCTCTTGGGGTTTCCAAAAACCAAGGCCTGTTTTGATAATCGGTCTACTACTTCCGCTGCTGTCGTGCTCCTCGTTGGATACAGCCAAACGAACTTCGTGAACGCATCTACTATGACCAATATATGGCGATAGTTCTTCTTTGTCGAAGGCATCGGTCCTAGATGGTCAATGTGATATGTATCCAAGGGCAATTCTTTTGGAATAACATGTAGGAAACCCTCCTTTTTTCCCGACTTCTTCTCCGCAAGAATGCATGCTATACAATTACGGATCACTTTATCCACCTGGCCTTGCATGTTCGAAAACCAATAATCGTCCTTGATCAACTTTATTGTTTTGTCACTAGAAAAATGTCCTTGTTCGTGTATTTGTCGTATTAAACCTACTTGCATGAGCTTTGGTACAACAATTAATTCTTCACCGTTCACAATTCTCAGTAGAAGTCCATTTGAAACACAATATCCTTTGATCTCGTTTTGGTTCACTTGCTCTTTTAGCTTCTTAAGTTCTTGATCCGCGTCTTGACTCCGTCGAATTTTCTCTGCTACACTTGATTCGCATTCCCTGATTACCATCGTTGCCGGTAATGGATGCCTGCTAAGAGCATCCACATGCTGCATATTTTTCCCAGGTCTGTGTATAATCGTGTAACGGAACTCTTCTAAACGCAGAGCCCATTTAGCAATTTGTCCACATAAGTCTTTTTTTTTCATGGTCTGTGTAAACGCTTTACAGTCCGTGACGATAACAAAATCGATCCCGATTAAATACACTCGAAATTTCTTAAGTGCTTTCACTATGGCCATCACTTCTAGCTTGTAACTGTCATATCGCGACTCGGCAGGAGACGTCTTTCCGCTAGCATAATAAATTGGGTGCATTTTGTCATCTTCGTCGCTTCGTTGCAACAAGATTGCTCCAAAACCTAAAGCGGAAGCATCTGTATGCAGCTCCGTTTCAGCACTGGTCCTATAAAGATGAAGAACAGGTTTCTCGCTTAAAGCTCTTCTTAACGTCTCGAAAGCATTCATTTGCGCTTCTCCAAACTTGAACTCCACATTTTTCCTTAATAAATCCGATAATGGTCGTGCGATGAGAGCATATTGAGGTATGAATTTACGGAAAAATCCAGTTAGCCCTAAGAAACTCTGAAGGGATCTTGCATCTTTTGGAATCGAAAAATGCTTAACGGCATCTGTCTTGTCATCACTTACTGAAATCTTCCCGGCTTCCACCACGTGGCCTAAATACGTCACTCTCTCACGTAAGAACTCACACTTTCGCCAATTAATTTTTAGTCCATAATCACTCGCCACATCTAAAACACGGCGTAATCTCTGCAGTCCTTCTTCCACATTTGAAGATGGAATTAACAGATCATCTATGTACAATATCAAGATTTTTTCAGCAATTAACTCCCAAAAAACTGCCAAGATATATCGACTAAAATATGCCGGCGAATTACAGAAACCAAAAGGTGCGCGATTGAACTCATATTGACCACTAGGCACTGTAAACGCGGTATATTTGCGACTTTCCTCTTCGATAGGAACGTGGAAGAATCCATCCTTTAAGTCCAATGTCGTGTAGACCTTCGCGTTCTGTAATTTATCAAGTTGTTCCTCAATAATCGGCTGGGGAAAACGAACCTTTACCGTCTTGCTGTTGACACCTCTATAATCAACACAGACTCTTATTGTTCCGTCTTTCTTTCTTGTCGGCACTACCGCGCTTGAGTAATCTGCTGTTGATCGTCTAATAATATCTGCTTCGAACCAACGATACACTTGATCTTCAACTTGATTTTTCTCTTCTTCAGCTAACCTACGAGCTCGTTCATAGACTGGAATGTTATCGGTCAACACTATGCGCATTTCAACACCTGTCTCCTTCGATTTCTCTGGACTATAATTTCCAATCAGTTCCGTCAATTCCTTCTTCACATTATCGTCTTTTATATGATTCAATTCTATCTCACTTGTGTCGATCGCGTCAATTCTAAAAACGTCTGGTACCTCGTCTTCCATTATTTTCGAAATGGTTATTTTACCTTTTTTAACGTTCAGCTCTACTGTATTTAAAAAGTCTGTTCCGAAAATCAAACCGTTACGAATCACATCATTTGAAACTACTTGAACACCAATCGAATATATTTCGTCATCGATAGAAACGTCAACATAAATACCACCCAATGTTTGGAATTTCTCAAGGCCTGCACCACGAAACTGTATCTCACTGTCTTTCATTACTGGTCGACCGATCTCTTTGTATTGTTCCTCACGCATTAACGTTATATCACTTCCCGAATCTATTAAAGCAACTATTTTAACTCCATTTACAATCACGTCCTTCTCGCACTTGCCAGTCACTCGAGTTACCAAATTGCAGCTCTTATTCTGCTCTGAACTCTTAACGTCTTTGCTACAATTTCTAGCGATATGCCCGAAGTTTTGACACTTGAAGCACTTAACTCCCAAAGATTTCTTCGGACACTCTTTCGAACGATGCCCCACTTCACCACAAGCATAACATCTGTCAGATTTCTTGTTACTTTTCACTTCACTGACTTTGTCGGGCTTCTTCGTAGAATCACTCCTCTGTGCCTTCTGTAAATTCGTCGTTTCCGGAGTTGTACGCTTTATCCTTTCGTATGCCTTCAATCGTTCCTTGAACTCGCTATATTTCGTCGTACCGTATAATATAATTTTACTCGATTCGTCATCCGAAATTCCTTTTATGATATATTGTATTAAAGCGTCTTCTTCAATAGTACCTCTTGAAGCCAACTCTTTCATAGCTAAGGAGTACTCTCGGATTCCTTCGTCTTTCTTCCGTTTTCTTTCACTCAATAATTGATGCAAGTCGGCACTGTTCAATCTGGAGGAGAACTCATCTGCTAAGCAATTTTTTAGTTGCTCCCAAGTTTTAATCGCCTTTTCTCCTAGAATGAATGTCTTCGCTAAACCCTTAAGCGACTTCTTAGCAAATATGAGCATTCTTAGGTCGTCCCAATCAAATAATAATGCTGCTTCCTCGAAATCACCAATCCACCTTTCTACTGGGTAATCATCTTCACCACTAAAAGGTCGGATTGACTCTTCCACATCTTTATAGCTCAACGCAAATCTAACACTATTTTTCGCGCACTCATGCTCGGCTTGGTTTTTTCTGTTTCCACTAGATTGTATTACACTTCCATTTCGTGATTGATTGTGGTTGCCTTCGTCGTTTTCATCACCGTCACTATCCTCTCCCTCCTTGTCCTCTTCTTCATCCTGAGAATCGTCGTCCTCTGACATAGGTATAAGAGTATTTATATCCATGAGCGCAAATATAATATTTCGTCTTATTTGCTCCTTCGTCCCTTGGTGATCAATGCCCAAAAGATTACAAACAGAGACGAGATCGCCAATTGAAAATGCGCCCATGAATTCCATCTTTTCCCGAAACTCGTCAGAATCATCACCAAACTTAAATCCTCCACTGTCTCTTAATCTTTGGCGATTGCCTCTATCACCTTCTACACCGAAAATTATTCTATGAAGAGCCACAATCGTTGAACGCGAGGCTAACTTAATTTTGCCCTTAACAGCACTAATTTGTCCTAAACACTCCATGTTCAATGTTACTAACACTCAATCAAAACAAATTTACTGTCCGTTGTTCTAGACGTTTCGCAGATACACGTTCAATCACGTGATCCCAAACCACAATGGCCGCCAAAGTAAGCCTCGTGGCGCACAATCTTTTTTCAGCGTCCTTTTTACGTCTTTCTTGAGCGTCGTCTTTATACGCTCCTCTTGAATGTCGTCTTTATACGTCTTTAGTTAAATGTCGTCTTTATACGTTTTTGTTAAACGTCGTCTTTATACCTCTTTTTAACTTAATGCGCTTCAACGCCTACTTTTGTCCTTGCACTAATACTTTCCTTTACGGCTTCGCGTTTTCCATCTCGTCGAATTCATCCATATACCGAATCCCCATATCCCGGACGAGCCCCCAATTGTAGAAATAGAAAACGCAAGCAATAATATTCTTTGAGATCAATACATTTATTAATTAAATCGTAAAAAGGTTAACATAAGAAAATACACGATGATATCTCATCACGGCCCGAGACAAACTGAAAGCGTCATCGTTCTGCTCAACTATGGGCCCACGCGCATGCGCTTTCGATAATAAAGAATAAACTAAACCACTAAATTCAAAGTTTTATTCAATACAAATAAAGAAAGTCATTACTATTATTGAATATTCTACATACATTTTTGGACCTTTTTCTGAACAAAAAGGTAAATAAATGAATTATTAGTAACTTTACTCTGACAAGCTTATTTGTGTCTTTAAGTTATGTTGACATATTTAAACTTGAATTAATATTATTACTTTATTTAAATAAATTTTAAGGCATTTTTTAAAATGATACTACATATAAATTGTTAAACAGTGTCTAAATTTCCAATATAATAAATAGAAGCAATGGTTTTGCCTGTTTTAATTTTCGCCCTATTTCTAGTAAAATATATACGAATTTTGTTATTAATTTTTTTTCGTTTTCGTACTTAACAGCTTCCAAAGATGTCGATAAGTACACCTTTTCTTAATTCATATCGCCTTGTCAAGAACATTTTACAACTGACAATGAATAAAATATTTAACCAAAAGAGAATTTAAGTTAAGTAATAAGTGCTGTAATTGCTAGTAAAACATTTTATAAATTCCTAAAAAATAAAAGTAAATATGCAAAACCTATCCTCACTTTATGTGAACAATAAGGAAGAAAAGAATAAACAATTACAATGTAAAAGTATGGGGGTCGGTTTCGGACCACCCCCACTATTTTCACAAAATGTTTTGCCAATCACTTATATCAATGGAATCTGTTGTGGCATCGAGAGAGAATGAGTAATACAGTAGAGTAGGGATTTGCCGCGAAAAACGATGCCGAATTTTGTCGAAATATGACGATGATGTGATGACGAAACCTGCGAACGATTAGATAAGACTGACCGGCTGAAAAGAAAAGACGCGTTGCGTGAAAAGTATAATTTTGTAAATGTTCCAAGTTTCGAATTTAATAAAAGTCCTTTTTTACATTGTGGAGTGCTTTTAAAACGTGGTGTGTTTTTTATTCCCTATCCTGGTCCCAAAATAATCAATTTAATTTGAATGTTGCGCGTGGAAGTTAAGGTCATACACAATCAAAATTAATTTCGTAAAAATTTTCCTGTATTCAAAAAACACTGTTAGTTGAGTTAGAACTTGGATGGGTGACCGCTTGGAAATACCGCGTAGTGTTGACTTTTTTTTAAATTAAAAACTTCATGCAATAAAATTATATTTACCAATATATAGAGTTTATTGTAATACGTTTACTCGCATTGTTTTATTATAGTGTTCTATAGTACTACATCAAATTAGCATTTACTTTTTAGACAAAACTAAGTAAAAACTACAAGTGACTTCATGAAAGTTAGTTCTTATACTACACACAAATACCTAAATTCTAGCAGTAAAAAAATGTACAGTAATAATTGTTTAGAACTAAATAATTCTTTCGTAAAAATATTTGTTGGCCCTGAAAAGGGCCGATTGTTTTGTTGAGGGTGGACAAGAATTTACTTTGAGCTGGTGTACTTGGTGACAGCCTTGGTGCCTTCAGAGACGGCGTGCTTGGCGAGTTCACCAGGAAGGAGAAGCCTGACGGCAGTTTGGATCTCCCGGGAGGTGATGGTGGACCTCTTGTTGTAGTGGGCCAAGCGGGAAGATTCGGCAGCGATGCGCTCGAAGATGTCGTTCACGAACGAATTCATGATGCTCATGGCCTTGCTGGAGACTCCAGTGTCGGGGTGCACTTGCTTCAACACTTTGTAGATGTAGATGGCATAGCTCTCCTTCCTCTTGCGCTTCTTCTTCTTGTCGGTCTTGGTAATGTTCTTTTGAGCCTTGCCGGCTTTCTTCACGGCTTTACCACTGGCTTTAGGAGGCATGGTTAGTTTTCAGAGAAAAGTACGTCTGAACTCGAAGAGAACACAAAGCGAATTGACGTTAAGCGGTTTACGGTTTAAAGCAGTATTTATTGTTCTTCAAAATAGTTTTGTACATAGTAATGTTACAATAAGTTTTTAAAGTAATGAGGTAACCATTTCTAGAAGAAGAAATATAATCCTATAAAATAATATTTTTGTGTTTTACAATGTTATATTGTCGATTTTATATCATTTTTGTTGTAATAAAATAGGTAAAAATAGCAGGAAAAACCTATATGTTTTCAGTTGTGTACTTAGCCTAAGACTAGAGTATAAAATAAAGACTATAATTAATACTAGATAACAACGAGTAAAAGAGTAACTTATAAATAGATAACAATTGGAGTAATTAAGTGTAATTACATTAGTATGTGATATGGCATTTTGGTAATTGTTTTGAATGGTACGTTGTTTTTTGTGTACATAATAACATCATCAAGTTCAGAAAGATGAGATATTTGATTTTTATAGAAATTTATTGTTAAATTTCTGATATGTTCTTTTATTGTTTTAATTTCATACTTTTTTCTAATATCGGCGTTTCTGTCTTTAGGATTAGCATTAACAATCATTCGAAGACATTTATTTTGAACAATTTCAAGACTCTTTAAATTAGTATCACATGTGTTGCTCCATATAGCTACCGCATATAACATTACTGGTATAACAATGCTTTTATAAAGTATTAGTTTATTTTTTATGCTCAATGAGCTTTTCCTACCAATAAGGCTATGTAAAGCTCCTATAGCTTTAAAAGCTTTATTCCTGGCTTTCTTAATGTGTGGGGTAAAAGTCAGATGCTTATCAAGAATTCCTCCGAGATATGTGACTTTAGTTTGCTTATTTATAATTGTATTGTTGATAACCAAATTTGGTAGGTCATTTTCATCACGTTTTCGTGTAAAAATTATATAATCAGTTTTTTCGACATTTACTTTTAATTTCCATTTGTGAAAAAATTTGAGGAGGATTTCCAAATAAGCATTTAACTTTTTAATAGCAAGTTTTTGACTTAGCGACGTTACATAAGCTGCAGTATCATCTGCAAATATGGCTATTCTTGGTATGCTATCACAGACAGTACTTTCATCTACTTTAACGCGAGGAACATCATTGATATAAAATATGAAAAGCACAGGTCCAAGTATGGAACCTTGCGGCACACCTGCCGCTATGTCATATTCTATTGAATTATTGCCTTTAACTGAGACAATGAATTTTCTATTTTTGAGATAATTTTGTAGTATTTTAAGTATATAAATGGGAAAGCTGTGGTTCCTCAATTTTAGGAGAAGTCCTTCAAACCAGACAGTATCAAAGGCTTTCTCCAGATCAAGTAATACAAGAGCAGTAGACTTATTAGTGTTCATGCTAGTACTGATATGATTTGTTACCTTGAGAAGTTGGTGCAAGGTGTTTCTTTTACACCTGAAACCAAATTGCTCTGGTATTAGTATTTTGTTTTTATTTTCGAAATCTAAAATTCGGTTATAGATAATTTTTTCAAGAATTTTACTAATTGTGGGCAATAGGCTAATAGGTCTATAGCTTGCTGGTAGTTTTTTATCTTTACCAGATTCATGAAATGGCAAAATGTTAGCTTTCTTCCATTGAGATGGAAAATAGGATAATTTAAAACAGGCATTAAAAATATATGTTAATTGAACCACAGCTTTCTTTGGTAAGTTTTTAAGAACAATATTTTGAATCCCATCGAGTCCCGGTGCTTTTCTAGGTTTGGTGCTACGAATCGCTAATCTAATTTCTTTCGGTGAAGTAAGAATTATTTCATCTTCGTCGAAAGACAGACTTGCAAGCTCAACGTAATTGTCATTAGCTAATTTATCAGTCTCAGGATCTCCCAAATTGCTTGTCATACTATGAACTTTTTTGTATTGTTCCGCGAGCAGGTTAGCTTTCTCTGTGTTATTAAAAACTAAATCATTTCCATTAGTCAAAGCAGGTATAGTACTAGAGTTAGTTTTCAAGAAATTTTTTGACGTTTTCCAAAGTGAATTATCAGAGACTTTTAAGCTTTCCAACTTTTTACTCCAGTTGTCATTGTTAAATTTTATGATCTTTCTAGAAATAGTGTTCGTCAGCTTATTTTTTATTTTTCTAATTGATTCACTTGGAGTTCTTTGTAAAATTTTTCTTAATTTATTTCTCGTTTTAATAAGTTCTAAAATATCAGAAGGTAATTTATAATTATTACAAATTCCTGCTTTGACGAATGGAACTGACTTATGCAGAGAGTTATTTATGCAAGTTGTTAATTTTTCAACACTATCGTCAACTTGCAAGTCTGTCCTTAAATTATTATTTATTACAATATTATTATCAATATTTTTTCTAAACGCAGTCCAGTTTATATTCTTATAATTTGGAGTTTTAAGGATATGGCACTCTAAATTTGTGATTCCAGCAAGGGTAATAACAACAGGGAGGTGGTCGGAGTTAAATTCCTCACAGATATCCAGTTCAATATTATATTTTAAATTTTTTGAAAGGCCAATGTCTACTGTACTGGGAGAGTTTCTATTATATGGATATAAAGTATATCCATCTGGGGCAAGTATATTAAACATTTGTTTAATTGCAAAATCTAAAATTAGTTTACCATTGGCATTATTCGATTTACAGTTCCAGTAAATGTTTTTAGCATTTAAGTCACCGTAAATCAAGAGTTTATTACCAGTATTATTCAGGATATTCAAGTCATTTTTTAATATTTTCTTTTTTGGAGGTATATAAACAGACATAATTGTTAGGTTATTTGACAATTTAATAGCCACAGCCTCAAAACTTTTTATATTTAGAGGAACTTCTGTAGCTTGGATATCGTTTTTTAGGAGGATCATAACTCCACCACCCCAAGAGTCATTATCTCTCTCTTTCCTAAAGCATTGGTAGCCGGAGATGTAAAATTTTGTATTGATTTTTAATTTAGTTTCATTAAGTAGTAAGATGTCTATTTTATATTGGTTTAAAAAATGTTTAATTTCGCTAATTTTGTTTCTAACTCCATTGGCATTCCAATGCATTATTCTGAGTGAAGACAGGTGACTCTTATTTACTACCATTACCTTGAGTTAACCTATAAAATACTTGTAATCTTGCTATGTCATTTGTGCAATGCGAAAGTTCTATTGTATTGACGTTAAGCAGCGGAAACTGCCCTATTTACGTTCTCTTACAGTTGTGCTCCTACATTTTGATTGGTGCGGGGACTCACTGCAACCATCTGCCACTCACGACAAAGAGAGGGGAGCGCAAGTTGTGGGCGTGACCTGTGGAGAGAGCGTAAATAGGCGGATTTCAGGCGCAGAACATCATTCGCTTTGTATTCTTCGTTGTGTTTACTTCGTTAATTCAAAACTAAATCAAAAATGTCAGGACGTGGCAAAGGTGGCAAAACCAAGGGAAAGTCAAAGACCCGCTCCAACCGGGCTGGACTCCAGTTCCCAGTCGGTCGTATCCATCGGCTTTTGCGCAAAGGAAACTACGCCGAGCGTGTGGGTGCAGGTGCTCCAGTTTACCTAGCCGCAGTTATGGAATACTTGGCTGCCGAAGTCTTGGAGTTGGCCGGAAACGCAGCTCGTGACAACAAGAAGTCGAGAATCATCCCCCGTCATCTCCAACTCGCCATCAGGAACGACGAGGAATTGAACAAGCTTCTCTCTGGAGTCACCATCGCCCAGGGTGGTGTTCTCCCCAACATCCAAGCTGTTCTTTTGCCCAAGAAAACCGAAAAGAAAGCTTAAATTTTCTACCCACCTTTCAAACAATCGGCCCTTTTCAGGGCCACCAAATATTTTTACGTTTGAATTCTATGTTCTTTACATTAATATTTAAAGGACAACTAATATTAATAATAATTTAATTATTTGGAAAATACATCAAAAATTGTAACAAAATACTTGAAAAAAATAATTGTTTTTAATTAAATTTTACAAAATTTCAATTATTTTATTTTTCGATATAAAAAATGGTGGAAATAGCACGTAATAACGTACTAGGCCGTAATTGTGTACATTTATTTACCTTATTCGTAATCAGCGACCTCGAAAACAGTTTAATATAATTGTGTGAGACATTTTTTTGATAAGATAATGTATAGTGCCTGAGATTTAATGTAATAAAAGTATCCTTCAAAAAAGTCTAGTTTTGAGCAGCCATATTGGATTTTGGTTTCTGAATTTTTAAAATTTGGATTCAGCGTCGAAAATACCATAAATAACGTATGTGTTAAAAATAGTTATTTTCGGAATTTCTGTAGTACCTACTTTTTAAAATTATTTTTTACAGATTTTAACGAATTAGCAAAAATTCATGGATATTTTCTGAAAAAATGATATTAACATATTTTAATGTCAGTAAAAATATTTCCATCCTAATTTAAAATGTATACTGAAAGGTAAGGTGGAATTGACCATTGCAGTACTTTTTTAAAATTTTGATAAATATAAGAAGTAAATTGAAATTTGTTATATAGATTTTAATTTTAAGCTTTTGTAAAAATAAGCCTATTCGCAAGAGCTATGAATTATTTTCGACTTGACTACTATTCTAAATACTTATGTTTGAGACAAAGAAAATTCTTTCGTAAAAAGTAATTGGTGGCCCTGAAAAGGGCCGTTTGTTTTCAATCATCCACTATCAATTTCTTTTCACTTTACTTCTTGGCAACCCTCTTTGCCGCGGGCTTCTTCGCTTTGGGTGCCGCAGCTTTCTTGGGCGAAGCTTTGGCCGCCTTCTTGGGAGCAGCCTTGGTCACCTTGGGTTTGGCGGTGGTGGACTTGGCCTTCGGTGGCTTGGCCGCAACCTTCGGGGTCTTCTTCTTCTCGGCGACGGCTTTCTTGGTCTTGGCTGCCACGGCCTTCTTTGGAGAAGCTGCTTTCTTGGCCTTTGGTGCTGCAGCAGCTTTGGGTTTGGCGGCAGTCTTGGTCTTGGGCTTGGCTTTGGCCTTGCCCTCGGCCTTGGCGACGTTCAACTTGAAGGACCCTGCAGCGCCCTTGCCCTTGGTCTGGATCAGAGCCTTGCTGGCGACTGCAGCCTTCAGGTACTTTCTGATGAAGGGAGCCTGCTTCTCGACATCGACTTTGTAGGTGGCAGCGATGTACTTCTTGATGGCTTGGAGCGAAGAGCCGCCTCTCTCCTTCAAAGTGGCGATGGCCGCGTTCACCATCTCCGACGCTGGCGGGTGACTGGCCTTGGCGCGGGGCTTCTGCGCCTTGGCTGCTTTCTTCGGAGTTGCCACTGCAGGTACAGCTGGGGATTCTACCTTGTCTGCCATTTTACTAAAGTGGTTTTCGAAAAACTACAAAAAATGTTCAATAACTTGGAGATGCTTTCAACTCAAGCGTTCAAACAGTAATAAACACATTTTCCTGCGCTCATCGACATAGTAAAACGCACGGACGGTGAAGAAAGGCCCCAGCGCTCGTTGGCTTTCTACCGTTTTAATTCTTGGTAACTTGGGTACACCATACAAAATTTTATTCACCTTTTTGATCTTTAATTATTCTTCTCCACTTGCAAATAGATTGAATTTCAATTATGCGATTATTCTAGTTTTCTAATATTAGGAAAAGCATTACACTGTCATTGGGTTTTTCGTTAAAAATGAGCAATTTTCAAGACTCTGCTTTTAGTGATCATTCTTAACAAGTTCAGAAAATTATAAAAAACAAGTGAACAAATTGATTTGTTTAAAAATTGGCCTTGAAATTTAATGCTCTATTTATCTCCCTTTCTGGATAGAAAAGTTATTTTACTTTGAATTATAAATTAAAGGAGGTACGGTTCCTGCAGTTTGTGTATGAGTTCTTACTTTCGGCACAAAATGCAGACACACAGTGTACATTGTCTAGATCAATAATAAAAAGTTTTTAACAATTTTTTCAACATTATTTATATCTAATTTAATAAATTATTTGAATATTTTATTGTGTCATAGAAATTTACTTTGAATGATGGACTTGAAAACAGTCAAATATATATTTGATTGCCGTTTAACGCAGTATTATCATTTTTTTACTTTCTTGTATACCTGTATTATGCTTGAAAAAAGTTGAAAGTTTTTTTTTTTTAGTTTTTATACTGTGTGCAATTAAAAACAAATAAAAACCTTACATTTATTAATTGAATGTTTTAATAATAATAATAATAATAATAATAATTACTATGAAATTGTAAAAGAATTAAATTTATGTTTAAAATAATTATTGCCCGTATGAATTTACGTTTAGGATTGGTAATATATTTTCGAACGTTATTTACAATGTAAAATTACGTTACGTTACGCAAATTTAGAAAGTAAATAATTACTTAATAAATTTGATATTAGAATCCTAAATTGTAGAGTGAATTCAATTTTTATCATTGTTTTATATTGTGAAATTTTTTATCTTTTATTTCATTGTTTCGAACAATCAATCTTATGGATTTCAATCATTTTTAGCTTTTTAAAAGAATAAAATTATACTAAGGAATAGAAATAAAAACTTTTTGTAAACAAATTTGTTTAAATTGCAAACTTAAAATTGTAGCGATAAAAATATCGCAAATATTGGTTTTGGTGTATGAGCAAAGTTTATATTTACATGTGTGTAATACAAGAAGATGCTACGAATTTTGTCGTACTTTGACGAATTCTTATGCGGTTTCCTAAATGAGAATGAGTAGGGAGAAGTAGATAGAACTGCTATCTGCGAGTCAATGTTTCGTCGTTTTCTGTAAGAAAAAGCATTTTTTTTTTCGACATATAACTTGTGTGCGAATTTATATATGGAGAAACAATATCCGCCTATTGGCCTTGATGTAATTTGGGTCACATTTCATTGAACAATTGCGTCTAAAGGGAAGGATATTTCTCATAAGGAAATTCATCAAAACATCAATTCAGTATATAAGGATGAATAAGATGTATTTTAATTAACAAATCCTTCAATTATCACGCATATATTTGAACCTTATGACGATGTCGAAGCAATGTTCCCGTCACTGAGCCTTTATTGATGAAAAATGCAATAGAGGAATAAGCGACAAACAGACAAATTAATACGTAAGATATTCTCGATTAAATATTATAAGGAAATGAATGATAACTAAACTTTTATCAAATTATTTTTATATTTTATAATGTCATTATTTTATGATTGTATGTAATTGTATGATTTCGTGTGTTGTGTGTTAGTGGGAATGTAAATTTATATCAATCATGACGTCATGATTTATAGTGAGTTGTAGAATGTAAATTATTATCTTAAATGTATTAATTTGTGCCATTATTCAAAAGGGTTTATTTTTCCTTTTCTACACTGCAAAAATAGGTGTCTTTTTCGATATCTTAAAATAAGATGTATGATGGAAAAATGGTATCTGATGAAGATATTTCTTCCATCTTAGAAAAGTAAGATACTTTTGTAAGTTCTTTAAAGCATCTAAAATTAAGATGTTTCTGTTGCAATAAGATGTTTAGCGATAAGTTACTGGAGAATCGTAAGATGCGTCATAAGTGTAAGTTACTAAAAACTAAGATAGATATAGTGTTTTCCATAAGAGCCGATAGTTAACCTCAAAACTTTTTGCCCCAAAAATAACATAGAAAATGTGTACGAAGATGTTTTTAACATCTTAAATTAAGATGTTTCAAGTAACTAAAATGTATCTACCAAAACATCTTAGAAATGAAAGATACTTCTTTTTGCAGTGTAATTCGATAATTCAATTAAATATTTATTTTGTCCTGTTATTGCTTCCTCATAGAGGAAGGATTGTATTAGCAAAATTTTCGAAATAGTGAAGAGCCAGTGATTTAAATAGTAATATTTATAAAAAAACAAATGACGAATAATTATTGACTCCTAGGTTTTCTCTGTTATATTTGATATATTGCATTGAATGTATTATTGAAAATTTACCATAATTATGCAGTATGATTTACTTCTACAAAATTTTGATTAAAAACAGGTTTTTAATTGATACAAAAAAGCGTTTATAAAATAGTAGTAAAATATATGTTTGTATATAAGAATTAAAAATATTTCAACGTAAGAAAATTTGTTGGCCCTGAAAAGGGCCGATTGTGTTTTGAGAGTGGCAAGGAAATTTAAGCGCGTTCTCCTCGGATACGACGGGCCAACTGGATGTCTTTTGGCATGATGGTGACTCTCTTGGCGTGGATGGCGCACAAGTTGGTGTCTTCGAAGAGACCGACGAGGTAGGCCTCGCTGGCCTCCTGGAGGGCCATCACGGCGGAGCTCTGGAAGCGCAGGTCGGTCTTAAAGTCCTGAGCGATTTCACGGACTAAACGTTGGAAGGGCAGTTTGCGGATGAGGAGCTCGGTGCTCTTCTGGTAGCGACGGATCTCACGGAGAGCGACGGTTCCGGGCCTGTAGCGATGGGGCTTCTTCACTCCACCGGTTGCAGGCGCACTCTTACGAGCGGCCTTGGTGGCGAGTTGTTTCCTTGGTGCCTTACCACCAGTGGATTTGCGCGCGGTTTGTTTAGTACGAGCCATTGCTTCGAAGTTGAGAGTTCGAGGGACAACTGAAAAATAATGCTTTAGGCATTTCATTTCATTTTGAAACCCTCTTTATTTATCAAATTTATTAAATACAAAGAAGTGTACATATATATTTTCATAATATAGTATTTCGCACCTGTTATTTAGTATCTAACTTATCGAAATATTTGTAAATTATAATTTCGTCATATATTTATGATTTCATTCTTGCTTGTACATTGAATTTTGAATTTTTACTGGTAAAAAGGTCGTTATAAAAAAAAAAGCCAGTAATTGTTGAAAATAAATAAATAAAATTAAAAATTAAAAAAAATTAAAAATAGTTAACAAAATATAAAATTATTTGACATACTCAACAATTACAAATCAGCATACAAAAATAGAGCCGCAGTGTGAGTAAGCTGGAGCTTACTAAATTAGCATCGTTATTTAAGACATAAGTAATGAATATGGAAGTTTATGTTTTATTTTAAATGGCTTATTTTCATGAGTAATCATTTTAAAGTTTTTTAAAGCGTTAGCTTTAAAAATTTGTTCATTATAAAAATTATGGGTAAGATTAAAAATAGTGTCGTTGATATGTGGAATTTGTAATATTTGTCTGATTTTTTTATTTGATGTTCTTGGAGGTACATCAACTAATCTTCTCAGCAATTTACTTTCAAATCTTAATATTTTACTCATGTTAGCATTGCTCCACACTGGTATGGCATATAATGCCACCGGTCTCACTAGGCTTTTATATAAAAGTGTTTTATTATTAATATTAAGCTTACTCTTTCTATTTAATAGGCTATTTAATAGTCCTGTAACCTTTTGCCCCTTAGTGCAAGCATTATCGATGTGTGTTCTATAATTTAGTTTATGATCCATTGTAAGGCCAAGATACTTAACACTATCACACATTTCAATATTTACACCATCTATTGTAATTTTAATTTCACTTTCATTCTTTTCCTTTTTTCTTTTACTAAATACAATGAACTCAGTTTTACTGGCATTAATTTTCAATTTCCATCTGTGGTAGTACCTCAGGAGTGTATTCAGGTGTTTTTGTATGTATTCTGTCGCTTTATATTTTTTCCATGAAGAGGAAAAAACAGCTGTGTCATCTGCGAATATTGAAATTTTCGTATTCTTGTCTAAAGGAATGTCATTAATATAATAAATAAATAAAACTGGGCCCAGAATAGACCCCTGAGGCACTCCCGCTGCAATAATTCTATATTGCGAGTTTTCGTTGTCAAGTACAACTCGGAAAGATCGTTGTTTCAAGTAGCTTACAATCAACTTTATAATATATGAAGGCAAACCTAGTGTTGACAATTTATAAATAAGACCCCTGTGCCAGACGGTATCAAAAGCCTTCTCAATGTCAAGAAACACTGCTGCTGTGTGTCTGTTAAGATTAAAATTTATTGTTATCTCATTTGTGACTCTAGCTAATTGTTGAATTGTACTATGACTTTCTCTAAAACCAAATTGTTCGTTGATAAGTTTATTATTATTTCTTTCAAAAATTTTAATTCTATTTAAAATAATTTTTTCAAACAATTTGCTAAGAGTTGGTAATAAACTGATTGGACGATAGTTTTGTGGAAAAAGATTATTTTTGCCAGTTTTATGAAAAGCTAATATGTTTGCTTTTTTCCAGTCAGTGGGAAAATATGACAATTTAAAGCAAGCGTTAAAAATGTAATTTATTTGAACAACAGATTTTTTAGTGAGGTTTTTTAGAACTACGTTTTGTATACCGTCAGGACCAGGGGCCTTTCTTGGCGCTACATGTTGTAATATTTTTTTAATTTCACTAGGTGAAGATAATTCTATAGTCTTTGGATCGAAATTGCTCTTTTGTATATCACAGTACGCTTTATTTACAATTTTCTCTGTGTCTTTATCTCCAAGGTCGCGAGTGAGATGATGCACTCCCTCGAAATAATCTGCCAATACATCAGCCATTTCTTTTTTATTATAAGTTATTCCCGATGGACCATGCAATTTAACGATTGACCCTGGGTTGACCTTAGTAAAAATTTTAGCGGTTTTCCAAATACTATTATCTTTAATATTAAGATTTTTCAATTTATTATTCCAATTATCGTTATAAAATTTTTTTATTTTTGTTTTAATAAGATTAGACAAATTATTTTTAGTTTTCCGTAAATAATCTAATTTAGTTCGCTGATATATTTTGCGGATTTTATTGCGCTCTGCTATTAAGTTTTTAATTTCTTGGGATAAAGGAAGACGAGCCGCCATATATCTCTGTTCTTTCTTAGGCACAGCACAATCTATGGCATTGTTAATTAGTTCTGTAAGTTGAGTAACCGAAAAATCAATTTCATCACATGTTTCAAGTTTATTGTTAATCGTTAAATTGTTATTTAAGTGAGTTCTAAATTTAGTCCAATCTGCATTTTTATAATCTAAAAAATTTTTTTGTTTACATTGTATCTGTGAATTATTTATTGTTAATAATATTGGTAGATGGTCGGAATCCAACTCATCAATAACTTCCACTTCAATATTTTTATTTATATTTTTATTAATTGCTATGTCAATGAAACTAGGTAATGAATTGCATGCATGAGGATACAATGTTGGTTTATCCGGAGGAATTACTTCTAACAAATTATTTGAAACATAATTAAAAACTGTACGTCCGTTTTTATTGCTTCTACTGCAGTGCCACAGACTATGCTTTGCATTGAAATCACCAATTGCCAAAATTCTGTTATGTTTACTAAAAACTTTATCCAATTGAGCAGTTGTTAGGTTTTGATTTGGAACATAAATTGAGGCTATAATTATATTATTTTCCAATTTTATGCCAATAGCTTCTACATTTTCAACTTTAAAATCCACCTGGATAAAATCTATATTTAATTTTACTAGGATGGCGACACCGCCTCCCCTACTACCATTATTTTCTCTATCTTTTCTAACAGTTCTATAACCAGGAGTAACATATATCTTTTTATTATTTAATTTAGTTTCATTAAGTAAAAGTATATCTATTGCATGTTTATCTAGGAAGTGCCTCATCTCGCGCTGTTTATTTATAATGCCATTCGCATTCCAATGTGCTATTACTAAATTATTTTTTTTACAATCCATTACTAAACTTTAATATATATTCATTAAATATTATGGCATGTTCTAACTTATCATTAGTTTGATCTAGCGCAAATAACAATTCTTTGGCCATTTTTATCATATTTTTTAAATTATATTTTTTTGCAATAAGCTTACCCACTTCCGCAAGTTCCACAAGTAGAGGCGAGACGTGTTGAGGTGAAGTGTCGTTTTCCTTTGTCCAGGGATTGCTTTTGGATGTAGAGGGTTCCTTGTCCATTACATTTTGTTGCACAATAGGTGCATGTTGGGCTGACTCGTTGGCGACTGGTTTCAAGGCAGGATAATTGGTGACGTCATTTTTCGGAGGGATGTTATGTTGTTGATTGCTTCTCTTACTTGGTCTAATGTTTTCTCGAAGTTTCAAGATTTTTTCAATCCTTTCCATGTATTTCGGACATCCTTTATAGTTCGCTGTGTGTTTACCTCCACAGTTGGCACACTTTGCTTCAGTGTCCTTGGATTTAGTACAGTCCTTTGTAGGATGTCCTTGTCCACACTTGACACATTTTGGTAAATTGAAACAATTATTAGTTCCATGTCCAAACTGTTGACACTTATAACACTGAGTAACACCACTAGGATTTCTATATTCTTCCCAGGATATTCTTGTAAAACAAATAACTTTTAATTTTTTTAGTAATTGAAGTCGGGAACCACGCATTGAATTATCAAATGTGACGAGGTATGGTGGATATTCTTGGGGTCTATCACTTCTCACTTTCATGACACTAACACTCATTGGGTTAAATCCATTTTCAGATAAATCCGAAATTATTTCTTGAGTATCCAGTCTTGGAAGTCCCTTGATGACCATCTTTTTTAATTTTTGAGAGCTTGCCGTGTAGGTATGAAATGGAATATTCTCTCCTTTTAAATAGTTCATGATTTCCAAATGATCAGGTATTCCTTTAGGATAGATTGTGATAGCATATGTTGAGATTTTGATTATCATGTTTTTTGTAATTTTCTTGATGTTATTATATATGTTGAGTCTTGAGGTAGGTTGGATTGTTGAGTCATTTATAATTATTGGTGGAGCTTTTTCATCTTTAGAATTTGAATCGTCACTGTCCATGTCTTCCTCGTCAGAAGCTGGGAGTCTGTTACTTTTTGAAAGTCCATTATTGTTAGGGTCCGAGGATTTAGTTTTTATTCTTTTTCTCTTTCTTGGATTTGTCATTTCTCCGTCTCCCATTGTGATGGGGAACGGTATAAAATTGTGTCGCGCACAGAAGGATTGACATCCTGATTAGTCGGTCAGATCGTGGAGGGGAGCAGTGGAATTCCAGAGGGAATAAAACAGCGTACTTTCATCGGCTTAGCATCATTTCGAGTTTGTTCTCTGTTCTGTTTTGAACGTAAACCTTATTCTCTGTGAAAATGACTGGTCGTGGAAAGGGAGGAAAGGGATTGGGAAAAGGAGGAGCAAAGCGCCATCGTAAAGTGTTGCGTGATAACATCCAAGGTATCACCAAGCCCGCCATCCGTCGTTTGGCTCGTCGTGGTGGAGTGAAACGTATCTCAGGATTGATTTACGAAGAGACCCGTGGTGTCTTGAAAGTGTTTCTTGAGAACGTGATCCGTGACGCCGTCACTTACACCGAACACGCCAAGAGGAAGACCGTCACCGCCATGGACGTCGTCTATGCTCTCAAGCGTCAAGGCCGCACCCTTTACGGTTTCGGCGGTTAATTTATCCATCATCGTCATCATCAAAAAAAACAATCGGCCCTTTTCAGGGCCACCAAATAGTTTTACGTTGGAATTCTTTTTTCAATTCATTTTAATTTCTAGCTACTGCCGTCTGTATAAGGCGTTTTTATATTACATTATAAACAATAGAGTTTATATTTTTTGGTATTGTAATTATTCAGGGTGTATACTAACTGGGAAACGTAATTTCTAAATAAAATTTTTATGAAATCGTGTATGTACTATGTACGGAAACAACTATCATTGCTCGATATATCAGATCATTAAAAAATTTACGGGAAAAATAAATCTTTTATTCGGAGAATTTTACCTCAGCATTCAGTATTAGAGGAAATAATTTTTCTTGTGTTTAAAATTAAAAAATTAATTTCTGTTTTATTTATAAAGTGTACGGTATTAAATTTAAAAATAAATTTTACGTAAAATTCTGTATACTTTTCAAGTGTAATTATTTATTGACAATGAAACGGTGTTATTTTATAAATAAAAACAAATTTTTAGGTTCTTTAAAATTTTGTTTTATACTTTTTTATTATGATTAATATTAAATTATCACTTATACATTAACCCATTAAGGACGGGATGTACAAAATTTGTACACAATGTTTGAGGACATATTTCAATAATAAAATGCTACGAGAAAATTTTTTGAGTACACATTTCTTATGTGTCGAGAGTCCCTCTTTCGAATGGCGTGCTCAAAAAGACTAAAAAATGTTAAATAAACAATTTATTTAACAATTTATAACAAAAAACACGATTTTTTAAGAATTTTAAATTGGTTTTTTTAATTTTTTTTTGGCTCAACCCTTCAGCATACCTTCTACTGTTATAAATATCGCGTCAAAAATAGTTGGGCTACAAGATAGGACTATTTTGGGGATTAAATTTTTAAATGGCTGCCACAAAATGGCGACCAAAGTTACTTTTTTTGAACAATATTATAAACAAATGGAGGAAATTTTCAAAAATAGTTAACTTTGCTTGAAACTTGTCACTCGGGGGTTTTTGGGGTCGCTGATGACGAATATGACCTTGTTTTTTAAAAATTCAAAATGGCGGATCCAATATGGCGGACGACAAATTTAAAAAACGATAGTATTCTCTTGAAACTTGTCACTCGGAGGTTTTTGGGGTCGCTGATGATGAATTTGACCTCATTTTTTCAAAAATTCAAAATGGTGTATCAAAAATGACGTACGAAATTGAACTACACTAGCGGTCAAAATTGAGAGACCACCCATTTTCAGACGAATGAAAATCGTATTAAAACATAAAATTTACTGACACTAAAATTTTTTTTGTTTATTTTCTGAAAGTTGATAAAATTTTGGAAAGAACAAAATATTTTAGAAGTCGTTTGGCCAATAATTCATTTAAATATTTTTAAAAAAATCGTCATTTTCAATGTTTTATACAAATTTAATTAATTTTTAAATATATTTTCTAATAAATAGTTAAAAATAAAATAGTTAAAAATAGTTTAAATAAAAAAGTTTAAAATAGTTTTTAGTACAGAAAAAATTTTTCAAATTTTTTGAATTTTCTTGGTCCAAGTTTGACGGTCTACACTTTCTAAGAAAAAAATTACTCGTTAATGACTATAAGTGATTCTTATAGTGTAGCAAATTACCTGTAAAATAAGCCTAACATCATTAACAAGCGTTCATTATTTTAAAAGTTATTTAAATTTTTGTAAAACATTAAAAATGGCGATTTTTTAAAAATATCTAAATAAAATAATGTCAAAATGACTTCTAAAAGATCTTGTTCTTTTCAAAATTATATCATCTTTCCAGAAATAAAAAGAACAATTTTTTAGATTCCATGTTTTTTATGTTTCAAAATGTTTTTTAATTACCTGAAAATGGGTGGTCTCTCAATTTTGAACGGTAGTGTAATTTGGCGGGAAATTATAAATCAGTGAATTTTGAAAATACAATATACTATCTATATCAATTACATTGATTCATTATTTTTAAAGAACTAATCCAATTTAATTTCTTGATTATTTAATAAGTTCATAATTATTAATATTCGAATATAAAATAATTTGCAGGAATTTTCAAAGAGTACGTTTTAAATACATACTATATTTAATACATTAATTATGATAATATATTATTTATTAAAAGTAATTAAATTAATTTTCGAAATTATTTATTATATAAAAATCAAAATTAATTCATAATTATGAAAATATATATAATTTGACGAAAATTTTCAACGTATTTATTGTCAGCAATGCAATCAATATTTTTTCAAACAGTGTTTTTCAGAATCACACGAAAAAAAAATAATTAAAGTAAAAGTAGATTAAAAATTTTCTAAATAATGTTTAAAAAATATAAAAGGCAACAAAAATATTAAAAAATTTTTAAAAATGAAAAAAAGATTCTTTAAAAACGGTTTAACTCCACGCAGTGAGAATACAATGATTTAAAAAGTTTTTCGTCCGCCATATTGGATACGCCATTTTGAATTTTTTAAAAACAAGGTCATATTCGTCATTAGCGACCCCAAAAACCCCCGAGTAAGAAGTTTCGTGAGAATTTGTATGATTCTTAAAAATAAGTCCGCCATATTGAATCCGCCATTTTGAATTTTCAAAATATAAGGTTATATTCGTAATCAGCGACCCCAAAAACCCCCAAGTGACAAGTTTCAAGAGAATACAATCATTTTTTAAATTTGTCGTCCGCCATATTGGATCCGCCATTTTGAATTTTTAAAAAACAAGGTCATATTCGTCATCAGCGACCCCAAAAACCCCCGAGTGACAAGTTTCAAGCAAAGTTAACTATTTTTGAAAATTTCCTCCATTTGTTTATAATATTGTTCAAAAAAAGTAACTTTGGTCGCCATTTTGTGGCAGCCATTTAAAAATTTAATCCCCAAAATAGTCCTATCTTGTAGCCCAACTATTTTTGACGCGATATTTATAACAGTAGAAGGTATGCTGAAGGGTTAAGCTATAAAAAAATTTAAAAAACCAATTTAAAATTCTTAAAAAATCGTGTTTTTTGTTATAAATTGTTAAATAAATTGTTTATTTAACATTTTTTAGTCTTTTTGAGCACGCCATTCGAAAGAGGGACTCTTGACACATAAGAAATGTATGTGTACTCAAAAAATTTTCTCGTAGCATTTTATTATTGAAATATGTCCTCAAACATTGTGTACAAATTTTGTACATCCCGTCCATTTAAGGTGTTATGTGCTTCATCATATATACTTGTAGTGAAAAAAACGTTAATATCTTAAACCGGGAAAAATCGGGGAATTCAAAAACTGAAAAATAGTAGACACCCTGTTATTTCTTACATTTAGGTACAAGTAGTCAATTTAAATTGAATTTTTTTTAATATTAGTTTATTAGTCGCCCTATACAAAAAGACGTCATTTTCTGCCAAAATTGATACTTCACTTTTGACTGTGGATTCATATAGTGTTAGTACAGGCGCCCTGTCAAAAAAAGGTCGATTTTGTGACATAAATCCAACCCAATAGGCAAAAAAAAAAAAAACGTTTTTTGATAGATTAGTAGCATAGAAACAAAGGCCAACAGTTTGCACCAACTTACACTAAGCGCGTTTATTGTTATAAAACTTTTAAGATGACAAAATCAGTTTTTTTGAAGTTTTTTGAGGATTGTTCTTTTCAGTGAAATTTTAGAGAAAAAAGTTGTAGAGCTTAAGAATATCTAAAAAAATGAGAGGTCGCACGATATTTTTCAAAAATTTGTTTACGAGTTACATAATTAAAACCATAAAAGTTAAACGATTTTTAAATATTTTATAATTCATTTAATTATTACTAAATCAATCTTTCCCTTGTCAAAATTATTGCTTTTGAGGCCCTTAATGAGCATAAAAAATTTTGACCCAATCGGATTAATAGATTTTCCATAATCTGATTGTTAATTAACAAACTTTTTTTTTGCATTGAATGTCAAATTTGTGAATCGTTAAAAAAAAAATGTTTTACAAGTTGCATTTTACTCTTAAGGGTCTATATTTTAAATATCATGTACTGCGGAATAAAAAAAGAAATTTTTATTGCTAAAAAATAAATTTTTAAAAATGGAAAATTTTTTCACTATAAACAATGAAGCATATCTCAGTCAAATTTTATTTTAGAAAATCGGGATAGATACTACTTTATTCCTGCAACTTTTAAGACCAAAATGATTAATCTAGCTTGAACGGTATTAGAAATAATTTTATTTTTTTAAACAAATCCAGACAATTTGTTTATTAATATTTTTTAATTTTTTTCGTTTTTCGTTTCGCCGGGTTAACGCTCACATCATGTTGTACAGCACTTCTCCTTTTTTTATAACTCAACAAAGATTTATGTTGCGACTAGTTTTTTTATAAAGAATTTTGTAGGGGAGAGGGCCCCAATATGGACATTTCCTATAAAATTTTTGTTTAAAGTGACAGCATCTTCTCAATTTTTTTTATTTTTGTTGTTTGTATAGACGAAGATTTTTATGCACATTTGAAAAATAAAACCAGTTTTTTTTTCTACTGCGCATATCACCTGAATTTTTTGTCAAAAAAAAGTTTTATTTCCGATTTTTCTCAAGTCGATAAAGTTATTTAAATTTTTGATTTTAGATAGGTATTTATCGTTATAATATTATTTATTTTACATATAATAATATTCTAAAATGATTTTATTAATATTTTGTTTGTATACAATTTTTTTCTGGGTTTCAAAAAATGGTGTCATTTACCCTAAGATGGACACCACATTTCAATGTATTTATTTTCATGCTTTCGATTACACATTTTTTAAATAATTTTGTAAGCCTCGTAACTGAGATTTTTTATTTTTACCGCCATGGAATGTAGAGCTATCGATAGAGAATTCGATATATCGATATATCTTAACTTGGCAAATTAAAGTAAAATATGTTATTTTTTTTTATTCTCAAGTTATAAAATTAAGATTTTTAAAAATGTTATTCCTAGTAAATAGAATAAAATGATTAAACATTAGTTTAAAAATTAATACAGGATGTTTATCTTTAATTTACCACACTTTAAAGTGATTTTTAAGAAGGTGTCCATCTTGGGGCCACTTTTTTTTTGGTCAAAAATTTTAACAATTAGAAAAAATGCTATAAAAAATGTTTAAGTTCAAAATAAAATTTTATCTCAGTGGCCATAAGTTACCTAATAAATTGTACTTTCATTTAGTATAAAACATTTTAACATATCTTATTCGGTTTGGATTTTAGAGCCATCAATCGAAGAGGTTTCCATCTTGGGGCCCTCTCCCCTATAGTCCATGTAAAATGTAAAAATGGTACAATTTCGTCGTACCCAGAAACCTCATACAAAAAGCAAAAATTAAGAAAAAATAATCAAAGCTTTCTTTTGTCATATCTGCGAGAATCCGCGAAGGGATCACACAGATTAAGAGAAATTATAGTTTAAGTTATGTCTTTTTCCCAATATTTTTTATAAGACTAAAATCTGTAAATAATGTACATATATTTCTTGTTAAATAAATATTGGTTTACAAACAAACAAACAAACGATGAAAAAACCAGTTCTCGTCCGATCACTGAAGTTATAAGCATCTTTGGGCGCGGTTAGTACTTGGATGGGTGACCGCTTGGGAATACCGGGCAGTGTTGACTTTTTTTAAATTAAAATTTATCCAATTTAATTTTATCTGACTAGTTTATTATAATTCGTTTATGTACTTTCGTTCTTTTAATATAGTATTTTTTTAAACATTACTGTCTTATATTATTTATTTTCTTATTGTTTAATATATCAAATTAGCATTTATTTTTTAGCCAAAACTAAGATCTCAATCGATGTAAAAATGCGTTTAACTGTTAGTAAATATGTATCCATAAATAAACCAAACAACAACTCTTTCGTAAAAATATTTGTTGGCCCTGAAAAGGGCCGATTGTTTTTTGAGAATTGTGGTCAAGATTTACTTGGAGCTGGTGTACTTGGTGACAGCCTTGGTGCCTTCAGAGACGGCGTGCTTGGCGAGTTCACCAGGAAGGAGAAGCCTGACGGCAGTTTGGATCTCCCGGGAGGTGATGGTGGACCTCTTGTTGTAGTGGGCCAAGCGGGAAGATTCGGCAGCGATGCGCTCGAAGATGTCGTTCACGAACGAATTCATGATGCTCATGGCCTTGCTGGAGACTCCAGTGTCGGGGTGCACTTGCTTCAATACTTTGTAGATGTAGATGGCATAGCTCTCCTTCCTCTTGCGCTTCTTCTTCTTGTCAGTTTTAGTAATATTCTTTTGAGCCTTGCCGGCTTTCTTGACAGCTTTGCCACTTGCTTTAGGAGGCATGGTTGTTTTCAGAGAAAATACGTCTGAACCTAATGGCAAATCAGAATGAAATGATATTTTCCGCAGGGTCGGCATTGTATTTATATCCGCCTGCGGCATTTCGATTGGTGCGGGCACTCACTGCGACCATCTGCCACTCACGGCAAGGAAAGGGGAGCGCAGTGGAGGGGGAGACTTGCTGAGAGAGCATAAATAGATTGCTTTTCTATTGAAAAACATCATTCACTTCGAATTCTTCGTTGTGTTTACTTCGTTAACCTAAAACTAAATCAAAAATGTCAGGACGCGGCAAAGGAGGCAAAACCAAGGGAAAGTCAAAGACCCGTTCCAACCGGGCTGGACTCCAGTTCCCAGTCGGTCGTATCCATCGTCTTTTGCGTAAAGGAAACTATGCCGAGCGTGTTGGTGCAGGTGCTCCAGTGTACCTCGCAGCTGTGATGGAATATTTGGCTGCCGAAGTCTTGGAGTTGGCCGGAAATGCAGCTCGTGACAACAAGAAGTCGAGAATCATCCCCCGTCATCTCCAACTCGCCATAAGGAACGACGAGGAATTGAACAAGCTCCTTTCTGGCGTTACCATCGCCCAAGGTGGTGTTCTCCCCAACATCCAAGCTGTTCTTTTGCCGAAGAAGACCGAAAAGAAAGCTTAAATTTTCCACTCACCCTCACACAAAACAATCGGCCCTTTTCAGGGCCAACAAATATTTTTACGTTTGAATTCTTTGTTCTTTACATTTAATACTTCTCATATGAAAACTAATATTTTCATATGATATGAAATAAATGCAGTAAGTTTTATTTAGCTATGAAGTCTGACAATTTCATCTGCCTTCCTGACTCACAAAACAGTATGTTGCACATGTTTCATGAATTGTTGGGTGTATTAATTTTTAACATGCCTTATTATATATTATTTATAAATCCTTTCCATTTTTGCTTCCTCTCAAAGAAGGAAGCCTTATAGTGATGTAGAATTTCTTAGAATCGATTTTTACAAATTTTCAAGTGTAGTATATACTAGACGACAAATTGCGCGCGCCAACAGTGTTTCGAGTTTGACGATGAAAAATTAATTTTCAAAACATAATTTATAAAAAATAGACATATTTATATAAAATAAATGATCATATTTTGTTTATTATAAAAAACATTTATTACATGAAGTAATACGAACAAAATCATCAAAAATTAGGCCTAATTTTATTGAAATTTACTCTCTAAATCAGAATCAGTAAAATTCCTACTTAAGATTAGTGAAATTTGACTAAGAATCAGTGACTTTATTCTCGCGATTTGAATCAGTGGAATTAAACTGAAAATCAGTTAAAAATGACGGAAACTGAAAATCAGGAACTAAAACGAAACTAAAATTTCGAAACGGTTCTTGGTATTTATTCAAAAATAAATTTTATTTACTTATAAAATACATATACATTTATTTTATAATTAATTCAGGGTGTCCTGAAAGTACTAAGAAAAAAATTTCCTGACTTTCCCTTGACTCTTCCCTTCCCTTTTTTATAACAAATCTTTAACAAAAAAAATTATGTGAGCTGGTAAATATTAACGTAATTTTATGATAGTGAACTTAAACACTTTATTTATCATCATTATAAACCTTCTTTTGTTGTAAACAAAATATTACACACATAAAATCTAAAAAAGACACAGATAAAGTAATCTAATTATTTGTTTATTGAAAAACCACGATCAAAAGCCGCGTTCCCGCATGAGATAAAATTAAAATCATTTTCACAAAGTTTTCCAAATTAGAAAAGCCTTTTGATGATGATTTCAAAAATGAAAGAGAACCAATAAACGAAAGTGATTCACTCATTCAAGTATCTGGTCGGCTGAAAATTTAAAAATTAAAAAAAATCTATTTCTTATGCAATTTAAAAAAAAATTCCTGATTTTGATTAAAATTCCCTGACTTCCCTGACCGCTGGACAGGGAAGTCAGGATTATATATTAATATATTAATTATAATATAAATTTATTATAATATAAATATAATTTTATTTATAAGTTATAACAAAAAATTGTAGGATAATAAAAAAATTAATAATAAATAAATTTTAAAATACAATATACCCTCAGAATTTGTCAGCACGAACGACGGGCGAGCTAAGAAAAATTGCTGCTGAAATTAAATTAACATAGTTTATTATTGGAAAATGATAGCTACTTCACTAAGAAAACATTATACTTAATTCAAATATAAAAATAATTTTAGATGATTTTGTAATTGAAATTAGTTTATAAGTTTAATCCCAATATATAGAAAATATCTATTTTTGAGATTTTTATCTCCTAAGACATTTTGAAAAAAATTGATTAATTTTTCTAATTTCGTGCACCCTAAAAAGAGTAATCTCATAGTTAAAGAAAAAATCCTCTTCTAATATTCTCTAAAGTTTTCTTCTCCAAAGGAAAATATTCCAATTTATTGTATATTATTTTTATTCTTTGGTGGTTAATAATAGAACAAAACAATTTTTTGATGTTCAAATGTCAGAAAAATTGAATTCAAAAGAAATAAATAAAGGAATAAATATATTAATAATTGTAAGTAATTAACTATTAGTTATTAATTATATTTATTTAATTAAAAACATTTAATTCAGTGCATCAAATTAACTTTCCTTCATAAGTTCATAATCGTAATTAGTAAATAATATGCGAGAGAAAAATCCTCTAAAGTGAAGAGTAATAATTTTTATACCATATATAAGAGGAAAATATGCATTCAGTTTAGAGGATTCGGAATCAAATCAAATTTTAGAAAAACATACTTGGACATTTTTTAGATATTTCAAAAACTGTTGAATAAATTTTAAATTTCAAAGACTTAAATAAAATCTCTGAAAAATATAAAATAATTTTTATTTATATATCAGTCGAAGGAATTTAATAGGCTTTCAAACAATCTAAGAACCAAGTTTCTATCATTTTGTAACAATAAACTATATGTTAATTTAATTTCAGCAGCAATTTTTCTTAGCTCGCCCGTCGTTCGTACCGACAATTTCTGACAGTAGTGTATATTTTATTTTAAATCAATAATATAATTATTATTAATTTCAAAACGTTATATAATAATAAAATTCTTTTAACAACCAAACACTTTTATTTATCATTAATGTTGTCAGTTTCTTCTGACCTTCTTTTCTCTGTTGGTTTATGTCTTTCTTTAATAATTTCCCGTGTAGAAAAATTGTTGAGTTCTAGTGTGGTGCCAGAAAGACAGTCTATTCTCTAACTGGGCGCTGAAAAGACTGTCTGACCATGGGCTAATCAGACCAGTGACGATCGAACCACGCGTTGGTCCAGACTGGACGTGCTAATCAGGGCTAATGAGCAGTGCTAATATTTAAAATTTTAGGTTCGATTTCAATATTTCAGTTTTTTAATTTTAAATAATTTACCCAAATTTACTCAGTTCTCACGTTTATTCAATGTAATGTGAAAATATGAATTATTAATAATAATAAATATTATTGTTATTCATATATATGTGTGTATATGTATTTAATGACAATAACTTATTATAATAATAATTATATTATTTTCAAATAAATAATATACTGCACTAGCAGTAAATATCATTTAAAATAGTAATATTGAAAAATAATTTTAATAAAAAAAACAATTTGTGTTAATTGGTACATTTTTTAAATTCATTCTTTAACAGGCATTTAACATTATTTACAAACATGTTTACAATTTTAATTTATAACACTTATACAGATTAAATATAGTAATTTTATTATTTTATATAACACTTACAATGAAAAATATCCGCTCGCATGTGGAATCGAACTCACGCCCCCCACCCTTGACGACCCGACTCGAAGCATTTAAACCGCACGGCCACTGAAGTCTGAGTGTGAACTCAGACTAACTTACTATATCAATGCCTGTATCATATATTCTGTTGCTTATAAGGACGAAATTAAAACTATGACTAAAATTATTACACATAATAATCCCGAATTATTTTAATTATTATATATAAATATTTAAATAAATAATTCTTACTACAATTATAATCATTAAACAATTCTGAAATTAACTAAGAAATTTTGAATAATAAAAAAATTCTGAGAATTTTATTATTTATAAAAATAATTGAATTATTAAGAAGAAACTTATAAAAAATTTGTAAATACTTATTGAATTTTTGTGAAAGGTTTTTTATTTATGAAAGTAATTAAATTTTTGCTTACATTTTATTTTGCCAAGAATCTAGTTAGAAATTTGGAAAATAATTGAATTTCAGAGAACGATTTTATTATTTATAAAGATAATTGAAATTTTGATGAGAATTTAAAAAAATTTTTGAACATAATTGAATTTCTGTGTAGAATTTTGTTACTTTTGAAAATAATTAAATTTCTACAATAATCTGTAACTTCTCCAACACTCAATTGTTTATAGTGTTTTTAACTAAAATTCTTCTACAGATAAATTATTTTTAATAATTAATCAAATACAATATGTTAAAAAATTTATCTAATTTCAGGAGAATTTGAATTATTAGGCATTTTTCAAAAATCTAAGATCTTTAGAATTTTTAATTAAACTCATTGAAAATTTTATTTATAATAATTCATATAAACCTACAATATTTATTTTTTAACGATTCTTTAGATTGACTAAATTATTCCATTGAATTTTGAAGTGACAATCCATGTTTAAATTCAAAGAAGACCGACAAATCGGGCACTAAAGTCTTGATTGTACTTTGATTTGTACTTTAAAAATTTTGAATTCTAGTGATGCCAATAAAGTCCCATATAGCATACAGTTAAAAAGTCTAAATTAGACCGTCCAGAAAAATACTATATAGCACACAGTTAGACCGTCCAGATTAGACCGTCCAGATGCGTCTAGTTGGGGCAATCTCTGGACTCCAGACTGCCCCAAAATTTTTCTACACGGGATTCTTTTAGAATTAATCTTTTTAAATTTATAGATAATACACACTTCTTAGATGAAGCAGATAAATTTACGTTTTATTATCTGCAATGAAAGACATTAGTAAAATTTTTATATTGAATTTAAACTTTCATAACATTTTCTAACATTTAATTTTAACAATTTTAAATATTTTATATTAGAATAAATTAAATATTAATATTATTTACATAAATCGCGTTAATTAAGATAACGATTTTCACGAACGTATTTCCAAAATAGATTGAGACTATTTTTCTAAGTACTTGAAAGACGAAGATGATGAAAAAGATTTGGGTAAAGGGAATATAGTCCTCTTACGCACACTACTTTTATTTTAATGTGTAAGTATATGTTCGTATAGTGATGAATGAACCTGCTCTTAGTCCAGGCGCCCTGTCAAAAAAAGGTCGATTTTGTGACATAAATCTTATCCAATAGGCAAAAATGTTTTTTGATAGATTAGTAGCATAGAAACAAAGGCCAACAGTTTGCACCAACCTACACTAAGCGCGTTTATTGTTAAAAAAACTTTTAAGATGACAAAATCAGTTTTTTTGTAGTTTTTTGAGGATTGTTCTTCTCAGTGAAATTTTAGAGAAAAAAGTTGTTATTAAAAGTTGTAGAGCCTAAAAAATGAGAGGTCGCACGATATTTTTCACTAATTTGTTTACGAGTTACAGAATTAAAACCATAAAAGTCAAACGATTTTTAAATATTTTATAATTCATTTAATTCTTATTTAATCAATGTTATGTTTGAATTCGATTGTTTATGATTGAATTATTCTTAATTTGAGAGATTTTATAATTTAATCGAATTCGGACTTAACTGTATTAAAAAGAATTTTTAATAGTCTTAAATTAATAAAACACTCAGTATTTTAATAGTAAGAAATGAATGTGAAGTTTATTTCAAAAAAAATACTGTTATTAAAAATTTAGGATCCCCCATTTAAGTACGTTATCAGTTCAACGTCTCCGATTAGACGGTATTTTTTAGTTGAAAGAAAAAGGGAAAAGGTGGTAATAGTAAGGTAGAATTTCAATAAAGACATTGAGTAATATGATGTCACAAGAGTCTGTTTATTCAGTACGTTTAAATAGATTAATATTAATTTTATTACAATTGATATTGTCTTATCATTATTACAATGTGTACCCCTTTTAATTTATATTAATTAGGTCTTAAAAAAATACCCTTTATGACATTACATTTAATAAAATAAAATCCAATACTTAGAATTGTGACAATAGAAAAAAATGTAACTTATGAATATACTTCTGTTTTAGACAGAAAATGATATTTATAGGAATTAACTCATAAGTGTATGTGTGTGTAAATGTGTAGAAGTAATTACAGAATAATTGTTTAATTAACTCACCAATTATAACTTATTAGAATTTATATCTCTTTTTTTTAAGACAGAAAAGTCTCTTATTTCTGTGTCTTCCAGTTACACCTGTAGTAATATTCACGTGTTCACTTTTACTTCTCTTTTTTTTTATCTCTTATATTCTTTTTCTTTTTAATGGCCTTTAAATAAATTCCTCTTCTTTTATTTTAAAAAAAATCAAAAAGATCAAAATTGATTTTAATATTTAAAATTTTGGGGTCACCAAATTTTAAATTTGTAATCAATTCTGAAATTCTTTATTATACGTAGAATGAAAGAAACAAATCTTCAAACCACAAAAAACGAGGTTCAATATTTTATTACTATTCTTTGCTTTTAAAATTCTCTTTTTTTTGTTAATAATCCTTATTAATTTATTCTTTTCTTCACACAAACCGTTTTCTCAAATATTTCCCACTTTTAATTCTATTTATCTCCAATAACTTCTTTAATATTTCCTTTTATCTTTATATTTTCAAATAAATCACTTTGTTTCAATTATAATCTTCTATAATCAACTTTAAATAATCATTACTTCACTCAATATTATATATTTTCACAATAGCAATCAATTAAACTCAATTAATTCAAATTATATAAAATCAACCCTTAAAATTGGGGAAATAAAATACAAAACCTCCGCCTTTTTGCGGGAAAAAATCACAAAATATAAAAAATTGGTAACGTCCGCTCTGCGGGAAATACTCATTAAGACTCCTCGATTAATTGTCGTGGACAATCGGTCACACCCTGGAAAATCGACTAAAATCGGTAAAGTGGGAGAATCCGTTGCACACGGCCCACCAAACCTTGCTGTTGCCAAGCAAGCTTTTAGCAAACTTGCAAATTCCTCAAGAATGGCGTGATATAGTTTGATACTTTGTATCCTGTTTCGCCAATATGCATTCAATTTAGGTATTCTCCACAATATTATTTAAGAGAAGAAACTCCTTTCTTTAGAGAAATATCTTTTTAATTTAAGGGAGTCGATAAATTACCAAGGGTTGTAGACGATTTCCATACTTGATAACATTTATTTTGTATTTCCCAATCACCCAATATTTAGGTAAAAACCATTAAAAAAAATGTTTAATTTCGAATTTTCTTAAATTCAGGTTGTAGCGATATACATAGTATTATGAGAGAGTAAGAGAAAGATGTTATTAAAGTATGCGTAAAGGCAGAGTATCGAAAAACTATATGTGAGTGCAAAGATCCGGAAAGCCTCGAAAATGCCTTCGGGAACCGACGTAGAAATAAGTAGGGAGAGACGATTGAATTTTATATTTCGTCGTCTTAATAGCTAATGTCTCGTCGCCCTTCGGTCGAGTGAGCGATCTTCGCCACAGCTTATGTATTTCGCCGAGAACTCATAAGGTAAAAGTGTAAAGTTGAATCTATATTGAGTGATCGGTTGTAAAATATTATTTTGTCTTATAGAGTGGCGAATTATTTGGGAAAATCGTTCCGCTTTTGATGGTTGTGATTTGGGAGATTTTTGATGCACAATTGGGATTTTTGTTTGCAAAACCACATTGCTGGAAGAATCACCTGTACGATTTAGCGTATGCAGTTGTCATTACTCCGGATAAATCTTGGGAACATTGTCATCTAACGTAACCACGGAAATAAACCGTCAATCTCCAACCTGAGATCAAACCACAAATCCAGGCGATCGATCTAATTAACCTTTCGAGGGCGGCGAACATCAATTGACATTGGTCCGTATTTTATTGTATTTTTTTATAACGTTTATTCCTCTCTCTTTGATATATGTAAAATTGAATATGTGTGTATAGAATGAATGTGTGTATGATATCTTATTGTATGTGTGTGTATAATATTTTATGTTTATCGTGATACTTCGTTTAATCGAACGTTGATTGTTGATAATTGATTATAAGGTGAATAAGACGATATCTCTCTTTGTTAAATAATTTTGTATTAATTTTATGTCTATGCTTTTGAATTAATTTGTTCTTTTTGCTTCATTTGCTCGAGTCATTCTAATTGAAATCTTGTAATTATTTATGTGACCATTTGTTCGTGACTTTTTTTTATGTTCGATATTTCTGTAAAAGTAAATTGTATGGTTACAAGGTATAATAAATAAAATATTTGATAAATACAAGTAAATAATTGATGAGAGAATCATATAAAGAATTCTTTTTACCCCTTTTTTATGTGTATGTGTTATTTAATTTAAATTAACAAGCTTACCCATTTATTAGATTCTATATAATCTTAATAAAATTAAAATGTATTAATAAAAAAATTAAAGTAGTTGCGTTTTGAACGTAACAATCAATCTTTCCTTTGGCAAAATTATTGCTTTTGAGGCCCTTAATAAGCATAAAAAATTTTGACCCAATCGGATTAATATTTTTTCCATAATCTAATTGTTAATTAACAAACTTTTTTTTTGCATTGAATGTCTAATTTGTGAATCGTTAAAAAAAATTTTTTTCAAGTTGCATTTTACTCTTAAGGGTCTATATTTTTGATAACATGTATTGTGGAATAAAAAAAGAAATTTTTATTGCTAAAACATACATTTTTAAAAATGGTCAATTTTTTCACTATAAACAATGAAGCATATCTCAGTCAAATTTTATTTTAGAAAATCGGGATAAAAACATCTATATTCCTTGTATCATCCTACAACTTTTAAGACCAAAGTGATTAATCTAGCTCGAACGGTATTAGAAATAATTTTTTTTTTTCAAAAAAATCCAGACAATTTGTTTATTAATATTCTTAAATTTTTTTCGTACAGATTTGAACTTTTAATATATATAACTTTAATATATATAACTTTTAATAACAACTTTTTTCTCTAAAATTTCACTGAGAAGAACAATCCTCAAAAAACTACAAAAAAACTGATTTTGTCATCTTAAAAGTTTTTTTAACAATAAACGCGCTTAGTGTAGGTTGGTGCAAACTGTTGGCCTTTGTTTCTATGCTACTAATCTATCAAAAAACATTTTTGCCTATTGGATAAGATTTATGTCACAAAATCGACCTTTTTTTGACAGGGCGCCTGGACTAAGAGCAGGTTCATTCATCACTATACGAACATATACTTACACATTAAAATAAAAGTAGTGTGCGTAAGAGGACTATATTCCCTTTACCCAAATCTTTTTCATCATCTTCGTCTTTCAAGTACTTAGAAAAATAGTCTCAATCTATTTTGGAAATACGTTCGTGAAAATCGTTATCTTAATTAACGCGATTTATGTAAATAATATTAATATTTAATTTATTCTAATATAAAATATTTAAAATTGTTAAAATTAAATGTTAGAAAATGTTATGAAAGTTTAAATTCAATATAAAAATTTTACTAATGTCTTTCATTGCAGATAATAAAACGTAAATTTATCTGCTTCATCTAAGAAGTGTGTATTATCTATAAATTTAAAAAGATTAATTCTAAAAGAATCCCGTGTAGAAAAATTTTGGGGCAGTCTGGAGTCCAGAGATTGCCCCAACTAGACGCATCTGGACGGTCTAATCTGGACGGTCTAACTGTGTGCTATATAGTATTTTTCTGGACGGTCTAATTTAGACTTTTTAACTGTATGCTATATGGGACTTTATTGGCATCACTAGAATTCAAAATTTTTAAAGTACAAATCAAAGTACAATCAAGACTTTAGTGCCCGATTTGTCGGTCTTCTTTGAATTTAAACATGGATTGTCACTTCAAAATTCAATGGAATAATTTAGTCAATCTAAAGAATCGTTAAAAAATAAATATTGTAGGTTTATATGAATTATTATAAATAAAATTTTCAATGAGTTTAATTAAAAATTCTAAAGATCTTAGATTTTTGAAAAATGCCTAATAATTCAAATTCTCCTGAAATTAGATAAATTTTTTAACATATTGTATTTGATTAATTATTAAAAATAATTTATCTGTAGAAGAATTTTAGTTAAAAACACTATAAACAATTGAGTGTTGGAGAAGTTACAGATTATTGTAGAAATTTAATTATTTTCAAAAGTAACAAAATTCTACACAGAAATTCAATTATGTTCAAAAATTTTTTTAAATTCTCATCAAAATTTCAATTATCTTTATAAATAATAAAATCGTTCTCTGAAATTCAATTATTTTCCAAATTTCTAACTAGATTCTTGGCAAAATAAAATGTAAGCAAAAATTTAATTACTTTCATAAATAAAAAACCTTTCACAAAAATTCAATAAGTATTTACAAATTTTTTATAAGTTTCTTCTTAATAATTCAATTATTTTTATAAATAATAAAATTCTCAGAATTTTTTTATTATTCAAAATTTCTTAGTTAATTTCAGAATTGTTTAATGATTATAATTGTAGTAAGAATTATTTATTTAAATATTTATATATAATAATTAAAATAATTCGGGATTATTATGTGTAATAATTTTAGTCATAGTTTTAATTTCGTCCTTATAAGCAACAGAATATATGATACAGGCATTGATATAGTAAGTTAGTCTGAGTTCACACTCAGACTTCAGTGGCCGTGCGGTTTAAATGCTTCGAGTCGGGTCGTCAAGGGTGGGGGGCGTGAGTTCGATTCCACATGCGAGCGGATATTTTTCATTGTAAGTGTTATATAAAATAATAAAATTACTATATTTAATCTGTATAAGTGTTATAAATTAAAATTGTAAACATGTTTGTAAATAATGTTAAATGCCTGTTAAAGAATGAATTTAAAAAATGTACCAATTAACACAAATTGTTTTTTTTATTAAAATTATTTTTCAATATTACTATTTTAAATGATATTTACTGCTAGTGCAGTATATTATTTATTTGAAAATAATATAATTATTATTATAATAAGTTATTGTCATTAAATACATATACACACATATATATGAATAACAATAATATTTATTATTATTAATAATTCATATTTTCACATTACATTGAATAAACGTGAGAACTGAGTAAATTTGGGTAAATTATTTAAAATTAAAAAACTGAAATATTGAAATCGAACCTAAAATTTTAAATATTAGCACTGCTCATTAGCCCTGATTAGCACGTCCAGTCTGGACCAACGCGTGGTTCGATCGTCACTGGTCTGATTAGCCCATGGTCAGACAGTCTTTTCAGCGCCCAGTTAGAGAATAGACTGTCTTTCTGGCACCACACTAGAACTCAACAATTTTTCTACACGGGAAATTATTAAAGAAAGACATAAACCAACAGAGAAAAGAAGGTCAGAAGAAACTGACAACATTAATGATAAATAAAAGTGTTTGGTTGTTAAAAGAATTTTATTATTATATAACGTTTTGAAATTAATAATAATTATATTATTGATTTAAAATAAAATATACACTACTGTCAGAAATTGTCGGTACGAACGACGGGCGAGCTAAGAAAAATTGCTGCTGAAATTAAATTAACATATAGTTTATTGTTACAAAATGATAGAAACTTGGTTCTTAGATTGTTTGAAAGCCTATTAAATTCCTTCGACTGATATATAAATAAAAATTATTTTATATTTTTCAGAGATTTTATTTAAGTCTTTGAAATTTAAAATTTATTCAACAGTTTTTGAAATATCTAAAAAATGTCCAAGTATGTTTTTCTAAAATTTGATTTGATTCCGAATCCTCTAAACTGAATGCATATTTTCCTCTTATATATGGTATAAAAATTATTACTCTTCACTTTAGAGGATTTTTCTCTCGCATATTATTTACTAATTACGATTATGAACTTATGAAGGAAAGTTAATTTGATGCACTGAATTAAATGTTTTTAATTAAATAAATATAATTAATAACTAATAGTTAATTACTTACAATTATTAATATATTTATTCCTTTATTTATTTCTTTTGAATTCAATTTTTCTGACATTTGAACATCAAAAAATTGTTTTGTTCTATTATTAACCACCAAAGAATAAAAATAATATACAATAAATTGGAATATTTTCCTTTGGAGAAGAAAACTTTAGAGAATATTAGAAGAGGATTTTTTCTTTAACTATGAGATTACTCTTTTTAGGGTGCACGAAATTAGAAAAATTAATCAATTTTTTTCAAAATGTCTTAGGAGATAAAAATCTCAAAAATAGATATTTTCTATATATTGGGATTAAACTTATAAACTAATTTCAATTACAAAATCATCTAAAATTATTTTTATATTTGAATTAAGTATAATGTTTTCTTAGTGAAGTAGCTATCATTTTCCAATAATAAACTATGTTAATTTAATTTCAGCAGCAATTTTTCTTAGCTCGCCCGTCGTTCGTGCTGACAAATTCTGAGGGTATATTGTATTTTAAAATTTATTTATTATTAATTTTTTTATTATCCTACAATTTTTTGTTATAACTTATAAATAAAATTATATTTATATTATAATAAATTTATATTATAATTAATATATTAATATATAATCCTGACTTCCCTGTCCAGCGGTCAGGGAAGTCAGGGAATTTTAATCAAAATCAGGAATTTTTTTTTAAATTGCATAAGAAATAGATTTTTTTTAATTTTTAAATTTTCAGCCGACCAGATACTTGAATGAGTGAATCACTTTCGTTTATTGGTTCTCTTTCATTTTGAAATCATCATCAAAAGGCTTTTCTAATTTGGAAAACTTTGTGAAAATGATTTTAATTTTATCTCATGCGGGAACGCGGCTTTTGATCGTGGTTTTTCAATAAACAAATAATTAGATTACTTTATCTGTGTCTTTTTTAGATTTTATGTGTGTAATATTTTGTTTACAACAAAAGAAGGTTTATAATGATGATAAATAAAGTGTTTAAGTTCACTATCATAAAATTACGTTAATATTTACCAGCTCACATAATTTTTTTTGTTAAAGATTTGTTATAAAAAAGGGAAGGGAATAGTCAAGGGAAAGTCAGGAAATTTTTTTCTTAGTACTTTCAGGACACCCTGAATTAATTATAAAATAAATGTATATGTATTTTATAAGTAAATAAAATTTATTTTTGAATAAATACCAAGAACCGTTTCGAAATTTTAGTTTCGTTTTAGTTCCTGATTTTCAGTTTCCGTCATTTTTAACTGATTTTCAGTTTAATTCCACTGATTTAAATCGCGAGAATAAAGTCACTGATTCTTAGTCAAATTTCACTAATCTTAAGTAGGAATTTTACTGATTCTGATTTAGAGAGTAAATTTCAATAAAATTAGGCCTAATTTTTGATGATTTTGTTCGTATTACTTCATGTAATAAATGTTTTTTATAATAAACAAAATATGATCATTTATTTTATATAAATATGTCTATTTTTTATAAATTATGTTTTGAAAATTAATTTTTCATCGTCAAACTCGAAACACTGTTGGCGCGCGCAATTTGTCGTCTAGTATATACTACACTTGAAAATTTGTAAAAATCGATTCTAAGAAATTCTACATCACTATAAGGCTTCCTTCTTTGAGAGGAAGCAAAAATGGAAAGGATTTATAAATAATATATAATAAGGCATGTTAAAAATTAATACACCCAACAATTCATGAAACATGTGCAACATACTGTTTTGTGAGTCAGGAAGGCAGATGAAATTGTCAGACTTCATAGCTAAATAAAACTTACTGCATTTATTTCATATCATATGAAAATATTAGTTTTCATATGAGAAGTATTAAATGTAAAGAACAAAGAATTCAAACGTAAAAATATTTGTTGGCCCTGAAAAGGGCCGATTGTTTTGTGTGAGGGTGAGTGGAAAATTTAAGCTTTCTTTTCGGTCTTCTTCGGCAAAAGAACAGCTTGGATGTTGGGGAGAACACCACCTTGGGCGATGGTAACGCCAGAAAGGAGCTTGTTCAATTCCTCGTCGTTCCTTATGGCGAGTTGGAGATGACGGGGGATGATTCTCGACTTCTTGTTGTCACGAGCTGCATTTCCGGCCAACTCCAAGACTTCGGCAGCCAAATATTCCATCACAGCTGCGAGGTACACTGGAGCACCTGCACCAACACGCTCGGCATAGTTTCCTTTACGCAAAAGACGATGGATACGACCGACTGGGAACTGGAGTCCAGCCCGGTTGGAACGGGTCTTTGACTTTCCCTTGGTTTTGCCTCCTTTGCCGCGTCCTGACATTTTTGATTTAGTTTTAGGTTAACGAAGTAAACACAACGAAGAATTCGAAGTGAATGATGTTTTTCATCAAGATTCAAGATTCAAAATATATTTATTGAAATAAATCTCTGTACAATTACAAAAGATTGTATACATTGCGATTTGATATTAATAATAGGTACCTAGTACTTTTTCCGCACTTTCACCCTATATTGATGACTAGTATTGATTAGCGAATTACAATTTTAGCGCATGCAGCACTTCGAAGTGATTTTTTAGTTACAGGAAAAATATTTAAAAAGAGAAAAACCTGTTATTTTATTTAAAAATAGAATATGTAAATATAAAAATATAAAATATATAAAATAATTTTAATTTAATAACAATTGATAAGGGAATTTATATTTATATTTAAAAGGCATATCCTCGATAGAAGAATAAATTATAAAATCGTTCTTAAGGCCTTCTATGTTGATATTTGCATAGAATTTGTCAGTGAGTTTTTTAATATGTAGTTCCATTGGTTCAATATTGCATTTTGAATGAAAATATGCTTTCTTTAAATACCGCATTATAAAAATAAAAAACAAATGAATTGCACAATCAATATACATTTAAAAAAAAAGGAGTAATGCAAAAAAAAATAAAAAAAAAAATTACAAAAATATAGTAAAAATAATAATTCAATATAAATAA